>NC_080075.1:56725635-57070635 GCF_949987535.1 Balaenoptera acutorostrata
CATTCAAAAATAGTTGGTTTGTGTAGTAAATCTAAATCACAGGGCCAAGCTTAGCTGCCCTTTCATGAATAATATTTACACTTTACTGCAACCTGGAACACGACATACTGCAATGTCAGTATTTTGTTCTTTAGAGGGAATAAATAGTCCTTCTCAGCCGCCTCAGTTGCTCAGGAATGAGACGTGCTAAGCATTCATATGAGGATATTTTGGAAGATGGTGCAGGTGTGGGCTGACTTAAATTACTTGCTTTCGTGTTTTTCTAAAAGGTCAAATGTAGGATCTGGTTTTAGGGAAGGCAGAGAGAATAAGATTTCCTTACATGAGTTAAAATGTCCATGTGCCCAGCCTCGGATGGAGGAGATAATACAAACCTGATAAAGCATTTAGCTGATGCATCCTGGAAAACGATGTGCCTATCAGCATGCATGTCATCAATCAAAAATTATTTAATATTTGCATTCAATTAACCAAATGACTCCACCAGTTTGAGAATTTTCACAAATGAGCAATTAGTAAAATGATCAGTAAAATCTTCCACACCCTGTCACTCATTTAGTGGTAAATTATTGAGCAGTATTTTAACTTGTAGGAATATTTAGTAGTTTGGGAATTTGTGGTTAAAAATGGAGTGCAAGAATTTCACAGTTAAATTTTCTAAACTAGTAGAAAATACTAACAGAATTACTAGAAGGTTTTTTTTTTTAAATCATTTTGGAACAAAGACTAAATCGGAACAGCTTCAACATCTGAAGACATAAATGAGTTGAGTATATGGTTTCTTGAACAATTTTCTGTATAAAATAGGTTAGTGGCCTTAAAAAAAGTCTCTGCTTAATTAAACACAAAATTGGCTATATTAAGATATGTTATTTTTGTCTTATATAACTAGAATTCCTTGCATACCAACTAGAAACTAACAGCTATGTTGGCTATATTCCCTAAGTATCAGTAATTTAAATTCCCTGAATATAATTGACCTCATTAAGTTGAATCATAGGACATAAAAGCTACTGGGGAAACTCTTTATATACAATTATGCAGATCAGTAGTAGTTTTTAAGTCACTAATAACTAGACACAAATTTTCTGGGTTGAAGGAGAGGCTGTAAATCTATCTTGTATAATTTTGTAGCCATCTTTTAATATGAGATAAATTATAGCATATAAACATCCTTGGGATCTGTTTTATTATAAGGAAATAATTTTCTTTGCTGTCAGAGATGCCCGTGAGGGCAAATTTTGATTATATATTTGAGAGCTGTCAAATTTGATGATTCAACACATAACTTCAAACTATTTCTCAGAAAGGTTCTCAGACTATAAATAGTATTTTACTTCTGAGAAATGCATTTAAAAATACAAAATTAGTGGCATTAATATTGAAGTTTTGTATCTGTACGTGGATATGAACATATGTGCAAATAAAAAGTAAGATTCAGGTGAAGAAGGACATTAAAAATTACGCTTGGCAGAAAAATAATCTATTTTACCAACAATTCTTGCAGTATTTTCTCTCTCAAGGTCTGCCCTTTACAGTGATGAAACTGCTCAGGGATCTGTTCACCAACCTCACACAATTGCAGCTGTGTGTATGTGTTGTGTGTGTGTGCGTGTGTGCGTGCACATTTCAATCTCCATTTGCCCTTGCATGGCAAAGAAATAAGGGAAGAATGAAAATCTTGAGCTACTCTGACAGACAATAGGACTTATAGTTTATTAATCAGAGAATTTAGCTTATCCTCTCCGCTATTCATCTGAAATTAATTAAGTGTGTAGAATTACAAGGTGGGTGTATCCGAGACAGCAGGCCCTGCTCGGACTAATCAAAAGGGCACATGTTGAATGAGCACAATTTAGTTAAGGTTAATCCAGTGAAGATGATACCTCCCTGGTCTTAATTACTCTAGGTGATAGACTGTGGAACGGCAAAGTAGGAAGGAAGGGAAATTTGGTCCTACTGAATACCAGGATTTTCTAATTTAATTTAGCTTGCTCTGTTTTCACAGAAGCAAACAGTTTGCATTCAGGGAGCAGGACCACACTCTCTGGATTCTTGTTTAAGTTGGGTGCAAGAAAAAAATAATTGTACGTATATTTTTAAGGAAAACAAAGATGAACCTTTCAAAGGTGTTGGTGATAACGTGCCTTTCATTACCATCAAGTCAATTCAGAATTTTTTCAGTAGATTCTTTGTGATTTCTGCTGGGGATTGTTTACTCTTTTGAACTTTCTCCTGAGTACTGATGCTGGTCAATGTGCTGAAATAGAGGCATTTCTGTACCTACAAGACTACATTAATGGAATGAATGTATGTATATTATTAAAAACAATACAGTTTAAAATATTAATAAGTGAGCAACAAACCACCATGGATGAATTGCACAAACATAATGTTGAGCAAAAAAGCAGATGCAAGAATACATCCAAGAATCCATTTATGTAAAGATCAAAAACAGACAGCACAAATCTGTAGTGTGACAAGTCAGGATAGTGATTTCTGTTTGCAACGGGAACATAAAACAAGAGGCGCTTCTGGGGGCTGCTGATAATGTTCTGTTTCTTATGCTGGGTGCTAGTTACACAGGTGTGTCCACTTTATGAAAATTCATCAAGCTTAGGAATTTGTGAATTTAAGATTTGTGCATTTTTCTGTACACACGTTTTATTTCAATAAAACATTTACTTCACAAAATGAAAATGAATAAGAGAAAAAATACTAAGAAGTAAGGGAATGGGATTGTGAGACAATACATTTTTGACAGACAGAGGGGTGAGGGCTGCAGATATAATTCCGGAAGAGAGAAAATGCATTAAAATATCTAGCAAAATATTAGTAGTAAGATTTTAATGTGTTCACTTTGCCATCTTAATATCTGCACACCCACACAAACACATCATGCCTCAGGATCCAGACTTCACCCAAATCAGGATCTTCCTTGTTTCTTTTGCATATGTTCAAGTCAAAGTCTGATTAAGGTGTTTAAGAATCTTATTCTTTGTCACTGTTTAGGATGCAGGCCTCCTCCACCCCCCCAAAAAGCTCATTTTCTCCTTGCCCATGCATTAAAAAAATCATCAGATGATTTCCTCGTTTTCAGTTTTGTGATATATTTTCTGCTTGAGAGGGGATATCTGTTTCTGATTTATTAGCATTTGATCCCCTAGTTTCCTGCCATTGATCAAGCCTAATACTTGGCTCAGCTGATGAGTTTTATATGAAAACTGATATTTCAGGAAGACGGAAGTTTGAACCCTATATTTTCCCCGTCATCTCTTTCAGAGTTTGACATACATGAGAGACACCTAGCAAAGCCTGAATCCATATTTATTTTGCATTACATCTCCTTGGTATAAAACTTTTTGGAAATAAAACACGTATTTATCAAGAGAAGAGATGTTTGTCCAGTGTCATCCACATCCTGTCAGTTGTATATACATTTACACCCTTTCACCAAAACATGCCTTCACCCCACTGCTGACCGGCTGTCCGCCATTCAATCTCCAGTGAAGTCACGGTGAATAACGTCAACTCCTTGGAAACATCTGTATTTGATCAGTTTGCACAAAACGGGGGCCTTCCTAATGCTGGACTTTCCTGAAGTCCGATACGACAATAGTTGATTCACCACTGCTGCCCGAGCCTCCCTCAGGAAACCTTTTTTTTTCTCTCTGAGACTATACAATGCCCAGACTAAACCCTACTCACATGAACCCAGGGGCATTTACAGTTCCTCGCCTGCCAAGCTGGCATCACACTGGGGGAGACTTTCCCTTCTCCATCTGGGAAGATGTTCTAGTTATTGCTAAAGCTAGGACGATGTGTGACCCTTTCTCCATTTCAGTTCTGGGAAAGAGTAACAAATGGAATCAGATCAGAAAGTCATCGACATGTTGACAGTCTGTCAACTATTCTAGACCCTGATAGGGTCAGCTCCGTGCTCCCAGGTGCACAGTAGTGGAGGATTAGCATTAACCTGTGTGTATGTGTGTGTGTGTGTGTGTGCGCGCGCTTCTTTTCTCTTTTTTCTTCCTGACCATATTTTCAGCATTGTAATGCCAACGTTATTCCAACAAAAAAATCTAAAGGACAACTGTAGAGCCTCTTTTTCTTTAAAGCAAAAAACAACTTTCACAATAGTATGATAGCCCCAATATGGTATTTTGATAGCCAGAATTTTCATTTTGTTCACTTCACTAGAATGACAATTTAAATGCAAAAGAAAAATTGACAGTCTAGTGTAAACTTTTAAACATCAACCTGAAGACAGCATGAAGGGAATTTCATTAAAACTGGGGGCAGCATTAAATTCATTCTACTGATAGAGAATTTAGAAAACCACCAGTCAAGTGTTTACAAAGTTTATTCACCACATTTAAAAAATATACAGGTCTGACTGTCATTCATTTACAAAGAGGGCAGAGCAAGAAACTGACAAGACTAATTAATCAGTTATGTTTTCACTGACGGGCTTCTGAGCATAATAGGTACCAAGTAGGGGGCAAGAGACCCACTAGACAGTCCCCTTCTTTGTGAGCTGTCGGTCCAGTTGAGGGGACAAGATAAAAACACATGAAAATGTAAATAACAGAACAAAGCAAGAAGTCTCAGGTAGCCAGTAAGTGGTACAGTCACTAAAGGGCAGATTATCCATCCTTTCCCGATGTTAAGCACATCAAAACTGTTCTTGGTTTAAGGCTGATGCCTGTCTGTGGTCCCATCTCAGATCTCCATGCTGTTGCTTCCCTGGCCATCCATCATCAGCTGGGCTGGGGTCAGACAGACCTGAATTATCATCCCAGCACTTTTGGGACCTAGGGCAAGTTCCTGAACTGCTCTGGGCCTTACTTCCTCACCTGTAAATAATAGTACTACCTCATTATTCAGTGAGACAATGTGCTTAAAGCAATGACTGGGACATTACACCATCCTCAGCACAGTCAGCTCTGACTGGCATTCATATTCCTGCTGTTCCCCATCCCTCCTACATCAGCCGGTTGTGTTGTGTTTAATATCGACTGATTCCATTTGGAGAAAAAGGAATTGTTTTGAAATACTTCAGTAAGCTGCTTATTTTTCATGCTTACTGCTTTCAAATCTACTGGCTCTCCCAAACACAACCCGATTTAACAGGGATGGAAATGTAGGATGATTCACATCACCGTGTTTTCCCCTAGGTGCAAAATAACACATTGTACAAATAAAGGAATAGCTTTTTCCACCACAGAATGTTTAACGTTTTAAAGGTCTTGGCAATGGGTGTAGCAATACTTCTTGGCACCAAGGCCACCATTTGGTCCCAAATGTCAATATTCTGGAAAAACCCAGCCTTCCTGCATAGTCTGAATGGGCTTTATGCAAATAACTCAAGTACTTTTTCTCACCTCAGTCTAGTCCCACATGTTGGCAGTTTTCTTACTCTGCTTCTGAATCTCCTGATGGCCAAAGGACCCCTCCACCTTCTTTCTCCAGCGACCTCCCTTCTCAAGCAGGGTCTCCATTTAGGGCTCCTCCTCTTCCGCATTTTCTGGGTCTGCCTCTGGCTCTTCAAGACACTGTGCATCTCCTACACTGCCCCCGGATAAACCTATTTTGCACTTGCCCATTCTCAGTGGTCCTGGTTTGGTTCCATTTTAACTCAGATGTTTGGTAAATGTGGGTTACCAAAACCATGGAGCTGCCGTATTGGTGCTCCATGTTCCACTAACTAACTGCAAAACCTTGGGCAAGTCACTTTCCCTGAGCTCCAGGTTCCTATTCTGGGATCCACCTCTGAGGTCTAGTCCTCTCTAACCACCTGTGATACTTGGATTCTAAGTGGCAAAATGTATGTGACGTACAACAGGAGCCGCGGGCCTTCATGGGAGGGTGTGACCAGGGCAAGCTGGAGCTAGGACAGTCCTGCAATGGAGCTGGTGGGCCAGGTGGGATGTTGAAGGATCGTTGGATTCGACTGGAAGAGAAGAAGAGAAAGGGCGGTCTAGAGAATGGGAAAAACATGAGAAAAGGCCTGGCAGCAGGAATTAGGTAGTCCCAATTGAAGTAGAATGCAAAATAAAAATACTCAAGAGAAAACCCATAACAATGGCAATTACCCACAGGAGGGAAAAGCACATTTACTAACAGGGAACCTTGGACATGTCTATCCTGGCAGCTCTGCTGTCTGTTACCTAAACAGTTTTCCTACTTGACAATTGTTTACGAAATTTCCTTTGGGGATATAAGTTCAAATCCAGACACACATTAGCAAAGGTGTGTCTAGTCTCCTTATCTGCTCTGTGCCCAAAAGCTGGGGGGAAGGGTGCCATCTACCAGACCCAGAGGTTTATGAGCACAGCAGCTCTGCCACCTTTCTCTCTTCTTGCCCAGCCCCTGCCCTCGTGCTTCAGTTTTCTATTACCGTGAAACCAACCTCTCCAATACATGATGGCTTAAGACAGCAATTTATTATTTCTCAGGACTCCGTGGCTTAGCTGGATTCAGCCAGGCAATTCTGCTTCATATAAAATCAGCTGGGGTCACTCATGTAGCTGCATTCAGCTGCTAGATGGGCCATGCTGGCAGGTCAAGGAAGGCTTCATGCATACGTCTGGTGCCTTGATGCTTCTCCATTCGGCCCTTCCACCCAGCAGGGTGGTTTTAGGATGGCCAAACTTCTCACATGGTCCCTGGCTTCCAAGAGGGAGGAAGCAGAAGCTGCCTTAAGAAAGCCTCATTTGGAAGTTCCAGAATACCATCTCCACGGCATTCTATTATTCAAAGTAAGTCTTGAAGCCAGCCCAGATGAAGTAAACCTCTTAATGGGAGGCGGCACATGTGCAGAGGAGGGCTTGGTGGTAGTCATCTTCGAGGAAAACCTGTTCTGGCTCCTTCCCACTGCATGGTTGTGCAGGCAGGCTGCTGGAGGGGTTAAAAACAGCAGCAGCAGCCGGCAAACAGACCTCAGAGCCAGCACCAATCCCCACACCAGGTGTTGGAAGTTCCCATCTGTGAGCCACTGCAATAAATGCTGGCAGCTCTGCTCATTTTGACTCTTCATCACACACCTTTGCTTACTGCACTGTTTCTCAATTGTGAGTCTTTTTTTCCCCCCTCTAATTAGACCAAGAGCTCCCAGGGGTAGGGACCACCTGATCTTCTCTCATACACTGAGTCAGGCTAAGAGGTTCTGAAGGAAGTTGAATTTGTGTAAATTGCCATGCAGTCATATTTCTGGAACACTCACTAGAGGTCTGGAGTTATAGAAGTGAACCAAGTCCTCACACTCATGTAGCTTACGTCATTATTGAAAAATAATAGCAATGACAACAATCATAACTGCTGTGGATTGAACACCTGTTCTCCCACTGCCAGATCCTATACGTGTTGCTTTACATATATGTGTCCTTCATCCTCCCAATTCTATGAAAAGAAGTTCTTGTTGTCCCCTTTTACAGAAGAAGAAACCAAGGCTTTAAAGAGATTATGTAATATTCCCCAGGCCAGAGTGTATCAGTGATGGAGCCAGGATCCAAAACTGAGAGTTTGTGGCTCTAAAGTGGGGCCATTCCCTCTGTTCTGTCGCTAGCTAGCCATGCAGGATGCTGATTCCCAGTGCACAGTTTTCAGTTATCCCAAGAACATCATGACATTACCAAAACAGAAATACTAGACAGACAAGCGTGTGCAAGCATGTGTGTACCTGTGTAAGAGAAGGCAGTTGACGCTGGGAAACCTATAAACTCTGATGTTGTAAAGCAGTGGTTCTCAATGTGGTCTATCAGTTGAAACTATTTTCACAATAATACAAAGACATTATTTGCTTTTTTTCATTCTCATTCTCTTACAATTGTACATTGGCGTTTGTCACAGCGTGTATGACATGTGATGTCACAGCAGACTGGATGCAGACATATGTGTGAGAATCAAACCGACTTTAAAAAAGATTTTCAAAAATGGAACACAATGCTGGGCTTCTCATTAGGTTCCTGGTTGTTGTTTCTGAATCTCTGGGTATTTTTCATAAAAGTATTATTTATGTGAACATATCGTGGGTTTTTTTTTTTTCTTAGTACTGGAGGAAAAAGAGTTAAGTTATAAACCTCTGGCTCAGCAGGAGAAGCTAAAGGTAGAAGTCTTTTCTTGAGTTTTGGTGAGCATTTTCAAAGCTCTAAAGGAGGTAGAATGAGATGCTCCGGGAGGCTGAGAGGAGAGAGCCCCTTGGAACCATGAATACCCGCCCTGGAAGCGAGAGTCGAAAAGGATGGTGAATTCTCTCCCCACGCCTGTAGCCCAGAAGCCCCAGCAGAAGTTCAAAGGGTGAGGCAGGCTTTGCCCACTGCAGGTCATGCTATGGGGACAGAAACTCTCATTAGCGGTGGAGAGCCAGCGCTTTAGAAAACACCGCCCAAGGGGACAAATGCACCACCCTGACATCTGAGGACGTCGGGTCAAGGTTGATTTCCAAACACCCAATATCTATGCACAGATTCGGTTCAAAAAAGAAAACGGGCAAAGCTACATCTGCTCATCAGTCTGGTTCTCCAGAAGCAGTTAACACCGTGGCCCCAGCACCCACTCCCCGACTCCCGCCCAGATCTCTGAATGAGGACCCAGAGGACACAGGCTGGTGAGCTGGATGCTGCGAAGGAGAAAGTACACTGCTCAGCCACTGCTGAACTTCCCGTCTCCGTCTCCATCATCCTGCACTTGGGGTAGACAGGCCCAGCAAGCAACTCGATCAGACCCAAGCCACACATTTAGTTCTTTCTGGAACGTCTTTTTTCCGGTTGTGAAGGTGCCAAGGAAGGTGTGAACAGAACAGCAGCATGAGAGGCCCGGTCTGCACAGCCCAGCCTCAGCATCTGACCCTCAATTAGAGGAAGAGAAGATGACGGCGGATGGGCAGTTCCAAGCAGGGTGCAGAGAAACAACCCCAGGCTGGCCGGTGAAGTTTGCAAAAGAGCTGTCGAGTTATGAAGCAGCACATCCCTAAAGGGAGGATTGCAGGCCCCAGGACAAACTGGAATAAGATGAGTCCAGGGAACGGATTAGAGCCTGAGCCCCACGAGGACGAATCTTTGCTTCCTGTACAAAATGGGTGCATAGTTCTCTTTCCTGTCCCCACCAAAAGCACCCTTCTTTTCCTCTCTCCTGTCCTATTCTTTGCTTGTCTCCTCGTCTCCCCATCTTTCTGCTTTCCAACACCACTTCCTCCTTAGGTACCCTCCCTTCCCTTTCTTAGCTTTGGGCCTGGAATCCACGGACGTGACTTTGTCCTGCTGGAGACCCCAAAGAGCAAAGGGTGCTCCTGAGCCCGTGTCCTCATACAGAAGACAAAAGTGGGGAAGGGAAGAAAGGGGGAGGCAGAATCAGAGTCAGCCAAGTGCCTTCAGTTCCAGAAAAATAAGAAGCATGTGAATTTCATCATGTGTAGATTTTCTTTAATTTGATTAGGATAATGATGCTATCTTTATGCAATCCCAACCACAGAGATGCACGTATCTGAATATTTAGTGTCATACCAACCACATATTGAGTTGTTGACAAAGCTTGTCAACTGCAAGGAGTTTAAGAGGCTCTTAAAACTGCAAAGTAATGCGTCTCTAATGGTGGAATCCCAGGCACTGAGACAGGCTGATGTGAGTGACATTCGGGTAGAAGAGCTATTCCAGTCCTTCTCCAGTTACACCAAATGGGCAACCATCTAGTTCAATTATGTAAAAGGGAGCCTGCATCAATTTTCATCTGAATGCATTTGCTTGTAAACTAAAGTGACTTCTGCTAAGTTATCTTCTCCAGCCAAGAACTATAGGACCTTACGGGTTACGTTGTAATTTATTTTTTAAAAATTGAGCATTGCTCCAGCCCAAGGTAACCTCTTAAACTCCTCAGGCTCCATCTACAAGAATGAACTGTCTGGGTGACTTGGCTCCAAGGGCAGAGGGATAGAGCAGCATTCATTCATTCATTTACTCATTCAACAAATATTTAATAAGGGAGGGGAAGGAAGAAAGGCAGCGAGGAAAGGGGAATCAGGGCTTTCTCGGGGACTGGGGGAGGGGTGTTACCAACCTCACAGTTAGGAATGAACCTCCCAGTCAACAGGAACAGGTTTATAACCACAATCAGAGTCTCTGAGAGAGGCCTCTCTGCCTCGGAGCACAGAATTAACCCTCTGGAAGGGAGAGGATGGCAAGGAGGAGGGGAGCCTGTGGGCCCCACAGTGTCAGCTTCTCACTCCAAACGGTACCTCCAGCAGTGTCTCCTCTCCCTGGCTTTGCCTTCTAGAGTTTGGCAGCAGAGAACCCTCAGAAGCTCTTTGCATGAGCACAGCTCATTTCTCTCTTGAGCAGGTCAAGTGGGAGCCGTCTGCTTGGAAGAGAGTCAGAAGGGCACTCCCACCAGCCTCGCTCTGTTGCTGGCTTACTCTTCTGGCAGAAGTGCCGGCTCCTAAAACACAAACCCCACTGGGATAAGTAACAAATTAAGTCTTGAGCAGCAGTGAACCCCCGGCAGGGCAGTGGTGAGAAAGCAGCAGCTCCTAAAGGAAAGGGTATCAGGTATTTGGGACCAGAAGACTTGGATTCAAATCCTACCACTTCTTAGTTGCCTGATCTGGGGCGGGCCACTTAACCTGTTTGAAAGATAGATATTTATTTCCTTCATCCAGCAAGAACATCACAGGCTAATGTGAGATAAAAGAGAGAGTATTTGTTAATATGCTTTTCAGATATAGAACACAGTAACATCAGCTGTTATTACTCAGTTTTATCAGATTTTTTGTGAGTGACAGGTGGCTGGGAGGAAGTTTGGCAAAAGGCCTGGGGAAGAGGGTTAGAGGAGGGGAGGAAGAGAGCTCCAGAGGGGAATAGGGTCTAAGGCAGACTGGCCTGGAAAGGGACTGGGACCTGCAAGGCACAAGAAGGTCATAGCGAAATAGAGGAGGGGTCTTGAAGGGAGAAGTGAGTGCAGAAGAAAAGCCAGAAAGATGCCCAAGTCAAACAGCCAATTCAGTGATTGGTCTGAGACTCGGGTTCAGCTTCCACTGCTGAAACACGGACCACAGAAGTGATGTGTAGAGCTGGGACCTGCTCTGTGGGGTCAGGGACAACTCAGGAAAGGAACATGGGCCTCTCCAGCTTCCAGTCTAGGGTGACTTTTGGAGAAAAGCTTGGGGTTCCCTCACTGCTGTTCTCCAGGCTGGGGTGAGGGTCCTCCGTGTGCCTTGCCCATGGGCTGGAGAACTCTTCAGTCCCTACCTTGGGGCCAGAGGGCAGTGGGCAGTAGGTGTTCAGCCTAAGACCTTTAGAACAGGGGCTTTGCCCATTCACTGGGGACCCACAGACCAGGGGGAGGTAGGCCACGGGACCTCCATCTTTAGCTCACATCTGACTAGGAAACCACTTCCAATAGAGACCAGTCTTCCGATTCTAAAACCTTGGGCATCCGGCTTATGCGGACTTGGGAAGCATTCAAGGTTTTACCCAGAGAAACACATCGGGTGGGTTGCGTCGGAAGAGGGAGGGCTCGTGAAAATCACTTTAAATGAAGTGTAGACTGCTTCTTACAGCAGGGGAACTCCGTAGGCCCCAACTATGCTAACACAGCCTTGAGGTTTGAAGGGCAAATCCCCCTCCACACCAGCCCGGCACAGTAACGACTCTCAGAGCTTGCTCCCGGGGCCGCGAGGCTCTTACCACATTGTAAACTATACATTTGCAAATCTCACAGCTAATCCACAGTACAGCCTGCGTGCAATCTAATATGGGTCTGAGAGCCCCGGAGGCACCCTCGTGGCACAGGCAGACCCTGTCTTAAGCCTCACACTGAAAAGTACAACTGGTTAGCCAGACTGCAAAATATGTAACTTGAAGTCCCCTTGCCATGAGAACCGCGTCTCTGGAATTTCCTGGCTTCGGGAGGGGTGGCATTCAATTTCTAACCTTTGCTTTGTGTTGGTCGAGCTCTTGCATTTTATTCCTGGGGTCGTTTCTGTGTTTGGCAGGGAGGTGAGGGGGCAGGGGAAAAGGAATGAAAGAATCTCAGTAGAAAAAGGAGGAGCCCAAGGCTGCCCAGGGTGCGCCGTGGAGCCCCGCCTGGCGCGATGGGCCCGCGGACAAAGCAATGCAGGGGCCGTGGAAGAGCTACTCTTGCCCCCTCCTCACACGCACATTGCTACAGGTTTTCCCACAGCCCGCTAATTGTGGCGAAGTGAGAACAGCTGTCATATCAGGGCAAGAATGCTGGACTCGGGGGTTCAGAAAATCTCATTTCCAGCCCTGCTTTTGCCACTTGCTCACTGAGGGACCTTGACCAAACCTCTCTACCTCTCTGAGTTTCAGCTTCCTCCTTTGTCAATGGGGCTAACAGTACCTCACAGAGAATTGTGAGGATTAAATGGAGTAAATGGGGGAATGGAGGGCCCCCAGAAGCCTGTCTGGGGAGCTCTTTGGCGTATCTGGATTCAGAAATGTTTCCTCTGCAGCTTAGCGCAGGAACAAATAAAACAGCAGCTGCTGTGTGCTGTAATACCTTGCTTGGCCATGAGGGTGACACCGGGGAGAGCAAGAGAGGCCACCATGAATGCAGCATCGAGTGCTGAAGACAAGCCACTGAGGCCCTCAAAAGATGGCTTATGTAACAAGGCATCTTTTGCTAAGAATCAGTACATGTTGAAAAGAACTCAGAGGAGAGAAGGATGGGCATTAACTAATGGATGAGAGATTCTTTTCGAGAGAAAAGAAGCCTTGAGAATGCTTCGTCTTGTTCTCTTTGGCATCCTGGGAATATTCCCTGCCCAAAAATGTCTGGCCAAATGTGCCCACGTTCGAAGAGTCACAGGATCCTTAATGTTGCTCTGCCTAAACAACTTGAGTGAACGTTTCCAGATTAAATTGGCTTCAAGGAAAGCTATCTTTAGTCAGGTAAAATTTTGTCTTTCATGTGCCAAGTCTATAGGCCCTGACACCATGCAGAGTGGGGTAAGTTACTGCCTGTGAATGCGCAGTCCCTAGCATTTTATCCTTCTGGAGGTACTTCATTTTTTAAAAATTATCTAATGTCATCATATGATTCAATTTCTTGGCTCCTGCCTGAAAAAGCCTGGGATCTCCTCTGAGGGAATTTCTTGTTGATAGCTGAGGCCTTCAGACTGGGACCGAGCCACACGTCCTGTCTCCACTGCAGCCCTGGGGTTCAAGCTGCAGCCAACAGGGAGGATTTGAGTTACGACTTAAAGAGCACAGATGACATTTTAAAAATATCTGAGCATTACTGTTGTTGCCTGAAAAACCTCTCCAGGCGTTTCCCTGTGTGGATATTACACGACAAGGGCCCCATCCTGCAGAGTTACTTCCAAACTGAGCGATTTCTGAAGGTCACACTGAAGCTGGAGGTTTAGAGGAAGCCACACTAACAGCGAGGGGGCGTAGTGTGCCTACAAGCTGGAAGCATTTCTGGGAAAAGCTAGCTTATTAGCTATTCAAGTAAAACTCGGGATAAACATAAAGAGACACAGACTGACCGAGGCAAAGGCTATAAGGAAATACAGCAACATTTTACAGCACCATCTTTCTTTGTGAAAATAGTGTATGATGTCGATTTTTTCTCTTCATACTTTGCTGCAGTGCAAATTGATAATTAGAAAAAAAATGATAGAAATTGATCATTAGGAAAATTCTCAATAACTATTCCTTTTCAAATAAAAATATAAATGTTCTTTTGAATCGAAACCACTTGGGAGCTTGGTTCTGTATTCTCTCGGGCAAGTTACTCACCCTTTGTAAGTTTCAGTTTTCTCATCCGTAAATTGAAAACAATAATACCACCAACCTCAAAGGGTCAGTATGAGCATTAAGGGAAGTAAACCAAGTAAAGCTGTTAGGGGAGCACCTGGCCCTGGGTAAATCTCAATAAGTTTTAGTTGTTTATGATCATCCCGGGCTTCCTGGAATATAGAATGCGGAGCTGGTGCCATCCCTCCTGGATAACAAAGGGAGAGTAATTCAAGCAGGCTCAGCTGGGACAGGAGAGCGTCCAGGGCTCTTCAGCACAATGATAATGAGGTCTTTCGTTCCCAAACACACAGAGCCGAAGCATGCTAATATGAGAAATAGTCTTCTCACCATGTGAGAGTATGCTGTAGTGCCTTTAAATGTTTCAAGTATTGCCTTACTTAGGTGTTGACTTTCTAGTAAGAAAAATAGCTGTGGACTTCCCTGGTGGCGCAGTGGTTAAGAATCCGCCTGCCAATGCGGGAGACACGGGTTCAAGCCCTGGTCCGGGAAGATCCCACATGCCGCGGAGCAACTAAGCCCGTGTGCCACAACTACTGAGCCTGCACTCTAGAGCCCGCGAGCTACAACTACTGAGCCCGCGTGCTGCAACTACTGAAGCCCGTGCACCTAGAGCCCATGCTCCGCAACAAGGGAAGCCACCGCAATGAGAAGCCCGCGCACCGCAACCACGAGTAGCCCCCACTCACCGCAACTAGAGAAAGCCCGCGCGCAGCAACGAAGACCCAACGCAGCCAAAAAGTTAATAAATTAATAAATAAATAAATTTATTAAAAAAAAATTGCCATGTCTTTCCAGCAGGGAGGTTGAGCTAGAATGAGGGAATCCACACTCTTCCTAATAAGAACAGAGCATAATCCAGCCCTTTGGAGCAGAACACCTCTACGAGCACTTGGCCCAAGTTTTGTAAGGAACAAGGTACTAAGAGGCAGAGTTTCCTCCTTTTGTTGGAAGGAGGAACTGTTGAAGGAAAAATAGCGGCACCTGACTCCGAAACTTTAAGAAGATGGTGGCAGAGATTGCTAGTTGGCCCCCAATATCCATCTCTTCTTCTTGCTTTAGTAACAGATTTCTGAATTTTAACTGAGCACATGGGTGCCCAGAATAAGGACTACATTTCTCAGCATCCCTGGTATGGCAGCGAACCATTGTGTGACTAGGTTTTGGCCAATAGGATGTGAGCAGAAGTCATATGTGCAACTTCTGGGTCATGTCCCTAGAAGGAAGGAGCATGGTCTCATCTTTTCCTTTGATCCCCCTTTCCACTGGCTAGACTGTAGAATGTGATGGCAGGAGAGCTGGAGTGGCTCCTAGACCACAAAGGGGAAGGTGTTATTTTGAGGATAGGATAGCAGAGCAGCAAGACAGGAGTCAGTTTCACACACTGTAAAGCTGTCATAATAGCTAGGGACTGTTCATGCTCAGACTGCTAGAGAAAAATAAACTCCCATCTTGTTTAAGCCACTGTTATTTTGGATTTTATTACAGGAGCCAGACCTGTATTTGACTTAATACAGGGAACAAGAGGAATAAAGACAAGAAACTGGATTTGACAGAGGAAAGTTAGGAGTGCAAGAATGTCCATGGAGGACCTTCCTTTCAGAAGCCTCAGCCTGGAAGGGCCCTTGTTTCAGAATAAGGAACTGATTGAACCATTTGGAGATTCAATCCTTGTCCCCGTACTTTATATTACTCACCAAACCTGCCCAACCACAAGGAAGAACTTTGTATAACTGAGCCTATTTGGTCTGGTGGGATTTTGTAGGACAAGTTGGTCCAGGGAAATAGAAGTCTTTTCTGCCCTTTAGATAAAGCAGTACTCCCCAAAGTATAAACCACAAACCAGTGCCAGCCCTCAAACTCTTTGTAATCATCCTCCGTGAGATAAGTGTGAGAATTCAGGGTAAGCACTCAACAACTTTTATAGCCATCTGACATAGCTGCAACATCTGAGCACTTGGTTATTTTCTAGTAATTCACTTTTATTATATTTGACAAAAATATTATTCTGCAGTGGATTGGAAATAAAAATACTGGTTCTTTACCACAGATGGTTTGAGAAGGTGGAAGGAGAGCTAAAAATGCTTTAAGAAGGTACTCTAGTTATGAGAATTCCTTGATGATTCCCATAAGTCACTGAGGTATGACAGCTGAAAGAGAAACTTAAAGAGCCCCGCCTCTCTTACATTTGCTCAGCTCAGGACAATGCCATCACTAGTAGGCAGAAGGTGAAGCAGAATTCATTATCAAACACCCTCAGCTAGCCAAGCACGCTGAGTCCACGCTAAACTATAATTTTCGAAAAGGTAAAATCATGACCTTTATCCAAATACAGAATGAACATGTGTCAAGGATTTTATTTAACTCATTAAATGAGAGAACCGGTAAGATGTTAAAACTAATTCAAAGAAGAATTTAAAGAACAGGCGTACATGTACAGGTAATCAGAAATCGGAAATGAATTTGCTAGCTACTTGCAAAACTGGTTAACAGCCTATAACACAACAAAGTGTGTTATTTGGGATCACTTTGTTAGTAGGGTTGAAATAATTGTATCACTACTGGACAAAATGTCTTTGATTCCTATAGATTAGAATCATTTTCAGCTATAAATCCTCACCACTTTTTACTTGTATCCCTAGAATTCTTAATTAGTCTTATCATTAGAGTCAAAGCTGCATCCCTTTGAGTCAGATAATCCCTAGAGGGTCCACTAGACAACAGACGCCATTCAAAGCAACCCAGGAAAGCACACTCTTGTCCATTTCCAAGAGTGGGACAATTTTTCCTGAAACTTAGAATATACAAAGCAACTAAAAACAAACAAACAACCCTTCCTTTTCAAGTAGAGCTCTCACCGGAAGTCTGCAGTAGTGTGGGAATTCAGGAGTAGCTCTGCTGCCTATTCAACCCGTCCCCCAGCTCCTCAGTCGACCACTGAGGATCCATGTAGGACCGGCAAGTCCTTTGATCATGGCTCTTGATCAAAAAGAGCCAGGGGGCCACCCCTCTTTCTATCATGAGGAAACCAAATCATTAATGTCTGTAGATCCTCTCCACTTTAATCCTTTGTCCCCTAATCCTTGTGTCCTATAGCCTCTCCCTAGCCTCTAATAAACATTAATCAGCTTGCATTTCTATCTCATTCCATTCTGAGCAGATTGGGGCCTTTAGCTCCTAGAGGTGGAACCTTTGCAAGAAAATCTAAGCGTCATTTTGCTAAGAGCTCTGATGATCAAATTTCTTGAGTTGCATTACCAAATGCCCTTTTCACTGTGCGTACCAGGTCCCAAGGTGGGGATGGATGGAGACAGTGTATGGAGAGTAGAAAAACCCCATCCCATCACAGTAGGCTTTCACATCCAGAACACCCCACCACACCCACGCTGTCCACCATAGCACAGTCTTTGCCTATGACTTAGGAGCACTTAGGAGTCTGGAAGGCCAAAGTCCTGATTATTCCCTCTCCAAGCAGGCAAGGCTGTCTGGATAGGAGGCGCCAAAGCTGAGGCAATTAGGCACGGTCGAAGAGTTGGAACAGCTAGAGCCAGATAGAACTGACGGGAATCCAGACTCAGCCACGTTTTACTTGTGTAGTCTCTTGCAAGTCACTTAAAACTTCTTGGGACCTCAATTTCTTCAAATTATCTATCTGCAAGGGGTGTTTCAAGGATGAACAACAGTGAGTGTGAATTACGTGGCACACCCTGCGTGCTTAATACATTGTTATTACTATTATCATAAGAAGAGAGAGCTCGCTGAGGACCAGGATAGTCCTGTAAGAGATGGGACTTGAACTAGGCAGTGAAGAACAGGCAGGGAGGAGGGATGTAGAAGGAAAATGGGAAGAAGAGAGGCATTCCAGGCAGTGGGCATTCCATGAGCAAAGGCAGGGAAGCCAGAATGAACATACTCACTTCGGAGGATGGCAAGGAGACGAATGGGACCAAAGGTGGGGCAGAGGAGCTGGACAGCTGAGGTGAGGAGCTTGAACTTGAGGTAGCACGGAAGGCTTCTGTGGAAGGATCTGGAGTTTATGCAGGTCTTGTACTCTACGTTTGTGTCCCTCTACCGCGGCACAACAGAAATACCAGCATCCATAAACCCCCTCTCGTCACTCTCACTTCCTCCTATTAGGACAGTGGTCCTATCAAGTCCTGATGTTCCCCAGCTGCCGGACCCCCTGTGACTCCTCTAAGGGAATTTAGATCGTGGTCTTATTTCATGGTATTTCTGGGAAGACATGCGAAGCCCCACGCACCAGTTTATCTTCCAAACGAGGCTTATTTCACCAAACTTTGAAAATTTGAGTCAGGGCTGCCACCATAATTAATGCCGTGTAACACAAACCTACAAGTACATTCTGTTACCATCTTCAGAACACGCCTAATGGAAGTGGCTTCCAGGAAGACTGAGAGGCACAAAATTATTATTTCTGACCATCACATTGGCATTTGTGCTAACATTGGCTAACTGCTCAGCCGCAGATAGAGTTTAAAAGAACATGAAGGCGCCTATGAGTTACTCTCCAGATGTCAGGTGAAGATTATTAACCTGATGGTAATAAATTCTTAAAGAGGCAAATTGCTTGCATATTTCAAATCAGACGTAAGCGGCAGTGTATGCATTCAGCAGCCTCTATAGGTGAGTTCCCATTTCTGAGAAATATTTTCTGTCCCAGTGCTTTCCAAAACAACACCAGAGTATGTGGCTTTCAAAGACAGCAATGTCAGCTTTCAAGCAGATTCACAAAAGAAAAGGGAGGGAGCCACGTTTTATATTTAATTTTTCTTTGGTTCTCTCTTTACACTGTGAAAACACCTTGTTGAAAACTGATAATATAAACAAATCTTGCAGAAATTTTTGCAATTCGTATTTAGCTTATACTGTAGTACTTTGCACATGAACCTGAGGTACTGGGCAGAAATTCTTAATTTGTACTTGTAGGTGTATTTTATTTCTGTCAACTAGATTATAATTTCACTCAAGGAAACAAACCCATTTTCTCTTTCTTTTGAATTTTTCATTAATACCTGATAGAGTTCTGCATCTACTACGTGTACCATTCATTAGTGAACGCTGTTAGTTGGAAGGGATGCTCTCAGCTGCTCATAACAAAGTGCAAAACTAAAAGCGGCTTAAAAAAACGTGGGAATTTATCAGCTCGCACAGCAAGAAGTTGAAAGGCTGGGCAGGAGCAGGATTGGTCAATGAAGAGACTCGGTCATGACATTAGGACCCAGGTTCTCTCCATTTTTCTGCTCCATCATCTTCCGCGTGTGGATCCTCTTACTTGCCACACTCCACACCCAAATGCCGGAAATGCCATTTCTCTTTGCTCTTCTCTTGAGGAGGAAAATATTTCCCAGAAGCCTCAGGTCAACGTCCCCTCAGGCCCCGCTGGTCAGGACTGGGTCACGTGACCAGACCTAGGCAGCCATTTTGAACTCTATGGCGGGAGATCACCACTGGTAACCGGAAAGCGGTAGAGAGTTGATACTGGAGAAGCCACCAAGAGTCTGTCACTTTGTGTGCAAAGGATGTCTCTAGTGTGAGGTGAGTGGCAACAGTGGGGGGAAAAAAGCTTCAGAAGTTGTGTGGTGGGGAAATAAGTTGGGAATCATGGATACTAGGGACCTAGTTTGAAGAAAATTCCCCAACCCCTCCAGGCTTGAAAACTTGTAAGTAAAGACACTACAGAAAACAGTAGAGTATCAAGTTAGCCCTATAGCAAGTTCTGTTTACTACTCAGTTCTGTAAATTGGGTAAAACAATTGGAAAAGGCTGCAATCATCATGGTCACCCTTGACATACTGACTGCTATACATATGTGTTCCATTATCAAGGCCCAACTTCATAAAAGCATGACGTAGTTTGCAGCCTGTCTTGCTTGCAAATGAAATGTGTAATAGTAAGGTATTTGGAAAGATACAGAGCAAATGAGAATTTGCTGACATATGGTATGATGTAATTGTGCCACATTATAAAAAGGCAGAATGGCTAGCAGTCTAATGAAGCCACCAGCTGAAAGAATTAGCCTCTCTCTTCAATGTATGCATGTAACAACATTAAGTATCCAGATTAATTAAGACAGAAGGATCTGGGTATTTGGTAGTCTGGAGGAAGGAGTCCTAAATTACCTCTAAGTAACTGAAATTGACAAAATATATTATATATAACATTAACATGTAATATACAACATATATAACATAATATATATAGCATATACATATACATTACATAGATTAAAATAGTAACACTTCAACTTGTAACAAATTACTTTCCTCTTATTTCTCCTTTACATTAGTTAGATATATCAGCTTATGTTATTAAGATAAAAGACAAAAACCTGTGCAATCATTCTAATAATGTAGGTTGATAGGTTTGACGTATAGAAATCAATGTTAGAGGAAATGTATTGCCACTGATGCAAATAGAATAGAAGAAGTATCCATGTGAAGCAAAAGGACGTTATATTTGCTAGACTCCTGCAGACAGGAAGCTCATCTCCCTGTATTACGTGGCTTTTCTGGGACATCACTCTCAAAAGCAGAGTCTTCTTAGGCGTTACACACTCACGACAGGCTAAATCCTTCGGAAAACCTTGGTGCCTCTGTGGGGAGCTTCACAAAGCTGTTAAGCGTTCATTGCTCTTAAAGTATTTGGAAAAGTCAACACCTGAATTCCAGTCAGCTGGGGCTGCCTTGAGCAGCTGAGAACGAGATGACTCCCGCGGGAGGAGCAGATAGCTCCTCCTCAGCCCTCCTTCCCGCACCACCTCTAGCCAACTCATGATGCCCAGCACACTTAGCACACGAGAGAGACCTCCTGGCCCCCCTCCCTTCCTTCCTCCTTCCATTGCGTGAATGGCACCTACATATAGGTCCTCAGGTGCGGAGGGGGCAAGGTTGAAAGAGAAGGCCTGGCCACCGTCCTCATCCCAAAGAGCTCAGAGAAAACAAAACCACTCACAAGCCAAATGTGGTGGGCAAATTGAACTGTGTCGGCAGCCATAGTAAGAGTTTGAAGGTCTTGGCTCTCCCTGGGATTTCTCCCAGAGATGGCTTGCATCCTACTCTTGACCCAAACCAGAACACAATCAGCGGGCAGAAGCAGCTGCGCGTGAGGGTGGAGAGCTCGAAAAAACCACCACCATTCTCTGAATTTAGAGCTCCCCCGGGCAACAGCGGAGTAAATATTGTCATGGAGAGGCTGTGATTCCTCCCGAGCACACCCAGGGTAGAATTGCAGGCAGGCCTTAGTCACGCTGCATGACGATGGGGTGAGATAAACACAGAGACTCTGTGTTTAACATTTCCGTCCGTGGGGCCGCTGGGGCCTCTTCTGAGGGCACAACGCTCTAGCCCTGCCAGCATTCCTTTTTTCCCATCCCTCCTCTCAGCCAGCGAGGAAGGAGCTGGACGCTATGTACTTCCTCCCTTACACCACCATCCCCAGCCCACTGAGGGCTCGGAGCTGTGGGTGGTGAGTTAATGTGCCGTGCCCAAGCCAGGCAGAGCTCCTGGATTTGCTGCAGGGCAGGCTTCATGGGTTCAAGGCCTGTGCAGTGCAGGGCCCTGCCCCCCTTTTTTTTTTTTTGGAGTAAGTGCATTTATTGATACGCATTTTACATAGTTCAAGGAACTGAGCTGTAATGCAAAAGCAGTTTTCTTTTGGATATCACCATGCTCCGTGTTAACACTGAACTGTCAGGACCGTCCACAGGAAGCACTCCAGGTGCTTACATGGGCCCACGCTTGGTTTAATGCCCTGCAGTCACGGTCATAAAATTCTCAACAGTTTTTGAACACGGAGCCTCACATTTTCATTTTGCACGGGGCTTCTCAAATTATGCGGCCTGTCCTATTTGCCACATGGTGTTTAGAGGGATGGGGCCCTTCCCTCCCACTGTCTCCAGAAAGGGCAGCTCCCCCATCTCCAAATTTCATTTTCATAGACCTGTTAAATCACCCAAGACACACTCCCAGGCCGACGCGGTGGGAGGCGGGAAACTCTGTCCTGACTGCCAGTTATGGGGAGAAAAATGAGACAGACACAGGCTCTGGCTGTCCAACCCTCACCCTCCCACCAGGCTCTTCCCAGGCCAAGAGCTTCCACCCCACTTCCCTGAGAGGTCCCTCCTCATGGTCAGTGAGCATGTACTTACTGCTTACAGCTGTCGAGGGCTCTCTGTGTGAGAGGTAAGATGGCATCTTAGCGTCAAGGGTGGTAATATCTACCTCGCTGGATGACACCTGACAAACGTATGGGATATGCTGAGTGCCAAGGACCAGTGGTAATAAAGAGATCAGAGAAGGAAGAGCTTGGCATGGGCTGGAATGGCCAGAACTTCATGGACAAGGTCATGCTCTTACCTTATCTCCATCTCTTCCCACAGCCCAACCCCTAACCCTAGCCCACTCTCTCAAAAAAACATGCCGCTGATAACAAGAAGGAGGTGGGGAGAGGGTTGGGAGAGGATCTGAATGCCCCCACCTCTAGGAAATAAAACAACTGCCACCATGGTCCCTACTGGTGCAGACAGATGAAGGGAAGCTCCTTGTTTGTTTGTTTTTTTAAATTTTTATTTATTTATGGCTGTGTTGGGTCTTCGTTTCTGTGCGAGGGCTTTCTCCAGCTGCGGCGAGCGGGGGCCACTCTTCATCGCGGTGCGCGGGCCTCTCACTGTCGCGGCCTCTCTTGTTGCGGAGCACAGGCTCCAGACGTGCAGGCTCAGTAATTGTGGCTCACGGGCCCAGTTGCTCCGCGGCATGTGGGATCTTCCCAGACCAGGGCTCGAACCTGTGTCCCCTGCATTGGCAGGCAGATGCTCAACCACTGTGCTACCAGGGAAGCCCTGTGCTACCAGGGAAGCCCCTTCTTTTTATAAATAATTAACCCAGTAGCATCTCATTCAGAGGAGAACAGTTAATTTTGGTGAAGAGGAAGTGAGAGCCCATAAGATGGGTGACGCTGTGAAGCTTCTACTGGGTCACGGAGGTCTGCTTCCCAATAATGCTTACTTCTTTATACCGGCAGCACAAATTCTCTGTACCACATGATTTAGGATAGAGTTAATTTATTTGGATAATGGTAAAAATCTGATCTTCCGGAACTTTCTGTGTGAATGTGAATCTTTTTTTTCTTTTAACTAATTACTTTGTAATAAAACAGACATTCATAGAGCAGTCACTATATACCAGAGACTAGGCAAAGGGCTTAGTATAGGTGATCACTTGTAGACCTCTCATCTGTGTAAGTATGGGGTTGGCCAAAAAGTTCGTTCGGGTTTTTCCATACGATGGTATAAAAACCCGAACAAACTTTTTGGCCAACCCCATAGATACTATTTGTTATGCACTGAGTGTGTGTGCCCCTTCAAAGTTCGCTGAAGCCCAGTCTCCAGTGTGGAGGTATTAGAAGGCGGGATCTTTGGGGAGTGATTAGGTCATGAGGGTAGAACCCTCATGAATGGAATTAGTGCCCTTATAAAAGAGACTCCAGAGAGCTCTCTCATGCCATTCTGCCACGTGAGAACACTGCAAGAAAATGGCTGTCTGTGAACCAGGAAGCAAGCCCTCGGCAGACACTGAATCTGCCGGCACATTGATCCTAGATTTCTCAGCCTCCAGGACTATGAGAAATAAACGTATTTTGTTTAAGCTACCCAGTCTATGGTATTTTTGTTATAGCAACCTGAACTGACTAAGATACTCCTATTTAATTTACAAATGAG
Organism: Balaenoptera acutorostrata; assembly: GCF_949987535.1. Classification (NCBI taxonomy): domain Eukaryota; kingdom Metazoa; phylum Chordata; class Mammalia; order Artiodactyla; family Balaenopteridae; genus Balaenoptera; species Balaenoptera acutorostrata. The sequence continues at coordinate 56,749,147 of NC_080075.1, forward strand.
GAAACTGAGGCATGGAGAGGGTAAGTAACTTGCCCACAGTCCCTCAGATACAAGGTTGTAGAGCCAAGATTTGAACCCTGGCAGTTTGGCACAGAGCTCATCTCCCAAATTATCTACAACCCTTGCCTCCCCATCTCGCACACCTTCCTTCCACCTGAGCATAAAATAAGTGCTTTATTTAGACTGACTGGTTCAGTAGAGAAATGAGAGAGAGTTGGAAATTCAGGACCAATCTGTGCCTTGAGCTTTTGGGCCCTCTCTACAGACCTCTTCTCTTGAGTTGGTTGAGGGAGGGGCTGTCTTCAGGTGCTTGAACCCACCGAGAAAGTTTCTATCTATTCTAATGTCAGCTCAGTTAAATGTGGGATTTGAAGATTCCACCAAATGTGGAGTATCTTAGAAGCACCCTCGAAGATGCTGGGAAGCATTTGCAAATCTCCACGTACCTTGTTGCCTGTGGTTGAAGATTAGTCACTTACTCGTTCCAAGAGAAAAGTTCTTGGGTAAGGCTTTCCAACGTAGGACCCGTTCTCCTCTTAATTATTATAACCTCTTATTGTCCCAGGGTTTCCTCAGCCAGTGTGTTCTGACCTGATAGATGAGTAGAAAGGGCGATGGAAGAGTCAATGCAACTTGCTCCTTTGGACTCCTTGGGTCAATAGAGTAATAATAAGGGCAGCTACTGTCTATCAGCATTTATCTGTATATGCAGGGAGCTCTCACTTTGCTTGATAGGAAGGGACTATAAAATAACCATATGTGCTGAAACCCTGAAAAGCCATCTTAATAGTCACGGGGAAAAATGTTAATTGTTCTGTGAACTTTAAAATTTTTGTCAAAACATTAAGAACTCTCTACTGTCAGTTTTAAATGTTTATTGAAATGAAATACAATAGTAAAACCAACATTTACTTAGTATACCGAAACTTAAAACATTAGAAACATTAAGAACTAACATGTTTCTTTGTAAAAAGTCTATGAAGAAAATTTGAATAGTGCTCGCCTTCTTCTCACTGTAGAACATATGACACAGAGCAAGCATCTTTTCTGTGCCTTGGCAAATTGTCATACTCCTTTCTAAGTTTGGATCAGCTTCTAACACATTATTTGTACTTTCATTGTTGTGGAGTATTTCTGAGATTTCCTTTCAGGTGAAGTTTTTTGCTGGTGTCACTTCCTCTGGGACATCTTCACCCTTTTCATCACAACCATTCTCCACATTTATGCCACTAAGTTTGCCTTCATTAGCTCCTCCCACTGCATACAAGAGTCTCTCAAAGAGTGGCATCATTAGTATTCCCATGGTCAGCTCTTTCATGATTCCATTTATGTTGAGTTTGAATTTCACTTCCAACATTATCACTTTTATTTCTTTGCTGCACTTTTGTTTTTCTTGGCCAGCTCCCTCTTGTGATTAGCACATGGGTTTATCACTGGGACACAAGGAGGCAGCACAGCTACATGCTTTGCTGCCTGTGTGTGAATTGAGTAACAAATGCGCCGGGACCAGTCACCGACAGGCTTTGAAAGAAGTGATGCGATTGGTCACTGATCATGACGTGCCTCTGTCATTTACCTAGAGATTTATGGGTCAAAGAGCTAGCAGAGAAGTTTGTTCTTCATGCAATTACTCCCAGTTGACACACATGGTAACTGAAATTGGAACCATGTTTTGGGACTGGTGTTACTGAACTAAACCATGATAACTGAAATTCATGCTTAGTTGAACTCTGCAAAGTGAGCACTACCTGTACATCATCTCATTTGACTCTCACAGTAGCTTTTCGAAGGATGAGGCTATTGTTGTACCCATTTTATAGATGAAAAGGCTGAGGGAGGCCAACGAATGTGCACCCACGGGCACACAGCAAGGCAATGATGGAGCAGGAATCAGCACCCCCATCCGTGCATCCAGCCTGCGCTGCTCACCACCACTCCACAGGGCCTTGGTTTGGAAGGAGGAAGGTAGTTGTGCCTTTCCCTGGAGGGCACCTCAGCCTACAAAGAGCTTGTGCCTCCTCATCACAACACTCCTTGTCCTTGTCCTTGGGCTTCAGGCTGTAATTGAAACTACCCCGGTGATTCCTATGCTGCTACAGGTGGCCTGGCTCATCACCCCCTGAGGCAGGTCAGGTAAGGATTGCCACGTCCATTTGAAATAGGAAGAAATGAAGTCCCAGAAGGTGGAAGAGCCGGGTCCATGCAGCACAGCGTGCTGTCAGAGCACCTTTCACAGTGCTGCACTCTCTGAGGGCTACAGTAGAATGTGAACAGGGGCTGGCCCTCACACTGGGGTGGCTGAGCGCTGAGAGGACAGCTGCAGTTCTGCCCCTCACCTTCCTCATCCCTCGCTGGCCGCACTGCTGGGGCTTCCCCACCGCATCCCAATAGCAGGAAAGCCTGTTCTCACTCTCTTGGCCCAGCCCAGATAGAAAGGATGTTTCTCATTAATAGGATCAGAAAAGGCATCTCTAAGAATGAAAGGAAACGTGGCTTTATTTGCCAAGGTCGCTCCCCTCGAAAGCCCTCCAGAAAGCATACAAAATTGTTAAATTATCAAAACATTAATTAGATTGTTAAATAAGACCGACTCTAATCCTCAAAGCATGTGGGGCAGGCCCTTTGATGCATCTGGCCTAATGGCTTTAGGGTCCGGCTGGCACTTCCTTTCCAGAAAGTTGCAGTCTTGGAAGGAACCGCTGAAAAACAAAGTAGGTGCAGAGACAGCATGTGCCCCAGCAGAGTCAGACTTAGACAGGCAGGCTGTGGACACCTCTGACCACCACAGCTTCTACAAGACAGAAGCCTCCCACCCAGCTTCCCCCGCCCCCAGCGTCTGTACCTTCAGTCCTGACATTCGGAACACGTGATATATCCTATGACTTCTACTCCCGGATTCATATGTTTGTGTCTGGTCCCTTCAAATATGTTGTAAGCGTCTAGAAGGCAGGGACCAGCTGTTGTATGCTCTGTCCTCTACAGCACAGACTTTTTAAAAATGAATTAAAAGGAAACCTTCTATTTCCTTTTTATTTTCTCTTCACTCTCTGTCTGCCCCAGCTGATGTAATGGGGAACGTGACTTGGAAATCTACCTCACTGGCCAGTCCAGATCCTGGGACAGCAACCCCAAATTAGGCCCCAGAAGCAAATCCATGGCCTGCTGCGAGGACTTTCTGCACTGAGAATGTGAACGAGAAGATACAGTAAGTCAGGCTGTGTGGCTTTGATTCAACTGAGACTAGGGGGAAATGAACCTTTCTGCTTTTCTGCTCCCCAAATTTCTTCATTTATTTCTTAGGTTGAAACGCTGGAGACTGTTTGGGCCTGTTGGAATAGGACTGGTGAAAGAAAAAACTTTTAAAAACCTATATTGGGCAATTTGAACCAACTCATTTTGGAAAATCATTATTTTTTGAAGGCCTATTAAGTGTCATACATTATAAGAGGAGCTTTCTCAAGTCTAAAGAATAATTCCCATTCCATAAATGAGAAAACAGGTTCAGAGAGATTATATAATTTCTCCAAGTTTAACTAGTAAATGCAAGAAGTCTATCTGATTCACCCCAAGGTCTCTCAGCTGTTAACTCCATAAGTCCCTTTTTAACCTCTTTTTCTAGCATGGGAGCATTACATAGAAGCCCTTTTCTCCTCCTCCACATTGTAGTTCCTCCTTAGCCTTCAGACTCAACTGAAACCCCCCATTCTGATTTACTCCATCATCTCACTTCCCACGGTACCCCCTGCTTAATCCTGTGACAGCACTTGGAACATTGGGTTCCAACGTGTGAAGTTCCCTAGTACCCTTCCAGCCTGGAAACTCAAAACTACTTATTATTCATCTTTATGCCTTCAGTGCTTAATGTAATACCTTTCCCTTAGTAAGGCTAGGATAGAAAAGGCAACACAGCTTCTCTCTCTCTCTCTCTCTCTCAACACTTGTCCCTAGACCCAGCCATTATTTTGTAAGGAAGCTCAGGCCACTATGGAGATGATCTGACCACAGCCCCAGCTGAAGTCCCCGACTGAGGCTACTGTAATAAATCAGGTGAAAGATAAGGTGACTTGGACCTTGGTGGTGGTAGTGGAGATGACAAAAAGTGACTGGTTTCTGGATCAATTTTGAAGAGGGAGCTGAGAAAGAGAGAGATGTCAAGGATGGCATCCCAGGCACTGGATGGTTGGAGTTGCCATTTACTGAGATGGGAAGACGAGGATGTGAAGGTTGGGGTGGATGGTAGAATCAGAAGCTCTTCTTCATACAGGTTAAGTCTGAGTCCCATATTGAAGCGGAGATATTGTGCTTGCAGCTGTATATGTGAGTCTAGAGTTCAGGGGGCTGGAGATGGAAATGTGGGAGTCATCAGCACATAGACAATAATTAAAGCCACAAGAAAGGATGAAATCACCAAGGGAGTGTGTGTAGATATAGACAAAGCCCAAGGACATTCGAGGCCATGTCAGTGCTCAGAGTTTGAGGAGATGAGAAAGAACCAGCTTAGAGCAGGAAGAAACAAAGAAGAAGGAACCAGCAAAGAAGTCTGAAAAGCAGAGGCCAATCATAAAAGGAGACCCAACAGAGTAGAGTCCTGGAAGCCAAGAAAAGAGTTTCAGGAAGGATGGGGTGATCAGGTGTGTCAAAGGTGCTGTAGGTCAAAGTAAGATGAGGACTGAGAATTCACCAAGAGATTTGTAACATGGTGGTCATTGGGAACCTTGACAAGAAAGATTTCAGTGGAGTGGTGAGGACAGAAGCCTGAGTGGATTGAATTGGAGAGGGAATGGGGAACAGGCAGTGGGTACAGCCCGCTCTTGGAGAAGTTTTGCTGTGGGGCGCAGAGAAATGGTGTAGCAGCTGGAGGAGGTTGTAGGGTAAAGAGAGAGCTTTTTAAAATATGGGAGATATAACAACACATGAATATACTCATATAAAGGATCCAGTAGGAGAAAAAATGTGATGACACAAGAGAGAGGAGAGAGGATGATTACAGAAAGCCCTTGTAGAGGCAAAAAGGATGTATCTGAGGTACTAGTGGAGGGGCTGGTCTTGGATAAGAGCAGGGACAGTTCACTCACAGTGTGGGAGGGAAGGCAGAGTATGGGGGACAGATGCAGACACATGGGTGGATGTCGTGTCAGGAGCATGTGGAGGGCTCTGCTGATTGTGTTCTCCCAGAAATGGGGGGCAGTCTCTCACTGGGTATAGACAACAGATCGATATCTGAGACTGTGGGAGAGTGACTAGACTAGCACTACCAGGCATAACTAAGGATCCGCTTGAAGTTAGGGCTCATGGATGTGAATGTGAACCCATGTATGTTTCTCTCCAGCCATATTCAGTTACACGAGTGCAGGCATGGAAGTTTCCATTTTAAAAGGATTGGGCTTTTGCCAGGAATACAATGAAGGGAGAAAGTTGGCCAGGGAGTTGAGAGAAGGGATTATAATCACAGAACATGGAATCTAAGATGGCAAAGGAGGGAAGGGCATGAGGGGCATTGGAACAGTAGTGAGAGCAACAAGTTCTAGGTCCCAGTGGGGCTAAATCAGAGCTGGTGCTACTCCACGGAGTGTCTTCAATGAATTAGATAAACGCTTCCCCTCTATGTGATACGGTCCCACAACTGTGCAAAGAAAAAGCTGCCTCTTCCCCTGGGTGGATAAAGCCATGATTCAGGGTTTATAGTGTCATTCTTTTTTTTTTTTTTTTTTTTTTTTAATTTTATTTATTTATTTATTTATTTATTTATTTTTGGCTGTGCTGGGTCTTCGGTTCGTGCGAGGGCTTTCTCTAGTTGCGGCAAGTGGGGGCCACTCTTCATCGCGGTGCGGGGACCGCTCTTCATCGCGGTGCGCGGGCCTTTCACTATCGCGGCCCCTCCCGTTGCGGGGCACAGGCTCCAGACGCGCAGGCTCAGCAGCTGTGGCTCACGGGCCCAGCTGCTCCGTGGCATGTGGGATCTTCCCAGACCAGGGCTCGAACCCGTGTCCCCTGCATTAGCAGGCAGATTCTCAACCACTGCGCCACCAGGGAAGCCCTATAGTGTCATTCTTGAGGCTTGGGCTGGATTTCAAGGCCCACTTATCCCCTTGGCCAAGGACTTCTGTGCAGTACCCAAAATGCACAACTGTGTATGGCAGCCCCAGCTCAAAGGATTGTTAGAATCAAGTACTAGAGGGACGCACTACAAGGCAGCAGGTGGTGATCCTAGAGGCGGGGGGGCGAAATCGAGATTGTGAGAGGGTGGCAGTCATTAGTAATGGGAAGGTTATAAGGTGTGGGTGTCTGTGATAGGGTAGCAAACGAGGTATTGCAGAGGAGGTTGTCAAGGACCTGAGAAGTCTGGATGTTGGGAGGATCCCCTTCATGGACGATGAAATCACCAAAACTTGTAACTGCAGAGTGTGGGAAACAGCACAGTGAGCTGGGCTCCGTAGGTGACTGCAACAAGACATGCTCACGGGGTCTGTAGGCTGATGGCATGTGCTTCAAAGCAGGCGTTTTATTGAGGAGGGAGGAACAGTGTTGCCCAAGCAGCACTGAGGGTCAGAGAGGACCACTACTCCAGCTCCAGACCCGGCGGCATGGGAGATGGAGGGGAGGAAACAGCCCCCACTTGAGGGATGCAGAGGAAGCTGTGTCCTGAGTGGAAAGCCAGCTTCTGGTTGGAGCAAGAGCATGGAGAGAGCATCAGAGAGAATTGGAGGATGGAGGGGATACAATGGACCACGAGACCCAGAGAGCTTGGGGAACTGGGGGAGTGGGAGACAGGCTAAGACTGTGGGCTTTGTGGAGCTGTCTGGAGGGGAGAGTTCAGGGGTGAAGGATGGTCTGCATGTCCTGGGCTCCTTGCGTGATTGACATAAACAGGGGTAAAGAGCATGAAGGTCTGCAAGGCAGATCACGATCCTGAGGCTGTGAGTGTTGGGGTGGGAATGTCTCGTAAGAGCACGTGGAATCCGGGGCCCCTCCTCATTGCTGCTGATGGAGTTGAGGAGGCTGGGGGGAGACTGTATTACCCTTGGTCTGTACCTGTACCTTATCAGAAAAATATATGCCTTCTGATTAGTCCAATTTTGGTGTTCCTTCAACTCCATGTGTCTCTATCTTAATAACAAGTGTTATTCGCTCTCTCAGACTGAACATAATAAGCCAGTGATGCCCCCAGAAGGCCAGGCCTCCACTGGACTAAACTTCTGGAATCCATATTCATGCAGCTGCTCTCAACTTGTAATTTCGACTGCAATGTCCAGCCCGATGGGCCCTCTGAGGCGTTCATTCTCACGGCCTTCTAATGTACTGGCCCCGGGCTGTTCTGTAAACTGTTGAAGCCATCTTCAGCTCACTCTAAACCGGAAGGACTAGATGTATATCAGGAGAAACCAAAACACTGTTTGATTAATCACCACCTTGCAAGCTGGAGAGTGATGGCTGGGCACAAAATGTGGTCGTTATCTAAATTGAGTGCCGGCCTGTCCCCGGGATCGTGAACAAATGGACTCCCCTCTATTTATAAACAACCCTGAGGGATGAGCAGCTTGGTTTACGTTGAGAAGGGGCCATCATTCATTTTTATCCATCATACCTGCTTTTAGTGATATTACACACACACCCTGCTTGGGCTAGAATCTCAACAACCCAAGAGGTTTATGTGCTTTTAACACCAATTTTGAGGGTCTCTGTGTACATTTCATCATGCGGGGGTAACGGTGGGCCTGAAACGCAGTGTGTGAGCTGATTTCTTCCTCAGGGCTTCACGCAGGGTCCATGATGACGATGAAATTGGGTAAACTACTGTTGGCCCCAAGGGTGTGTCTGTGAACTTCAGGTGATTACAGGAGGTGAGAAGGCGTGAGACGCTTAGACAACCAGGATTCCCCTGGCAGGAAAGGGGTGGAGTAGAGCCAGGTAAGGAAGATGGTCTGTAATGTGTAGTAAGCCCAGTGCAACCCTGGCCAGAAGCAGGCATTTAGCACTTAGTATTTGCTCAATGGATAGAAGGAGAGGGAAGGGAGGGCTGGCCAGAGCAGAATTCCTCCACTTTGTAATGCAAATTATTTAACGTTAGAATAGCATTTCCATTTTCTCCAGCTCTCCGCAGATATTAATGCTTATGTTTAAAATAGTCCTGAGAAGAGTGCAAGGAATCACTTCAGAGGTGAGGAATATGAAGCGCAGGGCAGTGGGGTGGCTTGCAAAAATCACCACTGTGTTTACTGTAAGGTCAGAGCAAAGTCCCAGCCTTCAGACTTCCAGCTCAGGAATCATTCCACTCAGCCCTTAGCCCGGCCCTATTGTATGTTGGGCTCTGTTGAGAGTGCCGAAGTCTTCTTTCCACTTCCACCCAACCAGGGAGGAAAGAAAGATGGTTTTATGAAACAATCAGAGACTAGCAGAGAAGCTGTCGAACCCTGGTTAGGACAAATTTTGCTGTAGGGAAAATGAGAGCGTAGATCAGGACGTCCTGGGGGGGTGTAGGGCTGGTGTCTTTACAACAGCACAGTCCCACAGTAATACAGCGTGAGCGAAGTATGTCATTTTACATCGTCTAGTAGCCGCACTACAAAAAGTAAAAAGAAACAGTTGAAATTAATTTTAATAATATATTTAACATACAATAGCCCAATTATCAACACGTATTCGACATATAATCAATATACACAATTATTAATGAGATGTTTTAAATTCTTTTGTTTTGCATTAAAGCTTTGAGATTCTCATCTGTAGTTTACTTTTATTTTTTTAACAGCTTTATTGAGGTATAACTGATGTAAAAAACTGCACATGTTTACTGTATACAATATGATGATTTGGACATACCCATATCCCTGTGAAACCCTCACCACCCAGGTATAGTTTAATTCTCTCTTCATATCCTAAATTTTTATTAGAAAAACTAGATCTGTATTTAAATTACATTAAATATCCAGTTGAAAAAGTAGATTCACATAAGCGGGCTGTTCCAAACAGACTTAAAAGTTTTCTAATAACTTAAGTCTTAGTTTTTAAATTTAAATTTAAATGAACTAAATGTTGATATATTTGAAACTCAGTTCTTCAGTCTACATCTCACACTAGCCGCATTTCAACGGCTTAGTAGCCTCACATGGCTCGTGGCTACCACAGTGGACAGCTCAGCCGCAAAGTAAAAATGGCAGCCACAGTGGCCGAAGCTTGGCTTTTATAGTTTCAGACTCTGGGAAGTGGGTCAGGCTTTCTCTTTCCTGTCATTTACCACCTGGCATCTTCTTTCCATTTGTTATCCTGCTCAGTATGACTGCTTACCAAGAGGACAAGGCCTCAGTCTATGAACTACCCCTTAAGGCATGAATAACTTCAGTAAGTGGGTATGGATTTGTCATGCTGCACTCTTGTCTCCTCTGACAAAGAAGTTGACATATGTCAGGGCACACCAGTACCCTCTCAGACTCACAGAAGGATAATAATCCTTCCCCATGACTGTCAACATGTACACAAACCACACAAGCGCCCCCATACCACAACACAAACCACATACACACACACAATCCCCCCCAAGCACACACACCATATAACACACACACACACATACCCACACACACCTCACACATCACACACAATCCACACATACACACCACACTTATACCACACACATTCACACACACACCCTACATACATACCACTCACACACATACCCCTCACACAAGCCACACACATAGACATACACACACATCTTGTTCTTCCAAGGTCTATGACACTGAGTGAGGAGCAGGAGCTGTCCATTCTACGTTGTTGACCCTCAAAAATTAATTTTTGAATGATAGGGCTTAAGCTCTGAACAAGGAGTTAGGAGACCTATCATCTATTCCCAGATTCCCATCTATTCCCTGCTGCCACTTACCCATGTGTAACCTTGACCAAGCCAATTAACTCCAGTTTCCTATAAAATGAGAGGTTAGGTCCTTCCCAGCTCTGATATTCTAGTCCAGGGGTTGGCAAACTGCTGTCTGTGGGTCAGCTCTGCTTGTGCCCATTCATTTACACATTATGTGCACCGCTCTCCCCTACAGTGGCAGAGTTGAGGATTTGGGCAGAGACCATATGGCCCACAAAACTGAAAATATTTATTCTCTGGCCTTTTATAGAGTTTGCTGATCCTGTTCTCATCTGTGGCTCCAACTCATTTTAATCCTCTCTATACATTAATTTTGTTCCTTATTAAACAAACGATATTCACTCAACAAATAATGGTCACCATTATTGTACAAAGTATTATGAAAATCACTGAAATACAGTGGTGACCAATACAAACACAGTCATTGCCCTCAGGGATTTTTAACATTCTTGCTCAGAGTAGAAGTTGCTGATCTCCAGTGTGACAGGGACCGCTGTTGTCCCCCAGTAGCCATCATTTATGTTGACACATAAATGACACATAGGTGTCATTTATGTGTCAACATGGCTGGGCCATGGTGCTTAGGTATTTGATCAAACATTATTCTGGTTGTTTCTGTAAGGATGTTTTCTAATGAGATTAACATTTAAATCAGTGGACTTTGAATAAAGCAGATTGCCCTCCATAATGTGGGTGAGCCTCATCCCATCAGTTGAAGGCCTGAATAGAACATGAAGACTGGCAGCAAGAAAGAATTCTCCAGCCTGCTGGTCTTCAAACTGGAATTCCAGCCTCAGGTCTTCTGGCTTTCCAGCCTGCCAGCCCACCCTGAGGATTTTGGACTTGCCAGCCTCCATGCTCACATGAGCCAGTTCCTTGTAACAAATTGCTTTTTACGTATAAATGCATCCTATTGGTTTTGTTTCTCTGGTGAACCCTGACTAATATACATAGTAGTAGAAATTTTAGCTGGCAAATGGCCATCTGGAATAAAGACTACATTTCCCAGCCTCTCTGGTAGCTCGGTGTGGCCATGTGACCAATGGGATGCAAGTAGAAGTTTATGTGGCAGATTCTAAGGACCTTCCTTAAAAGATAGCTGGTGCCTGCCCTCTGCTACCTCATCCCCTCTTCCTCTTCCCTGCTGCTTGTAACAGAGACGTGGCAGGGGGCACTCCATTCTCGACCACAGTAGGGGGACCAGCCTGTGAACTGGAGATCCTCCAAATAGGGAGAACCTAGAATGAATCTGGGTTCCTGAGGGTTTTGTGAAGTAAAGCCACTCCGTTGTCCTGAACTTTTACTTGAGAGAGAAATGAACTTCTTTGTCTAATCCACTGCTCTTTTGGATGTTAGTTACAAGTAGCCAAACCTAATGCTAAATGACATGCCCACCCTTTTGTGTATCCCTCTGCTATGCCTGAGTACAATATCTGCTGTAACTGAGGGGACCTGCCACAGGGTCCAGAGTATGCTGCATGCATGCGCACAGGTCCTGGTTGCATTTACGTATTCCAAAGGATGGGTTGGAACAAAGGAGGGTTGTCCTCCCAGGAAGTTAAGTTGAAAAAGAAATGGAGATTGTAACCGAAACATTACTATTTCTCCTCTCTCCCTTGGGCAGAAGAAATTTTGTTTAAAAAGCAAATTTTTAAAAGTTCAGTCGGTCAAATCATTTTTCTTTGTTTTTGACGGAATGTGTTCTTTTTTTTTCCCAACATGATACTAAAGAGTTTCTATTCTTTGCCAAGTTATTTGGATATTATTGGGTATAAACACACCTATGCGTCTTAGACTATATCACAGTCACATGGTATTCAAAGCCAGGTTTTTTATTCCTATAAAAATATTTTTCACAAGTAGAACAAATGTTAGCTAAACTGATAAAAACTACATGTGTGTGTAGTCCCTGCCATAACCTTGTCCGCCAGTGCTGTTCAGAATGACTATTGCATTAGAGATGGCGATCATTGCCTGCTTTATCCACACCCCAACTCACAGTCTCTCCTCCTAAGTGGCATGTTGCCCACCCCTCAGCTGACTGCACTCTGGGTGGGTGCCCAACACAAGGGCAGTCAAGCCACAGGCTGACCAGGGCACTAGGCCCTGCCCCCCAAAAATGATCGAGAGCAGTTGGGCCAGTTATATTTCTCTTAAGACACAGAGAAACAACCAGTTAGCTTTGGAAACAGAGACCAAAAGTTGTCTAGAGAGTTGCCACAAGTGAAGGGAGCCAGCCGTCATGATGGGCCATATGCAGGGTGAAATAACAAACTATGAGTGAGCAGAGAGGAGAGTGGAACAAACAGGCAGACAGAACAAGAAATGTTGGCAGAGAGGGCTGGTCTCCAGGGCCGCCATTGTTCCTTCTAGCTTTCCCGTTCCTGATCCATTTCCACCTCCAGAGCACATGCTCCTGAAGCAAACCTTCTACAACTGCAGGGACCTTGGGTGTGCCTCTTCTTTGATGGTCCTTTGCCCCTTGGCACTTTGGAGCCCAGCCCTGAAGGGGCCAGGTAATCTGTGAATGTATCACAGCCAGACTGGAAAATACAGGGTTTTCACCTGAGGATTTTTCACTCAAGTATTCCTAAAAACGTCAAAGAAAAGAGGAGAAAGGACAACTTTCTGGAAAGGCAATTGTAAAATTTGAAGAAACCAAATCTGCCATCTTGCCGCTTGGAGAGGGCTTTCTTGGAGGCCTTTGTTGTGTTGTGGGCTTCTTCAAAGTTAGAGGTTATCTCTGATGGGAAACCCAGGAAACAGCTGAAGACGGAGGGGAATCACCTTCCACTGAAGTTAACCTTAAAAGGTGGGTATCATAGTTTGAACATCCCAACCTCTCCCATCTCCCTTTGGCTGAATAAAACCAAACCTTGTTGGTTAGGCAGAGCTAAACAAGGCAATGCCTCTTTGGGCTCCTCCTCAACAATCCCCCTGCTGCCCCGAGGCTACCTCAGGTCTGAAAGACCCATAAATGTAGGTCTCTGTGTAGAAGCTAGTTTGGGGTCTCTCTCTGAAACCCAAGTCCCAGCCCAGCCTTGCTGCATGAGCTCATTCTGCCCCGACGGGGAGACTGAGAAAAACGTCTGTGAATTTGTCTTCCACTCTGTCAAAATAAGAACAGAAAAAATACACCTCTGCAAAAGTGTTTTCCTTCAGCTTTTATTTGCACACATTCTGTATAATTATGGTCAGCAAGAGGGCATTTTCCATAGCCACACTGGCAGTATTTTCCACACAAAGTTTTACGCTGGCCGGCAGCCTGCCCTTGAGCTATTTACTTGTGCGGTGGATAGAAAACCATCAGACCTATGGCCAGTTAGACCCCAGCAAAATGTTTTCATTTGGAGCTCTCCTGCAACAGGGCATATTATTTTCGTTTCTCCTCTACCCCTTGTCCCTCTTTTTTAGGTAAAGTGATTCAATATGGTCCAACCACCTTTACACAATCAAATCTATGGTATACCTTCCACTTAACTACTAATGTTCACATTTTAAAATACTTCTCCCTAGCTTTCAATATCTTCGAAATTGCTAATCCAACGTTATTCCACATGACGCCATCTCATTCCTTCTCTATCCAGTTAAGCCTTTTGTTTCACACCAAGTCCATTTCCTCCTTCAGGCCATTTCTCATGCTGTGCCCACTATCCCGATCCTGAATGCCTGCCTCATTCCTCAGCGCCTCTGAATCCTGCCCACCGCTCAACACTCAACACTCCTTCTCAGCGAAGCCCTCACTGACTGCTAAAGTCATCCTAATTCCTCCTTCCTTCTATGTATGAGATAGTCACTACCAGCCCAATTTTTGTAATTGAGTCCCTAGACAAATTGATCAAAATGTTGACATTGGTTTGTTGCATAGAGCCATAGCATAAATCAAATAATTCACTTAACAAGTACTTACTGAGCACCTACTTTATGTTCAGTCCTGTAGGGAACGTTCCATGTCGGAAAAAGTATGGGGATTCAGTGAATTAGACCTGTTTCTATCCTTGAGGAATTTGCAGAGACCTTTGAGAAAAAAAGTTACACACATGAAAGAACAATTCCAGAGCTGGAGCCCAAAGAATGATGGTTCCTCAAGGCAACATGAGGTAGGACAAGAAGGCAAGGAGAAGCCAACACCATCCACTAGAGGGGGGCAGAGGATGGAAGGCAGTTCTAGCTGACAGCAGAGTCAACTTTCTACTGCTGATTGGATACATGCATGGATGGATGGATGGATGGATGGATGGATGGATGGATGGACAGATGGATATTAGTATGAATGAGCCAACAGATGGATGGTCCAAAAGGCATCCATCCATCCATCCATTCTAGAAACATTTATTGAACACTTACTAAGTGCCAGTCTCATTGAAGACTATCTTAGCTGGATAAGATAGCCTTCAATGAGATTGTAGTCTAGTCTGGTGGCATGGCAATGCAGTCATAAGTCAACCAACAGTAACTTTAAAAGTTTAAAGAGAAATAATAATAGCTACCTTTTTTTAAGCACCTATAATATGTTAGGCATTTCTCAAACATGAGTGTTATACTCCCCACTCTGGGGTGCTGCAGCAAACTCATGGGGGAACTGGGAATTATTTTAGATTTTGAAGGAAACATATGATACTCAATATCTGTTAGACACTGTACAAACTACTAGCTCGAGGTAGTTCACAGTTTTAACGTGAGATCACACTACATTCCTTTCCATGATGTCATATCTTGTGGAGCTGGCTCTCTGGTGGCAGCTGCAATAAATAAACAAGAACCATATGAAAATCAGCATGGAACAAGGGATGAGGGCAGCAGGGTCCCATCAGATTGCAAGGTCTGAGAAGTTGCAAGAGGTGCATGCATCTCATTAATAAGTAATTGTTGTTAACTTAAGAATGAAATAAAACTACTACTTTTTTCTTTTAATATATATTTATTATTTTGTCAAGACATAGCTTAAGTGGTTTGGTCCTAATTTTTTAAAAATTTTCATTGAAATATAGTTGATTTACAATGTTGTGTTAGTTTCAGGTGTACAGCAAAGTGATTCAGATATATATATATATATATATATATATATATATATATATATTCCTTTTTTTTACATTCTCTTCCATTATAGGTTATTACACAATATTGAGTACAGTTTCCTGTGCTATACAGCAGGTTCTTATTAGTTATGTATTTTATATATAGTAGTGTGTGTATGTCAATCTCAGTCTTCCAGTTTATTCCTCCCCCACCCTTATCCCCTGGTAACCATAAGTTTGTTTTCTACATCCGTGAATCTACTTTTGTTTTGCAAATAAGTTCTTTTGTATGTTTTTTTTAGATTCCACATATAAGTGACATCATATGAGATTTGTCTTTCTGTGTCTAACTTATTTCACTCAGTATGATAATCTCTAGGTCCAACCATGTTGCTGCAGATGGCATTATTTCATTCTTTTTTATGAGTGAGTAATATACATACATATATATATATGTGCCACATCTTCTTTATCCATTCATCTCTCAATGAACACTTAGGTTGCTTCCATGTCTTGGCTATTGTAAATAGTGCATCTATGAACATTGGGGGGCAGGTATCTTTTCAAATTATGTTTTTCTCCAGATATATGCCCAGGAGTGGGATTTCAGGATCATATGGCAGCTCTATTTTTAGTTTTTTAAGGAACCGCCATACTGTTCTCCGTAATGGCTGCACCAATTTACATTCCCACTAACAATGTAAGAGGGTTCCTATTTGATTCTAACTTTTAGTAAATGGGACTCATGTGTTTCTTAAGGCCTAGAGACACTGTGAAAAAATGACTGACATACTGAGGACACCATAAACTGAGAAAGCTTGATAACCTCTGTTTTATTGCCAATCCTCCCAAGTTATTAACTTGCCAAAGATCACACAAGTAGTAAGTTCCAGAGTCAGGATTCGAACCCACATCTCTTCTAGTGGTCTCTAAAACTGCATCACTTTTGTTTATAATAATGATGGGAGCTCAGTGGCTCCTCCGGAGGTGGATAGACAGGGTGGTTGGTGGGGCAGAAGTTAGAGAAGTAGCGTGGGACCAACAGATCACAGAACCGAGAGCCCTGAGGGGCGCACTGGGCAGTCACTTTGCTCTGTCACCCTTTTTGTGCTGAGTTTCCGTGGGACCCTGGTTTGGTGGGAGGAAGAAGAAACAACCCCTCAGAGGTATGCAACAATAGACAACAAGCCTGTGATTTTCTCAGCGCTGGTCATGAAACGGGGAGAGAGGGGGGGTGTGGAGACCATAATGAGGTGTGAGAAATGGCGGCTGAGTCTGCACACATTTGGGGGCTCAAACAACTTTTCTTGCAGCCTGCTGATTTTTGAAAACTTGAGTGGTTGCTGTCACAGTCATATCCACAAATGACCGGGCTTCTGTCATTTCAGGTGGGCAGAGTCCTGCCAAGATTGTTGGGAGAGTGGAGGCAAGTTCTCCTGAGAGAGAAACTCTCTGGAATTGGGAAAAATTTAGGTCAACATCATTTGAACCTTGACCTCCTGCTCTTTTGTCCCCGGGAAAGACATTTCCTTGACCTCCAGGAATTCCTCTGCCTCAAGGGAAGACTCCTTCTCCCCTCCCTTCCCCCCCATACCCCACGCCTCCAAATTGGGCTGGGAACAGGTTCAGGGCAGGACCCCAGGGGAGCACGATGGCCTTGCAAGTGTGGAGAGTGTGAGAGGTTTCTCTGCAAAGATCTTCAAAGGCAAAGCCCAAGGCGCTGAGCACCCCAGGAGGGCGTGCTTCACAGAGGAGTGTGGAGGGAGAGCCTGCCTGCAGGGCCTGGATAGAGAGACCCCCTACTGTGGCAGCAGGCCTGCTTGTAGGAGCCCCTCTCCCGTCCCGAGAAGCCTAATTCAATTACCCTTATCAGAATGCCTCTGAACTTAACAAAGCAGATAATCAGTTCCAGAGACAGATACTGTGTGGGGACCCAAAATGATTTTGCTTCCCCAAATTGGAGGCTGAAATTGGAGATGTTTGGGTAATGGAAAACATAATCCCTCCCTGGGTCCAACCCCCCTCCCAGTACCCACACCTGAGACACCCCTACCGTTGGAACCAAGGGGACTGGGATTCTCCTTAAGACACCTGGCTGTGAACTTGACCTTTTTCCCCCATCCTCTTTGAGCCACAGCCAGAAAGAAGCTGTGTAGAAGCTGGAAGCAGGAGGGGAAAGGGATTAACATTTACTGAACGCCCCTACATGCGTCAGATTCATGGTACACACTACCTAATTTAAACCCAACATGCCTTTTGAAGAAAAATATTAGCATCACCACATTACAGAAGGCAATGGAGATTTGGAAAAGTTAAATCACTGCCTGAGGACCCAGCCTTATAAGCAGCACAGGTGAGAGTCAAACACAGGTATCAGACTTTGCAACTCACTATCTAACTAATTAACTAAGATGGCCTCTCTGCTCAACATCAGAAAGCAAATAGAAAATAGAAACTCACTTATTCAAGGATCCATAGCGACCCTCCAAGGTACAGTTGTCTCATGTAAGGAAATAGACTCCAAAAGGCTAAGTAATATTCCCAAGGCTGCACAGCTGGTGAGTTGTCTCAGTTAAGAGTTAAAGCCAGTGAGATTGGAATCAAAGCCAGGGATCTCAGTACTATCTCAGCTGCCATCCGCATTGTTTTCTAGAGACTTCCCGTAGCCCTAAGTGCAGAGGACATATCTTCTCATTTTCCCCACTGGGCCTGAGACGGAACCAGCACGGGTTGATTTCTGGGTGCTGGGTAGTCAGGACTACTGCTGAATATTCAGAGGCTTTCCATCGTCAAAGGAGAGCTCTCAGCTCCTGTTTACCTTAGAATTGTAGGACAAACAATGTCAGCACTGGAAAGAACTTCTCCTATCAGTGTATCGCATCCAATATTTATTTAAACTTACTGTTTTTATTAGGTAAGATTTGACATGGACAGAATAATATCTACATAAATTACAAACCATAGTTTATGGTCAGGGCCTTCAAGATGGCTGTTCTCTTGCTCTCTCTGTACATCTGTTTGACCAGTCCCTGTTTCACCTACACCCTACCCACATGACTGTCCGATCCTCTTAATTATAGGACTTAATCAGTAACCGCCTACATGCTTGCCCTCTGCCCCAGCTGCTGGTTTCCCTGGTAACTGATGAGCCAACCTGACAGTCACTTCCCCCTTTAACTGGTAGCCTCCTTCTCCCCGTCGCCTCCCTCCAGTAGGAAAGACTGCTGCCCTGTCCTTCTTGCTGTCTGCTGTGCACAGTGGGGTGTTGCTCCAGGACTTTTGCTTCAGACTTGTAAGATTCCCTATCCAACAATCCACTGACATCTCTGTCACTGCCTCTGGGCTTTTTCTTCAATCACGCAACTGGGCAACTATAAGGCTTGCAGGCCCGTGGGGTGCAGCTGAACACATAGTAATCATAAAACCTGTGAACCCACCATGCCCTCTTAGAACTAGACCATTACAATTAAGTCTCCTCCCATTCCTTTCTCACACCTCCTCCATAGAAATAACCACTATCTTGAATCTTGTATTTATCGTTCCCTTGATTATTTTTATAATTTTGCCAGCGATGTTTGCGAGGTAGATTACATTATTGCTCCAAGTCCTTTAGATACCCTTTGACATATGACTTTGCA
The DNA here is from genome assembly GCF_949987535.1 of Balaenoptera acutorostrata. NCBI lineage: Eukaryota > Metazoa > Chordata > Mammalia > Artiodactyla > Balaenopteridae > Balaenoptera > Balaenoptera acutorostrata. The sequence continues at coordinate 56,767,677 of NC_080075.1, forward strand.
GTTCCTCCCGTGAGAGGTGGAATACATTTCCCTGCCCAATGATTTAGGTTTGCTTTGGCCAGTAGATTGTTGTAGGCATTGATAGATGCCAGTTCTGAGCCTAGGTCTCAAGAGGCATCACATGTTTCCACTTTCTCCTCTTGTATTCCTGCCTCTGCTATGAGAAGAACATGCTCCAGAGCTTACCTGCTGGTCCAAGGAGAATGAGAGACACGTGCAGCAGACCTGGACCCAACCTGAAGTCAGAACCAAACCCAACTGAGTCCAGACTAGATCAGCCAACTCCCAGCCAATCCACAATGCCCGAGTGAGAATACATGAATGTTGTAAGCCACTGAGTTTTGGACTAGTTTGTTATGCAGCATTATTGTGGCAATGGCTGATGATATACAATCTATCTCTGAAGACCATATCATTTTATTTTGCTTGTCTTCTGAGCTTTGGAAAATGATAATGTTGCATGTCATTGTCTACTACTTACTTTATTGCATGTCATTGTCTACTACTTACTTTTATTTCCTACTCAACATTATGTTTCGAGATTTAGGCAATGAAATATAATACAGTAAATGAACTACAAAAGTAGCCCCCTCAGTTTAGAGATGAGGACAGTGAATGATGCACCGAGCTCATGAATGTCTGAGCTGACTTGGGACCCCAAGTCCTATTCCTTCCGCAAATATTTATTGAGCATAGGCAGAGCACGTTCCTCAGTGCTGGTGATATAAAGGTGAACTGGGCATGGAAGATCCTGGCCCTGAAGGGCCTTATGTTATAGGAGCCACTTCATGGAAAGAGGGCAATGACCATCTGTGCTTCCTACCATCTCGCTACCAATGTTTCCTATCACCTCTGCCCTGCCAGCCAGTTCCCCTCATCTGTTCGCCACGTCTGGTCCCTGGAGGCAGATAGTGTAATTAAGGCAGCCTGTGAGGAGAGCGGGCAGAAACTAGGGAGTGGGTAGCTCTCCTTGAGAGAAGCGCTGGCAGACAGTTCCAGGGAAAAGGCCAAGATTTGCCACCTTAGGGAGGCAGGTTTACATTTATGCAGGTGACACGAGTCTGCAAGGAATGGGCAGTTACCCTGCCAGAGTGGGCCCTGCAGTAAGCTCAGCAGCCCCAGGGACTCGGCTCCTGGAGTGACCACAGTCATCAGCAAAACATGTTTGGAAGACAAAGGATGAGAAATGTTCCTCACCCTTGAGAACTTTGCAGTCAAACGAGGGGAGCAGGATACACAAAAAATGCAGGCCTCACACCACTTCCACAAACACCCAACCTCACAGCTCTAACCAGAGCTAAGCAGATATGCATGGACTGACATGGACATGCAGGTGCCCGGAAGTGGCTGAAATGACCAGATGTACTGTCATTCCATAGACAGGTGTCTTTTGTTTCTCTGCAACATTTGGGTAGTTCCCATGAGAGTTGCCTTTTATTCAATGCTTTGGAAAAACAAGTAAGAATCACATCACATTAAAACTAGACTGAACACAGCTGCATTCTCCCTCAGTGATTCAGAAAGCATTCCAGGGTGTTGCAGGGCCTCAGGGACATCATTAGGAAAATCAGTAACCATACAGGATTGGAAGAAATAGCATCCGAATGATATGAGGTTTCATGCTGATTGGGTCCTGGATAAAGAAGTTATTTTTAGTAATGAAGGATTAGCAACTCCTGCCAGATAGGGAAATGGCAAAACCAAGCAGAGTTCTTGGCTGCCCCCAGTTCCAGCGCTCAGCTCGGGGGGGGGGAGGCTGGTGGCCGCTCCCCTCCACCTGGACGCCCACTACCACCACCAAAGCACCTGAAGGGACATCCTTATTGCTGTAGCTACCCTGACAGCCCCACCCTCCTCATCCTTCCCAGCCACAGGTCACAGTCAGGCATTTCTGCAAGATCTCTTCTGGTTGGAGATTGCTCAGAGAGCAGCCACAGCTATGGGCTGTGGGTTGTGTGGACCGGGAAGGTCTAAGGTCAGAGTGGACAGGCCCCTGCTCGAGGACAGAAGCACTACAGGGGGTTTTACCTGTCTCTCTACCTCGTTGCCATTTGAAAATCCCCATTGCTCTGTTTTGTTGTTTGGGGTTTTTTTTTAACTCCAAAATTAATATTTTCAAAGACAGTGATTTCTGCCCCTATGGTCATTTGTGAGGGACTCGCCCAGGGAAGGAAAGCAAGGCATGGCCTGCAATGAAGTGGGTAAGGAGCCAGTGGTCCCCCCTTCAATGACCCAGATCTTACACTGGAAGATGACTTCCAGGTCAGAGGGCAATAGAGTGGATGGAAAGAGCCAGAAGTCCTGTGGTCAAGTCCGAGCCCTACCACTTCCTAAAGGTGCAATCTTTGCAGTACAAGACTCCTCCCCTTCCCGGGCCTTGGTTGTCCCATCTGTAAACAGGGGCTGAGAGGACAGTAGCTTCTGACTGTAGATATTTTCCGCCTTTAGGAACTTAGGGGGAAGCCAGATGCTTCCAAAGAGGTAGGTGGCAGTAAGAAAGGAAGAAAATGACCAAATTTATTTGGCCCAATATTGAGAAAATGTCAAGTGGCTCTTATCCTCTGTTTCACAAAATATGGTATATTTTCTTTCTCTTATATTCATTCCTGTTACACGTGTGTTAGTTTTAGTTCCCTAATCAGTTTACTTGTTTTTTAAGAGCAAGGAAAAGTTTCACAGAACTCATTGACTTTCAGAACAAATTTTATTATTTTAACAAATATTGTAAAATTAGAAAGTACATTAATCTCCATTTATTAGATTAGAATAAACATCTGCCTGCTTATTATATATCATTATCAATCTCATGTATCTCTCACATCAACATTGTTAAATAGATTGTGTTTCTGTGCCCATTTTACAGATAAGGAAACTGAGGACAAGAGAAGTTAAAGGACTTGTTAATGTCCATTTATGTGGTACAGGGTAGAGCTGGACTTGAACCCAAGTCCTCATACTTAAACTCCTAGACTCTTCAGAAGTCATTTGGATTTCTTCTGCTTCTCATGTGGTATCAACAATGCAGACACAGAACAGGGAATAAATAAATAATTGTAAGTTGATGGATACCGCATAATTACAAATTGCCTGGCTTAAAGGCTTGGGGGGAATCACGTGGCCTGGCATGATTTTTTTCTCACCCAGGAACACCCTTGGTCCCTTTGAGTGCTTCATGCTCTAGGAGTCACAGCTCCGCAGGGGCCTGCCTGGACCTGTTGGCCCGTAGCTACAGTCTCGTGGCTGGCCAGACGCCTGCGGTTCCCCTTGCCCAGATGAGAAGCCGGTGGGTACAGGCCTGGAAGCCCCCTTTACAAGTACATTCCAGTTTGCATTCACCCCCAGTCAACAGACAAGGCCCTACAAACCGCCCAGCAAAACCAGCCAGGGAAAAGCCCTCAGTTCTGCCCACAGGAACTTCACCAGCGCGTCAGCCTGAGCCTGAGGCGCCAGCTCTGCCCACAGGACACCCAGACGCAGTAACCGCAGCCAGGTCAGGTCGCATGGACTCACTGAATTTCATTTGCCCATCAGGGGACTGGAACAAAAATGAAAAGCAAACACCTGGTGCAGTTAAGTTGGTCATCTTAACCACAGATAAGACTGGACATGTGTCCATCCCGTCTGTCCTGACAGCTCAACTTGGGAAGAATTTGTACACAGCTCACTCGGGGCTAGGGCTAGGCATTTGTGTTTCCTGGTGACATCAGCTCTGGATGTGGTCCCTTTGGCGTCTTACCCTCTTCCATTGACCATGCATAAGAGCTCTCTTCCTCCCCCCACTCCTCCCCCGCCCCCACTCATCATCCTCACAGTGGTCCTTGTCTGGTTCCTCACCAACTCCCCCAAATCTCAGCTCTGGGTGGGCCCCTTGGTCCACCAACATGGCACTTGCCAGGTCCAGCTTCTCAAACACCACTTTCAACCAGCATCCTCTATTCACAAACCTTCCAAGTCTCCCCAGTTCTTATTATAACAGGTTTGGACCTGGACTCCCCTTTAGAGCTTTTCTAAGAAGCTTCTACCAGTAGGCCCCATGGGCCATCATCTGTTTCTCCCAGCAGACACCTTCTGTCTTACTAGACTGAGCTCCCCATTGACCCAACACAGTAGACCCCATCTGACCTCATGGCCTTTTTTCACATTGCTCTCCTCACCTGGAATGCCCTTCTCTATGTCCTGGTCTATCCTGATCTTCCCATCCTCCAAGGCCTCCTTCTCAAGGAATCCTTTCTTTCTTACTCCACAACACTGAATGGTATCCTGTCTTGAATTGCTTTCAGACTGTTCCACAACAATCGCCATATGAAACATGTACTATATAAAAAGTAAATAGCTCTCTTAGACCTGGCAACCAGAGCCCCTGTGCGTTAGAAGGCCCTGCTCAGCCCTCATCCAGCCCTGCCCTTCCTCCTGGGGTGATGATTCTGTGGGACCACGTGAACACGCCCATCTAGAGTCTGCATCCTTTCTACTCCCATTTACAGGCCACGTTCCTGATACCAGGACCCCAGACTTCCCTGCCCAAACAGCCCTGAATCTGTTTCCAGAGCCTGTGGAAGCCTCTTCCCCAGGTCTGTGTTTCAGAGGAGGAGGGGTGGCCAAGGGAGGCTGTTTGCTGGGAGGTGGGTGTGTGGATGGAGCTTGGACATGTGGGCTGGTGTTTCCACATGCATTTACACAAGCCTTTGGTGGGAAGAGAAGGTAGGTGGGCCTCTGCAGGCTAGAGTCCCCCAGCTGCGTTTTAGTCACCCGCTGGAGGATGAAGTCAAGACAGAGGAAAGTGGAGTGATTTGGACAGAGAGAGATTGAGCACAGATGACATTGTTGAAACTCTGGATTCAGCCTGTGCCTGGAATTTTCAATTAACTAAGCCAAAATATTTTCCTTTTTGCTTAAATTCATTTGAGATGGACTTCTGTCACTTGCAGTTAAAACTGATGAATACAATCATGATGATGAAAATGAATGATGATCACGGTGGTGGTGACAGCTAACATTTATTGGACCCCTGCATGTCCCAGGCACTCTGCTTTACCTACATTAGCTCATTTCTTCTTCTCCCTACCTCATGAGGGAGTTGGTATTATTATCTCAGTTTTCCAAATGAGGAAACAGGGATTCAGAAAGGTAAAGTAACTTGCCCAAGGTCACACAGTAGTCAAACTCAAGGCTGTCTGACCCCCAAAGCCTGTGTTCTTACCTGCTAAGCTTGTGTTTATTGGTCACCAACAGCGTGAGCTGGGCCACATAAAAGGCATGGAGCTTAGGCAGTATGTGGTCAGCCTCTGTAGGACAACTGGGCTCTGAAAGAGCAGGAAAGGGCAAGGGTCAAGGTCAGGATGCAACACGCTCAGCTGAACACCCAACAATTCTTGTCAGCAGAAGAGAGGATAAAATGAACCTTCTCCAAAATGCATTCCTCTACACCTCTCCCTCTCTACTCCTGGTCTAAGGCTTCTCCAGCAAAGCTTTGGAAAGAAGGGCAGAACTGTGAGTCTGGCAGCATACCTTTTAGTATCTCTGCAGGGCTCAATATGTTATGCTTTTCAGCAAATACACAGGGTAGCTTATACTGCCATTAGGTTAAATCCTAACAATGAGCAGAGGCATGTTACAGCTCAGATGGTTGAGGCTGACCAAGTCCAGGTGTCCATCACCACCCAACAGTGGGTACAGATAGGATAACCCAGATGTGGTCCATGTAGGAGCCTAGCACACAGCCAATAAGTAACTAGTCACATAAGTTAAATCTGGCCCCTACAAGTGGAGGAGGAAAACCTCAAAACTTGGGCTTCCCTGGTGGCGCAGTGGTTAAGAATCTGCCTGCCAGTGCAGGGGATACGGGTTCGACCCCTGGTCCAGGAAGATCCCACATGCCGCGGAGCAACTAAGCCCGTGCGCCACAACTACTGAGCCTGTGCTCTAGAGCCCTCAAGCCACAACTACTGAGCCCACGCACCTAGAGCCCACGCTCTGCAGCAAGAGAAGCCAACGCAATGAGAAGCCCACGCACCGCAACGAAGAGTAGCCCCCGCTCGCCGCAACTAGAGAGAGCCCGCATGCAGCAATGAAGATGCAACACAGCCAAAAATAAATAAATAAATAAATAAAAGAAAAAGAAAACCTCAAAACTCAAGAGGGCTTAGGATCAAAAGTCTTATGGCTACATGCACAGTTGTGAGATCAGATACCATTTGTATCCCTCCTTTAGGGAGAGCAAATTAAGACCAAAATTAGCACAAGCGGGTGTATGTGGTGTGCAAGATAGCAGGACTGCCACAAAAGGTTTACTGCTGCAAGCGTGGGAGAGCTGCACGAGGTGGCCTCTGCTCTGCCACATGTGAGAAGTGCTCTCATCCCACTGTCACCGCCATAAAATCTTCATAGAAGAAAGCACAGACCTCCCCACTGTCAAATACTCAGAGTCATTCACCTAACACTCATGAAGCATGAAGGGCCTTCCCATTCGCAGTGTGGGTTTTCAGAATCTTCCCGGAAGTCCAACAGTCATGGCAGAATAATCTCCATGGTGCCTCTTGGAAGGAAAACTCACGCAAGTTCAGCTCCAAGTTGAATACAGTTTATTACCCACCTTTCTTTAGTAAGAAATATGCATAGTAGGCAAGTGTATTTTCTACTGAGAGTCTAAGTTTTGCAGAGGCAGGGCCCTGTATGGGAGGCTGCAGTAATTGGTTCTGCTAATGAATGGGTGTTCAGTCTGCCTGCATCCGTGGTTCAGTGTTGAGAAATCACCAGGCACTATGCAGCCAAACTACATTTTCCAGTATTGGCTTTGTCAGTCATGAAACCGACTGAAATATTTGTCCATATCAACCCGACATCACAGAATATCAACTTGAGCAGAAAAGGACTGTCATTTACTGGACTTCCTCAATACTAACAAGGCATTAAGGAAAAGGCAGTGCCATTTCTATTTCCAACTCAGTGGATGTTGATGCCATTTGCTGAACAGGTAACATTGAAGGAAGACCAGACTTTGGTGGCAAATGGGAAAGCAAAATTTAGTCTTGGTCATGGTGAATTAGAGGTGCTTTTGAAACTTCCAGTCGGAAATTCAGAGGAACTCAGAGGAGTCACCTGTCATATACACTTGAGGTTGACAGGTAAATCAATTTCAGTTGGAGCTATGATTCTTGAAGGAATTGCCTAGAGAGAGTATAGAGAAGAATAGGATTTAGGACCAAAGCTTGAAGTTCATAAGCTGTTTTTTTTAAAGAAAATAAATATGTAACAACTTTATTGAGGTATAATTCACATACCTAAAATTCAGCCTTTTAAAATATACAGTTCAATATTTTAATATATTCCCAGAGTTGTGCGACCACCACAGTTACCTAATTCCAGAATGTTTTTGTCACCTCAAACAGTAGCCCTGTACCTATTAGCGGTCACTCTCCATTTCCACCCCCAGCCTCTGGCGGCCACTAATCTGCTTTGTGTATCTATGAATTTGCTATTCTGAACGTTTTATTTGTGTCTCACTTCTCTCACTTAGCCTGATGATTTTGAGGTTTGTCCATGTTGTAGCATTTAGCTGTATATTTTTTCCCTTACTACAGCTGAATAAAATCCCATGGTGTATATATATATAAATAAATATCCATTTTGTTTATCCATTTATTAATTGATGGATATGTGGGTTGTTTCCATTTTTTGGCTATTATGAATAAGTCTGCTATGAACAAGTTTTTGTGTGAACATGTTTTAAATTCCCTTATATACCTAGAAATAAAATTGCTGGGTCATAAAGTAACTCTATGTTTAACTTTTTGAGGAACAGCCAAACCATTTTCACAAAGCAGCTGCATCATTTTACATTCCCACCACAATATATGAGAGTTAATTTCTCCACATCCTCATCAGCACTAGTTATTGTTCATCTTTTTATTATAGTCATCCTAGTAGGTGTGAAGTGACATCTCACTGTGGGTGTTTTTTAAAAAATATTTATTTATTTGTTTGTTTGTTTGTTTTGGCTGCACTGGGTCTTAGTTGCGGGATTCAGGATCTTCGCTGTGGCATGTGGGATCCTTTGTTGTGGCATGCGGGATCCTTTGTTGCAGCATGCGGGATCTTTAGTTGTGGCATGCATGCAGGATCTAGCTCCCCGACCAGGGATCGAACCCGGGCCCCCTGCATTGGGAGTGTGTAGTCTTAACCACTGGACCACCAGGGAAGTCCCCCCTCATTGTGGTTTTGATTCTCATTTCCCTAATGGTGTTGAACATTCTTTCATATGCTTTTGTATACCTTTTTTGTATATCTTCTACATATGGTATATGTATACCATTTGTATATCTTCTTTGGAGAAATGTCTATTCAAATCTTTTACCCATTAAAAAAAATTTTTTTTTTTTAATTACTGAGTGTACAAGTTTTTTCTTCTGGATACAAGTCTCTCATCAGATATATGATTTGCAAAAAATTTCTTCCATTCTGTGTGGGTCATCTTTTCACTTCATTGACAGTGTTCTTTGAAGCACAAAAGTTTTTAATTTTGATGAACTTCATCTTACCTGTTTTTCCTTTTATCATTTGTGGTTTTGGTGTCATATATAAGAAACCATTGCCTAATCTGAGATCACAAAGATTTAAACTTACATTTTCTTCTAAAGGTTTTATAATTTTACCTCTCACTTTTAGATCTCTGATCCTTTTTAGTTAACTTTTGTATATGTTTTGGAGGTAGGGATCCAAATTCATTCCTCTGTATGTGAATATCCTTCACATACAAGTCTCCTTCACATACAGCCTTGTCTTGTCTCAGCACCATTTATTGAAAAGACTATTATTTCCCCATGAATTGTCTTGACACCCTTGTGTCAAGAATCAGTTGACCAAAACCATAAAGGTTTATTTCTGGATTCTCAATTCTATTCCATTGATCTACATGTCTATCTTTATGCCGATACTACAGTCACTGTAGCTTTGTAGTAAGTTTTGAAATGAGGAAGTGTGAGTCCTCTAAGTTTGTTCTTTTTCAAGATTGTTTTGGCTATTCCAGATCCCTTGAATTTCCACATGAATTTTAAAATAAGCTCATTAATATTCTCAAAGAAGCCAGCTGAGATTTTTGTAGAGGTTGCATTGACCCTGAAGATCAATCTGGGGAGCTTGCGCTCTTAACAATATAAAGTCTTCCAATCCATGAGAATGAGATGTCTTTCCATTTTTTCAAGTCTTCTTTAAGTCTTTGGTGACATTTTGTAATCTTCAGGGCTTGTCTTGCACTTGTTTTGTTAAATTTGTTCCTAAGTATTTTATTCTTTTTGATGCTATTAGAAATTCTTTTCTTTCTTTTTTTTAAAATTTATTTATCTATTTATTTTTGGCTGCATTGGGTCTTCGTTGCTGTGCGCGGGCTTTACTCTAGTTGCGGCAAGTGGGAGCCACTCTTCATTGCTGTGCTCGGTCTTCTCATTGCAGTGGATTCCTTTGTTGGGAGCACGGGCTCTAGGCGGGCAGGCTTCAGTAGTTGTGGCTCACAGGCTCTAGAGCGCAGGCTCAGTAGTTGTGGTGCACGGATTTAGTTGCTGCGTGGCATGTGGGCTCTTCCCGGACCAGGGCTTGAACCCATGTCTCCTGCGTTGACAGGCGGATTCTTAACCACTGCGCCACCAGGGAAGCCCCCAGAAATTATTTTCTTAATTTTATTTTCTGATTGTTCACTGGTAGTGTTATAGAAATATAATTGATTTTTGCATATTGATCTTATATCCTGCAACCATGCTGAACTCATTTATTTGTCCTAATAGTTTTTTAATGGATTCCTTAGGATTTTCTGTATATAAGATCACTTCATGTTTAAACATAGCTAGTTTTGCTTTCTCCATTCCAGTCTTGATGCCTTTTATTTCTTTTTCCTGCCTAGCTGCCCTGGCTAGAACCTCCAGTATGATGTTGAATAGAACTGGCAAGAATGAACAAGCTTGTCTTTTTTTTTTTTGAGAGTAATTTTTTTATACAATTTTTAAAATTTATTTATTTATTTTTGGCTGCATTAGGTCCTTGTTGCTGCACGTGGGCTTTCTCTAGTTGTGGCGAGCAGGGGCTACTCTTCGTTGCGGTGCACGGACTTCTCATTGCAGTGGCTTCTCTTGTTGCAGAGCACGGGCTCTAGGTGCGCAGGCTTCAGTAGTTGTGGCTCACTGGCTCAGTAGTTGTATGTTGCAAGCTCTAGAGCGCAGGCTCAGTAGTTGTGGCGCACAGGCTTAGTTGCTCTGTGAAATGTGGGATCTTCCCAGACCAGGGCTCAAACCCATGTCCCCTGCATTGGCAGGCGGATTCTTAACCACTGCACCACCAGGGAAGTCCCCCTTGTCTTGTTCTTGATCTTTGTCTTTGTTCTTGATCCTTGTCTTTCATCATTAAGTTGGTGTTATCTAGGGCTTCCCTGGTGGCGCAGTGGTTGAGAATCTGCCTGCTAATGCAGGGGACACGGGTTCGAGCCCTGGTCTGGGAAGATCCCACATGCCACGGAGCAGCTGGGCCCGTGAGCCACAATTGCTGAGCCTGCGCGTCTGGAGCCTGTGCCCCGCGACGGGAGGGGCCGCGATAGAGAAAGGCCCGCGCACCGCGATGAAGAGCGGTCCCCGCACCGCGATGAAGAGTGGCCCCCACTTGCCGCAACTGGAGAAAGCCCTCGCACGAACCGAAGACCCAACACAGTCAAAAATAAATAAATAAATAAATAAATAAATAAGAAAATCCTTTAAAAAAAAAAAAAAAAGTTGGTGTTATCTATGGCTTTTTCACAGACAACTGTATTTGTTTTGCTGCTGTAACTAATTGTGACAAACTCAATGGCTTAAAACAATACAAATTAATTTTCTCCCAGTTCTATATTTTACAAGTCCAACATGGGCTTCACCGAGCTAAAAGCAAGGTGTCAGGTGGGCTGTTTTCCTTTCTGTAGACTCTAGGGGAGTCTTCTTTGCCTTTTCCAGCTTCTAAAGGTCACTCACATTCCTTGGCTCATGGACCCCTTTCTCCATTTTCAAAGCTAGCAATGTGACATCTCTCTCATTTTTCTTCCACAGTGAAGAAAATCTTCCTCTGGCTGAATACAGCAGGAAAGGTTCTCAGTTTTAAGGATTCAAGTGATTATACTGGTTCTGTCTCAATGTCTATAACGTTAGTCACATCTGCAAAGTCCCTTTTCCCACGTAAAGTAACATATTCACAGATTCCAGGGCTTAGGATGTGGATATCTTTAGGGGGGCATTATTCTGCCCACCATATTCCATTCTCTGACCCCCAAAGATTCATGTCTGTCCCATAGGCAAAATACTTTTACCCCATCCCAAGATCCCCTAAATTCTCAACCCATTACAGCATCAACAAATCCAAAACTTCACCTGTATCTCTTCAGTTCAAAAGTTCCAAATACCATCACCTAAATCATCAATGTAGGTATGAGCGAGATTCAGTATAACCTATCCTGGAGCAGAATTCCTCTCCATGTGGACAAGTGAAAGTAAAGAAACAAGTTACACGCTCCCAAAATACAAAGGTAAGAAAGGCACAGACATTCTGATTCAAAAAGGGAGAAAAGGAAAAGGAAAAAGAGTCACTGGTCCCCCGAAATGTAGCAATCCAGCCAGGCCAACCCCACTGGGTTACAAGGTCTGGAAATAATGTTCTGGGGATCTCAGTTCCAACCTCGGGGTCCACGGCTCTACCCCTCGACCTCCAGCTCCATATTCTGAGTCATCCTTCCTTTTTACATGAATGGCAACATGTGTTTGCCGCTGAGTATTTTTGTCAGCCTGTTTCCTGCCTGAAGAATTTTGGGAGTTCAAGACCCTTCTTTTATTTTGCTCTCTGTCCCTATTGGCCCAAGCTGGCAGTGTTTCTGCTGGTACAAAATTCTTAAGACTCTGTCTCTCTGTCTTTAGACAAGAAGTCCCTCCCCAGATTCTTCCTAAATAATCCCACCTCTATTTTTGTCTTCTGCTGAGATGGCGGAGGGGATCTATGTGTTATACACTTAATCTCTAAGAGCCTTTTGTGTAACTGAATATTCTAACTTTTTTTGTTTTTCTGAGGTATTAGCAAGAGGTTGCCCAGCTACACTCTTAAATTCTTTCCAGTAATACTCTTCCCTGACAGGGAATCTCTTATTAATCTTAGCATCTTTTGCAATCTGGTTAAGCTGAGAATTTCCCAAATCATGAAATCCCAGATCCTTCTTTTAAAAAATGGTTCCTGCTTCAATTTGTCTCTTTTCTCTTGCATTGTACTATGAGCAGCAAGAAAACTAGGTCCCACCTTCAACACTTTGCTTGGAAATTTCAGCTAAATGTCGAAATCCATCATTTACCAGTTCTGCTTTCCACATAACTGTAGGACGAAATTCTGCTAAGCTTTCTGCCATATCTAACAGAATCCCCTTTCCTCCAGTTTCCAGTAACATGTTCCTCGTTCCCTTCTGAGCCGTCATAGCACCGCCTTTAACACCCACATTTCTACTAACAGCCTGTTGGTGATGATGTAGGTATTACCTAAGGCAAGTGATGTCTTCTCTACTGTGCTTCTCATTTCCTTCTGAGTCCTAACTGGCAGATTTATTACCATCTATATTTCTACTAACAGTTTGTTCAAGGCAGTCTGACTCTCTCTTCACGTTCCTCAGAATTCTTCCAGCCTATGCCCATTGCCGAATTCCAAAGCCAGTTCTGCATTTTCAGATATTTTGGGGTTTTTTAATTTAAAAGACTTTTTTAATCGAGGTATAGTTGACATACGATATTATGTTAGTTTCAGGTGTACAGCATAGTAATCTGACAATCAAATACATCACAAAATTATCAACAATATATGTCCGGTAACCATCTTTCACCATGCAGAATTATTACAGTATTATTGACTATATTCCTTATGTGGTATATTACATCCCCGTGGCTTATTTATTTAAAACTGGAAGTTTGTATTTCTTAATCCCCTTCACCTGTTTTGACCAACTTCTCACTCCTTGCCCTCTCCCAAACACCAGTTTGTTCTGTGTCTACAAATCTGTTTCTGTTTTGGTTTGTTTGTTCGTTTGTTTTGTTTTCTAGACTTCACATATAAGTGAGATCATATGGTACTTGTCTTTCTCTCTCTGACTTGTTCACTCAGCATGATGCCCTCTAGGTCCAACCATGCTGTCACAAACAGCACAATTTCCTTCTTTCACATTTTCAGGAATCCATTAGAGCAGCTCCCACTTCCAGATACCAATATCTGTATTAATTTTCAACGGGTATTAGTATTTTATCAGGTTAAGGAAGTTCCCTTCTGTTCCGGGTCTGCTGAGTGTCTTTAACGTGAAAGAGTGTTGGATTTTGTCAAATGCTTTTTTTGTGCCTCTTGAAATGATCATATGGCATTTGATCTGTCAACTTAAGAAGACTGTGTAGAGAGAAAGGAGCCAGCAAAGGAGACAGATGTAGCTGGACATAAAGGGAAACCAAATGATTATGGTGTCACTGAGCCAGTAGAAGAAGTTTCAAGAAGGAGGGATAGGCCAAGAGTTCAATATCATTGAGAGGTAAGATAAGATGGGAACTGAAAATTGCTCGTTTTGATTGGGCTTGTGGAGGTTGTTTGCGACCTTGGTGCTAGCTCTTGTAGTGGATGAGAGGGGGCAGAAGACCACTGAGAGTGGGATGACATTCCCTAGATTTCAGGGAGTCTAGGGTAAAAGCTGGAGGACGGTGATTACATTAAAGTGATTTTTATCAGGAGAACTTAATGGGCCTTTACATAGTGGATGTTGAATACATTTTAGCTGAAGCAGGGAGAGCTAGAAGTATCCTCAGTGTCCAAGAGCCTAGGATAAGTTTCTCAGCTTTTTCTGGATTCAAGAATGAACATTTCCAGACCTAAACTTCGAAAACCTGTTCCTGCCATTTGTGAAGATACGATGGGCTCTCACCTGCCTGAGTGACACCAACTGCCCCATGGGAGGTTGTCCCGTCTTGATACCACACCCAGCCTTGGCCCCTACAGCCGAAGATGGGATGAAATCCACATATGGTATCTAGTTTTTTGATGGCTCTTTTAAATGTGCATTTTTTTTGTCTGTGGAGAGTGTTGGATTCCTGGCCTCAGGGAGAGACATTTCCAGTCAGCCACTGCTGCCTTATCTTCCACAGTGAAAAGAAGCCAGCTCCACCCGGTTCTCTGGGCTCAGCCTCCTTACTCCATTCTTGGATGGGGCCCCTCACTTCACAGGACCCGGGAGACCCCAGGGCTCTGCTACAATGTTCGTTTCCCTCTACCTGGCAGCCTCGTTTGATTGAAAGTTTCCCTGGGATATTTATGTGGAAACCAAAGAAAATACTCCAGGGTCGTTTTTAATAAGTGCCAATCCCTTCTAGGCTATCTGCAGCCATAAACATTTACGTCTAATATCCCAAAGAAAATGTTGATGCAGTCTGATGTGGGAGCGACAGCACACAGATTAGTCTAAACAAAAACATGAGGGTGGCAGTTAGCTTTTTCTCTGCATGAAGCTGCATTCACTCATTTTTGACATAAAAGTGCAATTTGCATATTCTTTCAAGTTTGTTTAGCTGCAAACACATGTGTGTTTTGGGCACAGAAATTTTAAATTTGTAAATTATTCAGAAACTACTGCCAAATTGTAATCAAGTGGTAGGAAAAACATTCTACACCGAATAGTTGTATGTTCAGAGGGGAGACTTTCTCAGGCTTGGGAAACATTTTAAAATATACTGGTGCTTAATCAACTCGGAAAAAACTGGGGGAGAAATGTTTACTTTCTTGGTAACAATTTAGCAGAGATGTTGAGGGTTTTTTTTTTTTCTGTTTATTGAACATTGCAGAATGAAATGATTTTAGTGTTGTGACATTAAATAAATAAGGTGCCTTCAAGAGAAAACTAAACATTGTGATTAAGCTAAAGTAGGAATTTCTAATGCCTCTCGAAAAACCATTTTAAGCCCAGAACCGTATTTACTAGAAAGCAATCCAATGTAATTTAATGTAGGTATACTATACCTTGCAGAATATAACATTCAGTATTAGTTGTAACTCATCTTTTATGTCGACCCCTCTCCTCATTTCCTCCCTTATTTTGTGCATCTAGAAAATATTGTTCCAAGGGCCTACTTTTTGCAAAGCACTGGGCTGGGCACTGTAGGGTCTAGGGAAGTTGTATACCACGATGGACGTGAACATGAATAGTGAGTAAACGATTAGTGTGAGGGGTGGAGTGCTGGTAGACATTGGCAGGAGTGTTGAATGTGGACAGAGAGTGGAAGCACTTGCCTCAAAATAGATGGAGTAGGAGCTTCCCTGGTGGTGCAGTGGTTGAGAATCTGCCTGCCAATGCAGGGGACACAGGTTCGAGCCCTGGTCTGGGAAGATCCCACATGCCGCGGAGCAACTGGGCCCGTGAGCCACAGCTACTGAGCCTGCGCGTCTGGAGCCTGTGCTCCGCAACAAGAGAGGCCGCGATAGTGAGAGGCCCGCGCACCGCGATGAGGAGTGGCCCCCGCTTGCCGCAACTAGAGAAAGCCCTCGCACAGAAACGAAGACCCAACAGAGCCATAAATAAATAAATAAATAAATAATTTTTAAAAAAATTTAAAAAAAAACCTAATGAGATGCCACTGCGAACCCACTAGAATGACTAAAATTAAAGACTGATAATACAAAATGTCTGTGAGGATTGCAGCCACTGGACCTCTCAAACATTGATGGTGGGAGTGTAGGATGGTATAACCACTTTGGAATATCATTTGATAGTATCTATTAAAGTTAACATGTGCACACTCTATATCCCAGCAAATCTACACCCAGGTGTACACCCAACTGAAAGGTACACCCAACTGAAAGGTGTACATCTATTCATAAAAACACAGGTACAAGAGTTTTCATAATAGTCCAAAACTAGAAACAACCCAAAGACCCGTCAATAGGCGAATGGGTAAATAAATTGATAAATTGTGGTATATAGTATATAAATATTTATGTGTATGAGTACACACACATAGATGTATACATACACACATATGCACACACACATAGACTACTACATATTAATGTAGTAGTAGTAGTCTACTACAAAACAAAGAAAAAGTCCAAACTACTACTAAGTGCAATAAAGTGAATGAACCTCAAGATATTATATTGAGTGGAAGAATCCAGACACTAAAATGCATACTGCATGATTCGATTTATATTAAATTCACAAGGAGGCTAAACTCTTCCCTGTTGATAGAAAAATGAACAATAGTTACCTCAGGGGTTGGTGTAGGTGGAGAAGGAGCATGAGAGAAAGATTCCATACCTTGACCTAGGTATACATATGGAAAAATTCATCAAGACGTACACTTAAGATTAATACATTTATATACTTTACTGTATACATGTTACACCTCAATAAAAATAGTTGACTAAAAAAGAGAAAGAAAAATAATTTGAATACAATATCACATTAATGATCTTTTAAAAAGAAAAACTTTTCTTCTAATACTTTGTTTCATTAAATATAAATTTAGGGCAAGAAAAACTGTATGTGTATATAAATATATATGATAAAAAGATTTAATTTACTATAGCAAAACAAGTTCCTAAATATGGATGTAGGAATACCCTTACGACAAACATACAGAATCCACACAAAGAAAATTGCAAAACTTTCCTGAGAGACATTTATGTCTTTTTTTTTTTTATTTTTCAGGCTGCGTTGGGTCTTCGTTGCTGCGCGTGGGCTTTCTCTAGTTGGGGCGAGCGGGGGCTACTCTTCATTGCTGTGCGTGGGCTTCTCATGGCAGTAGCTTCTCTTGTTGCAGAGCATGGGCTCTAGGTGGGCGGGCTTCAGTAGTTCTGGCTCACGGGCTCAATAGTTGTGGCTTGCGGGCTCTAGAGTGCAGGTTCAGTAGTTGTGGCGCACGGGCTTAGTTGCTCTGAGGCATGTAGGATCTTCCAGGACCAGGACTCGAAC
The DNA here is from genome assembly GCF_949987535.1 of Balaenoptera acutorostrata. Taxonomy (NCBI): domain Eukaryota; kingdom Metazoa; phylum Chordata; class Mammalia; order Artiodactyla; family Balaenopteridae; genus Balaenoptera; species Balaenoptera acutorostrata. The sequence continues at coordinate 56,784,655 of NC_080075.1, forward strand.
CCGTGTCCCCTGCATTGACAGGTGGATTCTTAACCGCTGCCACCAGGGAAGCCTGAGACATTTATGCCTTGAATAAGTGGATAAGCATGTCACATTTCTAGGAGGAAAAATCTAATACCACTTCAATACCAATTCTTCCCCTCAATTATGTTACATCTTTAACATTATCCCAAAATAAAGTCCAGACAGAAAATGTTTAGACTTAACGAACTCTTCTATAGTTCATGTGAATAGAACAGCTATGATGCTCTAAAATAAGGGTGATGATAGGAGTCTTCACCCACCAGACACTAAAACTGAAATAATGTAAAGCGGAAATAATAGTACAAAACAGACAACCATGGTAACAGAATGGAAATTCGGTAATGTACACAAAGGTACAAAATAGTTTAGTTTGAGATCAAGGTAGCTTCTCAAATCAGTGGAGAAAGGCTAGATTATTTAACAAATAAGGGCAATGGGCTAGTAATTTATAAAATGAGGTTAGAAACTTATCTGTTCCCTTAAAACAAAATAAATTCAGGATGGATTAATTATTTAAATTTCAAAAATAAAGCTGCCAATATGATGGACCAAACCACTGGAAGCAGCCCCCAGATTCCCTGTCCTCCTTCCAAACACATGGGATTTCTTATTTAAATATAATTCATACCTAGCCTATCTCAAAAGTATGAAAAGGAAATCCACAGGTACCAGAAAATGTAAAAAGAAAGTTAAAAGCAAAGCAGTAAAAGGAAGTTAGAAACCGAATGGCCAATAATGTTATTAGAACCAGATATATGTCCAAGGCATTCAGGTTTTAAATGAGGCGCTTAGTCCGTTTACATTTATGTAATTATTGATAAATAATTATCATATTAGGTTACATCTACCACCTTACTATTTATTTTCTATTTGTCCCTCTGTTTTTGTTCACTTTTCCCACTTTTCCTGACTTTTTGGAGATTATTTTTTAGCATTCCATTTTATCCCCTTCATTGGATTTTTAGTTATACCTCTTTGCTTTATTTTTGGTTCTTATTCTAGGGATTGCAATATGCAACTTTAACTTTTTAGAGACTACAACTTATTAGTATTATGCTATTTCACATGTAGTGAAAAACTAAACAACAATAAACTTCCATTTAGCTCCTTCTATGCTTTGTATTATTATGGTCGTATATTTTACTTTTACTTATGTCATAAACCCCATGATAGATTATTATTATTCTTTTTGCTTTAAACTGTCAATTGTACTTTAAAGAAATTGAGGAAAGAGACAAAAATCTTTTTTACTTATCTCCATGCTTGCTATTTCCTGGAACTCTTTATTTCTTCCTGTTCACTTGTGTTTCTATCTGGGATTGTTTCTCTTAAGTTTGAAGAACTTCCTTTAGCACTTCTTGTATTGAAGGTCTACTGACTATAAATTCTCTTAACTTTTGCTTACTTGAAAATGTCTTTATTTTGCCTTAATTTTTGAAGAATATATCATTTCACTAGCTCTAGGATTCAAGCTTGAAGGTTTTTCTCTTTCAGCATTTTAAAGATGCTGTACCATTGTGGTCTAGCTTACACTGTTTCTAATTTTTTAAAAATCATAATTCATATCCATGTTGCCTTGTATGTAATCTTTTTTTGCTCTGCCTTCTTTTAATATTTTCTCCTTATCTTTTTGAGCAATGTGACCATGATGGGTCTAGGTGTCAATATTTATCCCATTTGAGGTTTGTTAAATTTCTTGGTTATGTATTGATGTTTTTCATCAAATCTGAGAAATATTTGGCCATGGTTTCTTGAAAACTTTTCTGTCATACTCTTTCTCTCTTCTATGACTCCAATTACATATACATTGGACGATTTGATATTATTCCATGTGTCACTGACAATTTGTTCATTTAAAAAAATTTTTTTCTTACTTTGCTTCAGTTTGATTAATTTGTATTGTCCCATCTTCAAGTTCATGGATCCTTTGTTCTGTGATACCCAATGTCCTATCTGCTTTTAATCCCATCAAGTGGAATGGTATTAGATAATTTATTTTTCAGTTCTAGAATTTTCATTGGGTTTTATATTAGAATGTCTGTTTCTTTTCTGAAAAACCCATATAATTCTTTACTCATTATATCCATCTTTTCCTATAAATTCTGTAACATATTTAAAATAGTTATTCCCTGTCTGATCCCAAATTGAGGGGCATTTCACAAATTGCTGGATGATGCTCTTCAAGATCAAGATGATGAAAAGAAAGACTGAGGGACTGTTCCAGGTCAGAGAAGACTAAGGAATGTGACAACTAAACGTAACATGTGACCCTGCCCCTTCCCAGTCTCTGCTGTCCACACGCCTGGCCTCACCAAGAGCCTGCCTACCCCAGCCCACAACTCAGGCCAGGAGAGCCAGCCGCTCTACCCGATCACCTGCCACCGAGAGAGTCACTTCCACCAACAATGTCACTGGGCGTGACTTCACCCACTGCTCCAAATCTAGTGAATTAATAAGAATTACTTAACAGTAGAGAGAGTAATTCACTAAGAAGACATAGCTATTGTAAATTATGTGGGATTGTAAACTGCTACAAACTCTCTGGAAAATGATGTGTTCGTGTATCAAAGGTCATACTTTAAAAGAACTTTTAAATCATGCAATTCCATTTCTTGGAATGTATCCTAAAGAAATAGTTGTACAGATGAGCAAAGATACATATAAAGTGATGTACCATTGATAGTAGCTGTTAGAACCAGGGGCTCTGGAGTCTAGTTTCAAATCGTGTCTATATCTCAGTTTTCTGGTCTGTAACATCGGGATAAGAGTAGTACCTACTCATAGGGATGTTATAAATGTTAAGTGAGGACATACACATAACATGCTTAAAAGAGAAGCTGGCACATGGTGATAAAAGCAAATGCTGACATAGTGTTTAATATGTTCTGAATGATCTAGACCCACTAACTCACTTCACTCTTTTAGAATCTTCTGAGACAGGTGCTATCATTATCCTCACCTTTGGTGATGAAGAAACTGAGGCACAGAGAGGTTAGGTAACTTGCCAAAATTATAGATTTAATAAATATATGGGCAGCACTTGAACTCAAGCAGTTTAGCTCCTGAGTCTGCGCTATCCTATTATTACTAAGCTGCAGCATTGGAAGTAATACAAATGGGGATTTGGATAAGTAATTTATTCATAAAATGGAATACTGTCCATCTGTTTTAAATGCCAATGTAGGGACTTCTCTGGTGGTGCAGTGGTTAAGAATCCACCTGCCAATGCAGGGGACATGGGTTCAAGCCCTGGTCAGGGAAGATCCCACATGCCACAGAGCAACTAAGCCCGTGAGCCACAACTACTGAGGCTGCGCTCTAGAGCCCGCGAGCCACAACTACTGAGCCCGCATGCTACAGCTACTGAAGCCCATGCACCTACAGCCCAAGCTCCGCAACAAGAGAAGCCACTGCAATGAGAGGCCCACACACCACCATGAAGAGTAGCCTCCGCTCGCCGCAACTAGAGAAAACCCACGCGCAACAATGAACACCCAACACAGCCAAAAATAAATAAATAAATGCCAACGTAGAAGTAGATAATAAAATAGCTAAATTTTATTAGGTACTTTACTATGTAAAAGACACTATTATAAGCATTTGGTTAATCAATTAACCCTCAAAAATGTAAGAAGGAACTATTATTATTCTCTTCCAGATGAGGAAACAGAGGCACAAGTGTGGGTCACTTGCCCAGTATCCCATGGCTGACCTGGGAGACAGGACCAGAACCCGGGCAGTTTGATTCTTACCTTTACTCCTCAGCCATCTCTTAACGGCGATCTCCCCTCCCCTCACAATTATTCCCAGCTCACAATAATACTTAAATTTCCCTCTTTCTCTCATCTCCCACATTGGATCAAGTCTTGCCAAGTCTGTCCCCAAGATGTATCTTAAATCTTCCCACACTTTTCCATCCTCTCCACACCCCTCATCTGCTCTTGCTGTGACGATTGCAATGACCTCTCTTAATGATCTTCTTATTTACCCACTTCTCTATCCAGTGCTCATATCCACTCCTATACAGCTGCTGGGGAGATCCTTCCAAAATGCAAAGAGATTCTAAAAAAAAAGTTTTATTCCCTTGCTTAAAATTATGGAAGGTTTTTGCATTACAGTTTGCATACAATCTGTACTCCTTAACACACCCTCCAAGGTCCCCCCCGATCAGCCTCTGCCCTCCTCTGTCACCTCCTTGTGACACCGCTGCCCAAGGCTTCTTCCTGTGCTCGCTTCACTGCAAGTTCCCTTCCTCTTTGGGTCCCCCACACTCTGCCTGGACAGTTCCTCCCCATACACTTCACGGAACTGATTTCTTCTGATCCTCAAGGATCACTGGAAATGTCATCTCCTTGGAGAATCTCTGACTACTCAGTCCAAAGCAGTCACCACTAACTAATTTTTCCTCTCAGGCATTCTCCCATTTTTTTTTTTCTTCATAATACTTCATTCTTCCAGTCAACAAATATTTATTGAGCACCTACTATGTGTCAGGCACTATTCTAGGTGCAGGGAATACAGCAGTAAACAGTGCTTATAGTTTGCACTTATAATTTAATTTATGTATTTATGCGATGGCATAACATATACATATACATTTTTGCTTTAGTCCCATGGATACAGAAAACCCAGGAAGGAAAATGGGATCCCCTTCCCCCAATTCGCAAAGCAGCTTGACCTTTGTGGTTTAATGTCTAGGTTTGGGGGAGTGTCTCATCTCCCAGGTGTTGGTGGGTTTCTGAGGAGGCAGTTAGCATTGGGCAAGGGAAGGAAGGAATGGAAACTGGTGTTTTGAAAAGAAGGCAGGAAACTGAGTAATTCCCAGGGGCAGAAGGCGGTGGGGACGAGGGTTTCCTTTGAGGTTGGAAAGCCTGTGCCTCCAACTCTGAAGCAGTCCTGGCTGGTGGGAACCCACACGGGGGTTGATGGAAACAGCCAAGGGCTGGGAGCCGGCGATGCTCGCAAAGCAGGCAGAATGTGAGGACCACAGGGACTGTGGCAGTGGGATGAGCATGTGAGAGCCGCCTCCGACTTTCTGGCCTCAAAAACCCCAGGATTTTGGGATGATCCATGGGAAAGGAAATGACCCCAACAAGTAATGTTGAACTTAGTGCAGACCATGGCATGGGGGGCGCTGAGAGCCAGATTTGATGGGATTTGGGGGGAATAACTCTTTCACACCCAAGTGTCCTGAGCAGTTCCGAGCACTTGCTCTGCCCACAGTGTACCTCCCCTCTGGTCTCAAAGTCAGTTTTGTTCAGTGTTGTATGGCCAGTGCCTAACAGAACGCTCAGCCCCTAGGGGCTTAGTAAGTGCTTATTAAATGAGCGACTCTGGAAAATTATACATAAAAAATGGTAACATGACTCACACTGGAGAAGGGATTACCAGTGACTTTTAAATGAAAGTTAGTTCATCAAAGTTACAAATGCCCATATCTTTTGACCTTAAGCTACCATTGCTAGAAATTTATCCTACAGATATATAAGCATGCATGGGAAATTATATGTATACAAAGCACTTCTTTGCAGACGTTTTGTAATAGCAACAGACTGGAAACAATCCAAATATCTATCTGCAGCCAGCTTACTAAATGAATACAATGAAATACTATACAACTGGGAAAAAATGAAAAAGTCTTATATAATGGAAAGGAATGATCTCCAGGATATATCGCTAACTGAAAAAACAATAGAGAGAATAGCATGTGTGTATGATATGTAAAAAGGAAAAAAGAATAGGCGGGTGTATACTTGTTTGTGAGGGACATATCTCTGGAAAGTTACACAAAAAACTGATAATGCTGGTTACCTTTGGGAAGGGGAACAAGGTGGCTGGAGCGGGGTGGGAGGGAAGGGTTTTGCTGATTATCTTTTTGTTCTTCTTAGATTTTCAATCATATTAATGTGCTTCCTATTTTTAAAATAGTTAAAAATATCAATAAAGTCATTTACTTTTTTGCTTCTCCTTTTTAATTGTCTCAGAAATGAAAGAGACTACTTACACTGTTCTGGTTTTTTTTTTTTGATTTTTAAAAAAGATAAAAAGAGAGGTAACGGGAGAGCCATTGACAGAAAGTTAGGCCTAATTGAAAAGAAAAAAAATCTACATCGTTTTTCATCTGGAAATGTGTTTTGAGGTGCCCCTTAGTATTAAGGATGTTTAACCAAATGTGGTTGAGTCTTTTCATCAATGGAACTAGTAATAGGAATCATGTAGGGGGCTATATTTTTTAAAACATGTCCTGTGAATTCCTCTAAGTAGAAGTGATTTAAAAATCCACTTATATTGTAGCCTCCTCTTCAGACTTTTATTGTCATCAACATCTGTTTTTTAAAAGAAAACAGCTTTCATCCAGGGAATACTGCTGAGCCCTGTCAAAGCTACTTACGGGAACCCAAAGTGTCTACAGTCTGGGGGAGCGGACTGCAGCCCACATGCACACCAGAGGCTGGGCCAGGGCTGGTGCAGGAACCGGGGTGAAGAGCTGGGCCACAGAGTCCCTATGAGATAAAATCAGAGTATTGGTGGGAAACCGGGGGCCGTGGTTACTCAGTGCTTTTAAGGTGTCATTAGTTTACTAGCCAAACAAACGAATACCCCAGACTGACTAAAATAGCCCAAGCATCCTCAAAATCCCACCTCCCTGTAATTCTCTTGTGCCACCTGCCCTAGTGGGCTTTCCAATCTTTAGAGACACATCCTAATGGTCCCCACTGTTGTTGGGTCACACAATGTGTTATATGTTGTTCTCATTTGATTATCAACAGGTGATACCTTATTTGATTATGTCCCCACCATAGAAAGGGGGGCAGGGCCGGGGAGGGGGGCACATTTCGGAGTCCACTTGGACTCCCTTGGAAGTTATGGGAAGCCGTGGGACAGGAAGATGGCAGATAGAGTTTATCCTCTTTCCCTCTACTCAACCCCACTCTCCATCATCGGGGGGTGGGGGTGGGGCAGGAGGAGGTTGTTCATCGTGGTGTCAACCCCCATGTCCTTGGGAGAATGGCCTGTGTTTCTAGATTGTTCTCCTTGGAATCCAACTATCTAGAAAGAGTTTTTGTGTAATGTGACCCAGCTAGTCTTTGCCATACCCCAGGGTTCACCCAAAGATAGACAAAGCCAGAAGTCAGGGCCAGAGACTTGGGGTGTCCTGGACCACATCACTGGCACCTTTTGAAACTGGTAGCCCTTAAACACTCATTAAACACATGGAGGAAACAGTAAGAGCAGTGGGTGAAGAGCAGAGAAAGATACCCAGCCTCGCCCCCCATTCACAAAGTAAGTTCTGCTGCCCACACTCACCTCTCGTCATCACCCCCGGGAGACACGTTAGCAATCATCGATTGCTGCTGGAGTAACTTTTGTGGCTTATCGAACTATTCCTTCTATCTGTTGCCAAAGCTCTCCTTGAAAGCACTTATTTCATTCCACAAATATTTATTGAGTACCTATATGGGCTGGAGATACTGCAGTGAATCAAACAGTTGGTAGTTCCTTAAAATATTGCATTTATTTGACAAACATATTACATGACAGGCACCATTCTGAGCGCTCTGCAAGACTCATTTTATCCCCATTAACAGCTGTTTGAGGTCAGTACTATCATTACCCCATTTTACAGATGGGAAAATTGAGGAGCAAAGTTTAAAACTTAAGAATCAAAGCAGGATTTAGACCTGGATAATCTGGCCTTTTAATTGAAATGTTTAACTTCCAAAAGACAGAGGTGGATTCCCTCTGCTCCATCTCATTTTTGCTCCCTGTGGATCAGTACCTCTTAACCCAGAGCATCCTCAGGGCAGAGCTTGGCTCAGTTTTCCCCTATAGGAGCAGACAATAGGGATGCAGCTCCCTTCCCCACCTCCTCACAGATGGCTGGGCAAAGATGGAGCAAGGCTTCACTCCAAAATCTTGTGGGTTCACTTCTCTCTGGGGATAACTTTGAACTTGGGGCTAGCGCAAGCCAGCACCTGAAATTCTGGACACCCACCTCAGACATGCTCCAGTCCTACGAATCTAATCTATAATTTTTTGTATTGATTGCATATTGAAAGGATAGTATTTTAGATGTATTGGGTTAAATGAAATATACTGGTAGAATTAATTTTACCTATTTCTTTTAATTTTTTTAGTGTGGCTTCTAGAAATTTTTAAATTTCTTATTATGTGTCTTGTATTATATTTCTGTTGGACAGCAGTGAGCTAGACCCTCCTTTCCTCCACAACAAATAAAAGGGGGCAGGAAGGTGGAGTCGGAGAGTCTGGGAAAACAGCAAAAGGAACTCTGGAAGAGAGATCCTGACAGTCTCGGGAAGGTACATGATGTTGATCTTTATTTAGTTGTAACTGCAGCTAGTGTGTACTGTGTGTCAAGTATTGTTTCAGGAACTCAATCATCACTACCATCCCATAGAGGAAGTACTTTAATATCTCCACTTTACAGATGAAGCAGCTGGGGCACAGAGAGGTTGAGTAACTTGCCCAAGGTCATTCAGCTGGTAAGTGGCAAATTCAGTTTTTAACCTAGTCTGTCTCTAGAGTCTGAGCTCCAAACTCCCATGACTGAGTGCTTCTAATTTTAGATTATTGCTATCAATCCAATCCTCCTGTGTATCAGGGTCAGATTGAATTCCACTCTCCTCGTCATCTAAATATTCATGGCTTCACTTCCCTCTCACCACGTCTCACTTTCCTCACCTCAGCAACCAACTCCCCCAAGTCTTCTCCACCAGGCCCCACCCCCCGCCTAGCCCAGGCAGAGTGCCCACGACATCCAGGGAAGAACCTTCTGAATGGAAGCAATGGCACTTTTCTGAACCCCTGAAAATAAAATGTGATTTAAAAACATGCACAGCCACGACAAGTACGAGTTTGGTTGGACAGGGTCGTGGGGAAGGGAAGGTAAGAGGAACAGGGGAGAGAGATGCTTTACCATTTACAAAGCGTTACAGACTCAGGGATTATGACCTCGTCCATTTAACAAGTGAAGCAGAGGCCGGGACACATGTCAGAGTCGTATGCCACGAGCTCTGTGCTAGGGCACGGGGGAGTCCAGGTGAGAGATTTGGGGTGGGGTCTGTAAGCTGGTGAAATGGGGACTACGTGGGACGTCACGCATTCAGGCTCATCACTGACGCAGGGAGACCCTGCCTCTGCTCACCCCAAGATCTGTTCCTGGGCATCTGCATACCGCTCCCTCCTCGACAGGCCTCCACACCCAAGCTCTGCCACCTGTGCCTTCAGAGAACACAACACGCACACATGATACCCCCCGCCGTGGGAGAGTCAGATAAGGCCAAGGGATTGCTCACCAGCAGGTAGTTTGTGGAAATGTCTCATTGGACGGGCGAGAGGCTGGCTGAGGCCCGTTCTTACTCAGGTTCCCCTCCTCCTGCCAAGGGCAGAGGGAGGACGCTGCCTGACAGCTGCACCCCTGCAGGGCCGAGTCAGGGGCTGGGGTGAGAGGCTGGGCTAGACAGACCCTCTAAACAGCACCCAGCCTGGCTGTAACCAGCTCAGGCCCTCAACAGGGAAGGTTTCAATTTGGAGAAACTGCTGCAAAAGTTCGGGCCCAATGAGCCCCAGCTTGGTCAGAAGAGAGGCTTAGAGCCAAACTAGAGCAGCTCCGGGTTGCTTTCGCAGAAGCGTTCCTAGGTGTTTGCTGATTCACAAAGTCCTGACGCCTTTGCTCCTCTGGGGACAGCTAGTAGTGACCGTCAGGGGGACAACAAATATGGTGGTCAGATGAACTTCCCAGCTAACCGTGGAGCCAGGGACCGAGGAGCAGGGTTGGAAGAAGAAATTCAACGGAACAAACAGACTGAGCACACACCATGTGCCAAGCCCTGCGACCGGGACCAAGATGTCCTATCATGCAAGGCAGAGCCTGGGACACCCTAAGATAAAAGGCATATTAGGAAGGAAGGAGGATCTGTGCTGAGGAGCTGGGATGCCCATGAGCTGAGACGGCACTTGAGCTGGGTCTTGGGGAACAGACCCAGACATTGGGGAGGGCATCCCAGACAGAGGGGGCAGCAAAGCAAAGGCAGAGAATGGGAGAATCATGCAGGACATTCAGGGAACTGTTGGCAGAGATGTGTGGGAGATCGAGCTGGAACAGGAGGTGGGGGGAAACCTTGGAGGGCCTTGTGGGTCCTACTAAAGTCTGGGATTTCTTCTCTAGGGAACACGGGCATCAAAGGTTTACAGGTAGGGAACCACGTTTAAGGAGGTGGCCGGGGATCTTGTGAAGAAAGGTAGGTGGGCAGTGGGGGGAGAACGAAAGAAGGGGAATGATGCCCTCACCAACTTTTATAGTCATTATTCCTCGGTCAATGGCCTTGGATTCTAAAATGACAAGGTGTGGCCTTTGGTGTTTTGGACGTGACCTCTCTAAAGGTTCAGGATTTCATGCAGCTGGGACACCCGAGCAGGGTTTGGGGGCTCTGACGAGAAAGCTAGGATGGTCTCTATCCTGAAGCAGGACCCAACTGTCCCTCCAGGCAGACGGCAGCAGGTGACCATTGGCACTAACTATTCATACCCTTTGCTTCTCTGTCAGCAGCGTCTAATGTCCCCGAAGTCCCACGCTGCCTACTTCTGCCAGTTCTGACTGCAAAGTTTTGCTGTGTGAAGCCCAAATGGGACTTATTTCAAATGAGGAAGAAAAACAAATAAAACCACACATGACCAGAGAGTAAACAAGTAATGTGAGGTACTCAGCAGGTTTTGTAATATTCAGAATGGACAAAACCATTCATTCTAAAGAAGGAATCAAAAGATTTCAGGGTTTTAGTTTATTTAATTTATTTATGGATTTATTTTAGGAAACCAAAAGTGAGTTCAATACTGTCTTCCCTCAACTCTTGGGTCATTTGCTTTAGAAACACTTAAAGAGTTTTTAGATTTTTCTGGGGGTGGGACGGAGATAATTCTGCAGTTGAGTCAAGTTAAAACTTCCCTAAAAGAGCCATTTTCTTGCCTATCCCCTCACCCCACTTTCTGAGCCCAGCAGCAGGTTTGGGAGAGGAACTCACCGCATTGTGCGTCCCCACTTCCCGACTAGCGGCCAGGGTCCCCAGTGCCCCCCTTTCGGTTCTGTTCCCGTGAATGGCAGATTCCTCTGTCCGGGTCGGGTTTCCAATCACCATAGAAACAAACTCGAGGCAGTTTCATTAATCATTTAGAGCACGAGAAGTCTAGGTCAGTCTGATTGCAGCATATAGGGTATCATCTCCCGGCCACATGGGACTCAGTCGATTTGAATTAAAAAAGATTAAGCTGCCCTGGGCTGCCTGGCCCCATCAGTTGAAGTTCTCATGTAACAGTGGTCTCTGGAGCCATATGGATTAGTGAGTGAAGCTATGCATTTATGTGGCAGGATTCAGTGAAACATTAGATGGCTGCAGGTGTCTGAGGGGAAGAGGACAGGGATCGCATACAGTTTTTTTTTTTTTTTATACTTGTTGCTGTTCTTTTGAAACTGGAAACAATAACTCAGTTTTATTTCTCCAGTGACAGTTACCACTCTTGCTGACCATGAAATGGTACATTTGTTACCCGGAGTTTATGGTTCACAACGAAATAGTCTGCCAGGAGCCAGGAACGGCCGTGTCCCATGCCTGCTCCAGGGTGGTGGGTGAGAATGCTGACATTTTTTTTTTTCTTCCTTTCCTATGGAGTGGTAAGAAATGCATCAAATAAATATTGATGACGTTTTCGTTTTGCTCAAATCAAGATTTATGAACCCCAGGAAATTGACTTAGAGGCGGCTACAAATCAATGTGACTCTGAAAGAGCCGTTTAGGGATCCCTCCTAAAAAAAAACTCTCCCTTCCAAAGTACCCACCTTATTTATGGGCCACTTCAGGACTTCAAAGAAGTTCAGTAACTTAGGCCAGACTGTTTTATTGCTTCATGGAGCTAAGATGTTTCGGGGGAAGATGCAGGTTACAGCGTATTAGGGAGCCTCTCTCAGGCGGTGGGCAAAAGCTTTTCGCATATTGAACTGTTGAGCTAAAGCTTCTTACACTCTGGCTTCCTACAGAATCACTCCTAAATCTTCTCCTTCGACTTGGCGCTGTCTGCAGTCCCAGGTGCTAAGCCCCAAATAGAAAGGACTTTTGTACTCTCTTCTCCGCAGCCCCCTTTCCTGGGGCAACTGCCTTGAACAAGCAAGGAGGCAGCTGGGCTGGTGGAAATCAGGGTATATAGGGTACAGTGTTCTGCGGGGTGTTTCCACGGGCCTGCTATTCCCAATCCGATGTTATGTTTCTCTCTTGGTGACAGTGATGGTCCTGAATGCGTTGCTGAGAATGTTAGAAGGCAGGGGCCAGCCTGAAGTCTGCATCTGGTCCTTCTGCCCACACTTAGCAGGGGCAACTCCGGGTGGTGGACAAGGCCGGGGGTCAGAAGACCCAGGTTCTCAGTCTAGTTGTGCCACCACCCGGCTGTGTCACCTTGGGCAGGTCATTCTGCCTTCTGGGCCTCTGTTTTCCGTCTCTGAGATAAAGAAACATGACTATCCTCCTCTAGTTCTCTGATTCTAATATCCCTTCCCATTTACTAGCACTTGATGGATTCCAAAAGAGGGGAACATCTGGCCCCAGCCTCCGGGAGCCTGTGATGGGTGGGTGGAGGCCGGGAGCATTTCAATCCAGCCCCAGTCACTCTTTCCTCCCTCTGAACCCCAGAGCACTGGCAGACAGGACTCACAGGGCCCCTCAGTCCTGCCTCAACCGCCAACATCTCCGCGGGCGTCAGTCTCAGCTCTCCAAGCAGGCTGCAGCTCTGCTGGGACAGGATCTGTCCTCAGAATGCAACTCCACCTGGCAGAGGGCTGAGCCCCTAGGAGCCCTTTATCAACAAAACAATGGTTTGACTGAGTGACTCGAAATAGTTCAGCCAAAGTAGTATTAAGTGCCAGAGTTTGTTCAGAGAGAAAAAAGGAACCCGGTACATAGGAAACACAGAGGTAAAGTTCCCAGGAAGAACCACCATTAGAGACCCTAGAGAGGCAGTATAGCAAATTGATTTAGAATATCGATGAGGGTGCTTGGACTGTGGGCGTTACTTGTTAGCTGTGACTCCGAGCAAGCCGAGCCTCGTTGCGAAGGAAAAGCCTAATTTCTGGAGTCAGATGTCCTGGTACTAGTCCTGTCTCTCTGTCACTGGCTACTTGCTGCAAGCTTAGTCACGTGACTTTATGTGGGGAACTCTGATCCCTCCAGGATTCTGCTTCAGGAAGGAAGGACTTATACTTGCAGCCATGGGGTGTGCTGCCGGCAGAAAGCCCTCAGCTGTCAGCCTCCTTGGGGATTGCCTCAGCGGAAAAGTGATTAGCCCAAGGTCAGGCCCCTTCCTGGGGCAGCCTGTGTCCAAATGAGTGATCAGCACAGGGGCCTAAAGGCCTGTCCTCCTAGTGCCAACGTGGAACAGCTCTGCAGGGCTATCCCCGCTCCACATTCCCTGGGAACTCCGCTGAGACCTTTTTTGAAACCACGTCACAGCTCAGCTTCTCCCTCTGCCCCATCCTGCTTCCATCCCCTCCCTGCCACAGGCATGCAACCCCCAAAGCGCTCTCTGATACACGTCCTGCCCACCGATTGCTAAACTCCATCTCAGAGTTTGTTTCCCAGGAAACCTAGACTGTGACATTTCACAGCTCTGAGCCACATTTCCTCATCTATAAATCTGAGGCAATGATAGTGCCTAGCCCACAGGGCTGTGGTGCAAGTTAAGTGAGATAATCCATGTAAAGCAGTTAGCTCACTGCCTGGCATAAAGTGTCATAGGGACTAGCTATGTATCTCCCTAACAAAAACTCCTTATTTTGAAGATGAACTTGACTCGATCTTGAAAAATGAAATATGGATCTACAGAGATGAGACAAAGGGAACGGCAGAGATACTATCCATAGTTCTCCCCTAAATAGTCTTCTCTCCTTCTTCGGTGATGATAGAACCCTGATTTTTAGCTTGGCACGTGACCACCCAGAATAAAAACCACATTTGCTAGTTTCTCCAGAAGGTAGATGTGTCCATATGATTAATTTCTGGCCAATAGAATATGTAAAAAGGTGGCATACGCAACTCCCACAGAGCGTCCTTAAAGACAGAAGTCTGCCCTCTGTCTTTTCTTCCTCCTTGCTGAAATGTGGATGTAATGGCTGGAGCTCCAGCAGCTATCTTGGGCTATAAGGTGACCTTGGAAATGGCAACCCAGGCACAGCAGAGATGGAAAGGTCTAAGTCACCCATACCAGCCCTGAAGTGCCTCCAGACTATTACAGGAGAGAAACATACCACTGTTGTCTTGGGTTTCTGTTACATGCATCCAAATCTAATCCTAACTAACAAAGATGGACTTCCAAGTGGGTAAAGAGATCATAAGCAAAGACATAGAGATTCAATGTGTATGGGGCATTTGAAGGACAGAAAAGAGCCTGACCAGTCATTAATAATATAAATAATAGTACTTTATGTTCAAATTGGGCTTTGCAGTTTACAAAGCACATTCAAATTCTTTGCCATTCCATCTTTACAACTCTGTAAAGTAAGAGACATTTATTATCTCCATTCTACAGTTGAGTGAACTGAGGGTCAGAGAGATGAAATGACTTGTCCAAGGTCACAAAAATTAGGAAGCAGCAGAGTCAAAGCCAGAATTCACAACTCTTGAGGCCTGAGACTGGGTTTCCCCCATTGTACTAGAGGTACACCTTTGACAATTCACTCAAATTTAGTTAACAGTACTCTTGCCTAAAACCTGTATCCAGCAAACGTACAGTGGTTCATACCTGGTTCCAGCTGCTTTCAAGACATCTCACATTTTTTAAGGTTCTTTTACTGACATTAATTGACCACCTACTATGTAATAAACACCGTGCCTTATCATGCCAGGTGCTTTTACATTCACTGCTCTCCTTTCCCACTCAAATTAGCTTTTCATCCTCATCTCCAATTTCTGTTCTCTACCATGCTTCTGCCACCGCAAAGCCTTCCCTGATGGCTGCAAGAATAAGCTGCTTACTTACTCATTGTCCTCTGTCACTTCCTGGGGCGGCTCCCAGGTGGACTCATGCAATAGGCTCTTAATCAGATCTGAGTCAACCCCAGAGAGAAGGATTCTGAGAGTGGGTTCTGAAGGAGTCCACTGGTGTTAGGCCAGGAAAAAGAGGCATTCTTGGCATCCTTGGAGTGAAGTATAAGAAACTGTATTATTTTCCTAGGGCTGCCACAGCAAATGACCACAGACTGGGTGGCTTAAAATAACAGAAATGTATTCTCTCACAGTTCAGGAGGCTAGAAGTCCAAAATCAAGGTATCCACAGGGTTGGTTCCATGTGCGTGTTCTGAAGGAGAATCTGTTCCATGCCTCTCCCCCAGTAGCCTTGGGGTTCCTTGGCTTGTAGAGGTATCATACCGATCTCCACCTCCGTCTTCACATGGTGTTCTCCCTGTGGCTCTGTCTAAATTTTCTTTTCTTATAAGCACACCAGCAATTGCATTAGGACTCACCCTAATCCACTATGAGCTCATCTTAACTTGATTATATCTGCAAAGACCCTATTTCCAAATAAGGTCACACTCACAGGTACCAGGGGTTAGGACTTCAATATTTCTTTTTGAGAGACATATTCAACCCATAACAAAAACCGAGCAGGGGCCCTGGAGCCAGAGAGACTAGTTTCTAACCCAGCTCGGCCTCACCACTGGTAAGACCTTGGGCGACGGAGATAACTTTCAGAGCCTCAGATTCCTTCTCTATGGGAAAAAGCCTAACACCATGTAGGAGAGATGTTGCGAGGCTTAAATGAGAAAAAAAAAAAAAGTAAAACACCCAGCTCATCGTTTGTCTCTCCCTTCTCCAGATGGATACTAGAAAGAGGCGGAGGGGGCGGGGAGAGCTAAAGACACTTCCCGTCGTGGGCAAGACACAAGATGGCAGCTGCCATGTGGTCAGCAGATTAGAGTCACGGCCAAGAATTAGAACCAGCCCCACAGAGTGACATACAGGGACCATTTAAAAGAGTGGGGCTGAGCTGCCTGAAGGAGAGTGCAGAATGTGGAACTGACGCGTTTCCTGCAGCTGAAACAGGTCAGTGAATTCAGAGGAGGCACTGGCCAAGCCCACGGGGACCACCGAGAAGTCAACAATTCCTCCTGGGCCCGAGGCTCCCGAGGAAAGGAGCACCATGTCAGCACAGGGGAGAAAACCTGGGGTCCAAGGAAGACAGGCCCTGTTGGGGGAGATGAGGAAGCTGGTGCTGCCTAGAACCAGGGCACATCTACTGGGTCAGAGGAGCCATCAGAATCAGTCCCAGGCAGGTGGGGGCATTCCAGAGGGTCCTCCTCACACCTGGGAAAGAGAGAGGACCACTGCCAGGCCAGGCCCCGGAGCCGGGCTCTGCCCTCAGCGCAACCTGGGCAGACATCCTGAGTACACAGGCATTCTGGATGCTTCCCATGGAGCCCAGTAGGAAATAACTAGACAGGTCCAGGGGAGGAGGTCAGATTTCTGGGAAGGTGGGGCAAGGAAGAGCAGAGACTAAGTCAGAGGTCAGGCTGCATCCCTGCCTGGCCAGCTGTGCCAGCGTCAGTGAGAAAGGTCAAGCGTTCTGCGGGGCTCGGACAGCAGCCTTTGTTGCCGCCTTGTTCAACCTAAGCGTGGCTGGTGCTTGCTCACCCTCAAAAGTCAGGCTGGACCCACACTGACCACCTTCCCCCAAATGACCCCTTGTCCCCTCCCCTGTCATGCACACTCCCCACCTTTGCTCGCAGCACCCACGGCCGCCCCGGGGGGTGGAACCTCATGCCGTCCTTGACACCCTGGCTCCTCGTGGCTCTGCAGTGTCCCTCCCGAGTGCCAGGAGGATAAACACTGGGTCTCGCTCACGTTCTGTCCCCAAGAAGCAGTGCCCAGTACCAAGGCCTCTCATCCTGGGTGCTCAATACCAATAAATGCCACCCCACTTCCCCCCAGAAAGAAAAGCGATGCTGTGGACAGGGCAGAAGAAGAGGGGTGTTTTCCCCACAGGTTTAAATCGAGGGGAGTGGGGAGAAAAAGTAGAAAGGTGGGAGAGTGGAGAGGGAAGGGCTTGGCTGGTGGAGGTGGCCGATTTGCCCAGAGCTTTCATATAAACTCCTTCCACATCTGAGGGCGCTCGGTGACCTCTTTTGAAACACAGAGTAAAAGGTATTTCACTAAGTATAAAAGGCATAGGACTACTCGGGGCTTTTTCAGACCGCAGGCACGCGCTGCTTCGTGCTCAGCTCCTCCAGGCTGACGAGCCACTCTAGTCTCTCCAACTCCACAGAGCAGCGTCCAGCTTTGTGGGTTTACTATGAACGGTTTCCTCCTGGGTCTGGCTAACCCCCAGAGCAGGGCCACGCCTTCTCTTCATGCCTCACCTCCCCAAACACACACACACACAAGCACATGCAAAGCTGGATACACGCTTACCAGGCAATAAAGAGAACTTGATTGATTTATTACCAAACACCACAATCAACACCAGTGGGCACTGTGAGATAACGGGAGGATGTCAGCTTGAATTTCTCATCCCAGTGTCCTTTTTCAAAGGTCAGGACATTGCCTAGAAAACTGTAAGTGGACGTTGAAGATCTCAGTCAGGAGACACGTCCCCCCACCTCACCACACACATACGTCTCAGACCTCCCAGGCCCGGGTAGGCCAGATTTACACAACATCTCAGGAGGCGACAGAAGACACTCAGTCTCCCTACCCCGAGCCTTTCTCTGCAGGATAACACTATTATTGGGGTAGCATGACCTTTCTCCAGAATGTTCATTTTCACTGCCCAAACTTGCCCAGGTGCCCCTATGTAGGAAAGGTTGAGAAACTTGATCTTGGGCTCCAGGGCCTTTAGCACATGGAACACATGGGTGTTTGAGAGACAGAGAGGTCTAAGAGGAATGGCCATGGTTTATACTCTCTTAAGGAAATCTGGAGAGTGCCAGGATAGGGCACCCATCTCCCAGAGGGGGCTCTTAGTCAGCATGGGCTGCTATAACAAAGTACCAGAGACTCAGGGGCTTAAACAACAGAAAGGTATTTCTCATAGCTCTGGAGGCTGGAAGTTCAAGATGAGGGTGACATTGTGGTGGGGTTCTTGGTGAGGGCCTTCCTCTGAGATACAGACAGCTGTTTTCTTCTATCTTCATAAGGCAGAGAGGGTGAGAGAAGGAGCAAGCTCTCTTGTGACCCTTATAAGGGCACTAATTCCATTCATGAGGCCCCCACCCTCATGACCTCATCTAATCCTAATCACCCGTCAAAGGGCCCATCTCCTAATACTATCAGACGCAGAGGGTAGGGTTTTAACGTATGAATTTGGAAGGATACAAACATTTAGATCATAAGACGGGTGAAACAGCAACTCATAAGCCCCTGGATTCTCTGCACAGGCACCTGGGCAGGGAAAGCCTAGATCTCATTCCCAGGCTGGCATTCTTCATAGGCTGTGAGGATTAGAAGTCCTCAGAGGTCATCCTAGTGTGAAAGCCCCTCTCCAGTGTCCGAGGAAGCTGGTTCTCAGCTAATTCTTGATCACTTCCAGGGACACAGGGTTCCTCCCTGCCCAGCAGCCGAAGTCGTGCTCCCTCCTGGTACCCCTACCCCCCTTCTCTTCTGGGAACACACAGAGCACAACTGGTCCACCTTCCACAAAACAGACCCCCAACCACACTCCCTAGAACATGACTGGTCAGTTTTGACCTAATTCCCCTGTGGAAGGGCCCTCAAGGCAGCATGAGAAATTCAGAGCTCCAAAGGCTTCAAGAGAGAAAGTTGGAAAAGTTACTTCATCTCTGTGCCTTGGTTTCCACATACGTAAAATGGGGATAAGAACAGAACCTAGCTCCTAGGATTGGTATGAAGCCTGCGGGAGATAACACATAGGAAGCCCAGAGCATGATGCAGGCAGTGCTGTAAGGGCCCAGTACCTGTCAGCTACCATCATCCTATATGTATGTTTCAGCAACATTTTTTAATGGAATCAATTCTACATTATATTCTGTAACTTGGTTTTATCCCTATATATCATTAGTCTTCAAAGAACTTTTAATGGCTGTCATATTTCATCTCAGGAGTTATGGTAATTTATTTAATCACTCTCAGAGGGATTACTTCTGTAAACTATTTTTTTTAACCCAAGCTCCTAGGTCAGAGCCACCAGGGAGGGGGGGCAGACTCCTTCAGAGCTACTGACCCTCCTGCCCCCACCCGCCTGGCATCCATTCCCCTTGGCCTGTGCCTGCCTCCCTCCTTCCTCAGCTGGAATCAATCGCCCTCCCTTCCGGCCCATCCCTTCCTGCCCCATAACATCAATCAACCAAGAAGCCACTGCTGGGTGCCCAGACCAGTGCCAGCAGTGCAAGGGAGCCTGAGAGAAGAGGGCTTGGCCTGCCTTCAAGGACCCTGTTCTCTGTCTGGGGAGGTAAAGCATATGCAGGAAGAACTAGGGAGGTGGTGCCCTGAGGGAGGGATGCTCAGAAAAGCAGAGAGGATGGTTCGGTGGGAGCTGTGTTCGCTGGAGCACTGGGAACAAGGACAAGGGGGCACGGGGGAGGGGGAGTATCCAAGGGAGCAAGGTGCAGCCTGACTGGCTGGGCACACAGAGTCCGGGCGGAGCAGGGAGGGGGCTGGCTGGAGGGGATAGTGTGGCAGGAGCACAGCTGTGAGCCCTTGCGGGGTCACGGTCCTGCTGGGGTCTGAGATGGGGCCGTCCTCGGCTCCACAGCTTGCCTGGGGCCGGATTGGGGGGCCCCAGCTTGGAACTAATGCCCCCGGTGGCTAGGGGCAATCATTTCAAAATGAAGGTAATGATCCAATTAGTGGTTATCCATCAAGTTCAGTTATCTTTCCTTGGGCTGGGGAGCAGAGAAGCTGAGTAAACACGTGCCTTGGACTGCGACATAAAACCAGACCCCCTCGTGCTGGAAAATGAGTTCAAGATGCGGGCTGAGCTGCCTCTCAGGGCCTGCAGGTTAGTGTCTCTGTGGCCCAAAGAGGCAGGAGAGCCACCGAGCTTACAAGGAGCAGGGTCTGTGAGACGGCCCCTTGCCCCACCGTGAGGATGGGGGGAGGCCCCGCAGCCGGGGGTCTGGGAAAGAGCTTCACAACCACAGCCAGTATCCGACCTGCATCCCAATCAGAGGGCTGCAGTTCAGCTCAGTCCTGGCCCCAGGCCCCCAGCTCTGAGCTTCCTGAAGCATCTCTGGCCTCCCCGGCTCACCCCCTCCTCTCCACATTCACCATCTACACAACTCATCTCCACACTGTGCCCGGTGTGAGCCTCCTGATTTAGATTCGAAGTTCCCTGAAGACAAGGGCTTCCTGTGTCTTCTCATAGGACAGAATGTATAGTTGGAAGGCACACCGGGGAGCCCTCTACTCCAAGTGTCTCACTTAAAAATGAGGAAACGGAGGCCCAGGGATGGGAAGTGATTGTGGGGACACACTGACTGTGAGGACCTCGTTCACTGAATGTCCTCAAGTCTCTTGTCCTCATCCTCCCCGGAAAAGGACACCGGCCATCATGTCCAACAACCTCTCTGAAATTGGCAAGCCGTTCATAAGCCTTCCCCTCACTCTGCCCCCTCATCTGGAAGGCCCTGAAATTGTTACCATCGAGTTTGGAACTGGCCCCCAGGTCCTCTACACCCTCCTCATGGTACCCACTACCTGCTCAGACCATTGGAAGAAGGCATCCTGGGATTGTCCTGCCCCGTCGTTTCCCTCTCAGAATCTCACACGGCCGTTTGTGCCTCACCCCAAGCCAATGTTTAGAGCTGCTTCAGGAAATTATTTGTCAGAATACAACCCAAACCTCCCACTGACTTGGCTCAGCCTGGCCTGGCCACCCCAACGCACCCTTGCTCCTCTTGGTAGGCAGACTTTACAAGGACCATTGAATGACACACCCTTCTCTCCCTGATCTGGAGAGATCAGAGAATAACATTACGAAGGCTGAACCACCACCAACCCCTCTGCACTCTATTCTCTACAATGAACTGTGAAGTGGAGGGACCCTTCTACTCATCCTGGAACCTACCCGTCCATTCATGACCCATCCTCTGAGCTCTTCAGAGAAGACTGCACACGAGCCCAGAACTGAGGCCTGCCCCCTCCTGTAGCAAGTTTGCAGGAATTGAGGCACAGGGTTCCCCAGTCTGCAGAAGTTTTCTAGTGGATCCATTGCTCCTTCCTCTTGGCCTGGTGAGCACTCAATGACCTTGGGTGGCTCTCTCTGCTCTGGGACG
This sequence comes from Balaenoptera acutorostrata, assembly GCF_949987535.1. Lineage (NCBI taxonomy): Eukaryota > Metazoa > Chordata > Mammalia > Artiodactyla > Balaenopteridae > Balaenoptera > Balaenoptera acutorostrata. The sequence goes on from NC_080075.1 coordinate 56,805,968, forward strand.
CCTGGGTCTGCTTTCAAAAGGGCCAGTTTTCCTTGTGTGCTCATCTTACACTGATCTCATTACACATGGGCCATCAACATATCAATTGTAATATGTTTTAAATAATTATCCAATTTTCTTTTCCTCAGGCCTCTTCTGTCCCCTCCCCTCTGTTTCTACCTATGAAGGGTGTAAGGTCCGTGTCTAGATTCTTTTGGTTTTTTTTGCACGTCCAGTATTTCCAGCACCATTTGTTTTTCTATCTTTGCTCCACTGAATTGCCTTTGCTCCTTTGTCAGAGATCAGTTGACTATATCTATGTGGGTCTATTTCTGGGCTCTATTCTGTCCCATTGATCTATTTGTCTATTGTTTTACCAAGACCACTTGTCCTGATTACTGTAGCTTTACAGTAAGTCTTATCATCAGGGCTCCAACATTGTTCTCTTTCAGTATTGTGCTCTGGGCCATATAAATGCCTCTCCATATAAATTTAAGAATTAGTTTGTTGATATCCACAAAATAACTTGCAGGGATTTTGATTGGGATTGCCTTGAATCTATAGATAAAGTTGGGAAGAGCTAACCTCTTGACAATATTGTGTCTTCCTATCCATGAATATGGAATATCCCTCCATTTTTTGATGGAGATAGCTTTCACCATGGTTTGACATCTTTGATATCTTTCATCAGAGCTTTGTAGTTTTCCTCATATAGATCTTGTACATATGTAGTTTGTTAGATTTATACCTAAATATTACATTTTTGGGGGTGCTACTAAGTGCTGCCTCTGTCTCCTTCCTTTTATTTCAATCTATGAACATCCTACCCACCATAGGCTACAAAGGTGAATCTCAGCTCTGCCACTTGTATGCTGTGTGTCCCTGGGCAAGTGCCTTAACTCCTCTTGAGCCTCAGTTTCCTCATCTGTAAGATGGTAAAAATAATAAGTATCTTGAAGTATTGTTAGGATTAGTAAGATCAAGTGTAGATTCAATGCCAGTCATAGAACGGGCCCTCTGCTAAACGGTAGTGGTTATTACTGTTGTTTTAATAATACTTCAAATGCCACCTCTTCCGTGATGTTGCTCCTCTTAGCTTCATCCAAAAATCATACCCATTGCATTTTTCTCATAGAAATTCCCGCATGTTAATGGTCATGAGGGAGCTAAGGGAATAGGGAAGGTTGGAAGATAAAAAAATTTTAAGTAAAAAAAATGAAGGTTATTCAGTAATAGTTTGGTGATTGAATGAGTAAACCCAGGAGCCAAATGGGTTTCATCTCTTGGTAACATGATTTGGGAAGGTATTGTTTGAAGCACAGAAGAACAGTGTTGTGATTAACTAATGGTGTCTGCTATGGGCATTGAACCCTATGTAATGTATTTGCCAATGATGGAATAAACTATAGATCTATAGGATATTATTAACTGGATGTGACTGCCAGAGACATTTGGTCAAAACTCCTCATTTCATAGGTGAAGAAATTACAGTGTATACTAAGATGTACAGTTAAATAAAATTTTCTCCTTCCTTTCTTTTTTCCTTCCTTCCTCTCTTCCTCTTTCTTCCTTATTTTTTCTTTATTTTAATTTATTTTTCTAATTTTTTGGCGGTGTCACATGGCACGTGGGATCTTAGTTCCCCAACCAAGGATGGAACCTGAACCTCCTGCATTGGAAGTGCAGAGTCTTAACCACTGGACCACCGGGGAAGTCCCCTCTTTCTTTCTTTCAGCACTTGACAATTTCTTTAAATACATACAACTGTGTTCCAGAGGAATTAGGATATAGTAAGTTGTATAGTTCTCAACTACAGTTCCTGTCTGTGCCTAGCTCTGTCTTCCTCAAGTGAAACTCCAGAACGTTCTAGAAACTTGGAATCTAGATGGAAAAAATATGTTGCTCCAGGACATAATGAATGCTTACCATGGTCTCAAGACAGAAAAGTTAATGCACAAAACCATCAAATGAACAAAGCATGTATTACTCCTGCAGAAGAGGGATGAGAGGAAAGGTTAGAAGAGAGAAGAACCCCCTGGCCCATTAGAATATAAAGCCTGCTTCGGTAGTTGTGGCACATGAGCTCAGTAGTTGTGGCTCATGGGCTTTGTTGCTCCACGGCACGTGGGATCTTCCCAGACCAGGGCTCGAACCCGTGTCCCCTGCATTAGCAGGCGGATTCTTAACCACTGCACCACCAGGGAAGCCGGCACACCTGGAGCCCGTGCTCCGCAACAAGAGAAGCCACCGCAATGAGAAGCCTGCGCACCATAACGAAGAGTAGACCCCACTCACCGCAACTAGAGAAAGCCCACGCGCAGCAATGAAGACCCAACACAACCAAAAATAAAAATAAATAAATAAATAGATAAAAAAGAATCTAAAGCCTGCCAGTGGTGTAGCCTGGAGAAGTCTAGTGTCTGGGTACCTCAGCAAGAGAGGACTCAGGACCCATGAGGACGGTTGGTCAAAGCACAGGGGATGCAGGATGCCAGTAGGCGGCCTATCGTCCTGAGACTTGGTTTCCTTAAGGATTCAAGAGCCTCTGGAGGAGGGATTGTGCCACAGGTGAGGTCAGCCACATGTTGCCTCCCCAGGCTGGAACCACCGTCTATGCAACACTCAGAGATTATCGAGCACTTTACCTACGTCTCAACAACCTTCTGCGGTATGAAAATATTATTTCCGTTTTACCTGTAAGGACTGAGGTTTAGGTAAGTGACTTGCCCAAGACAACACAGACAGTGGCAAGACATGCATGCAGGGATTCTGACTCCGAATCCTGACACTATTCTACACTGTCTGATGGTCGAGGCCCTCCGTACATGATGTGGAGTGGTTTGAACAAAGTCCTGCTTCCACTCCAAACATGGAGGAGCTGCCCTCTTGAACTGTGGCCCTCTTTGATCCTGCTGGGGGTCTGTTTCCACCACCGCTGAGGCCAGGTGTCTGAGAAGAATATCCCTACTCTGACTACTCCTGATGATCCCACTGTAGCGTCCCTGCTTCCTGAGGGAGATCCCCATGAGGAAGATGAAAAACCTGAAGCCCCATTTGCTGGCAGGCCTCGCATGGCTCTGGACTGCTGGCTGTCCATGAGCCAACAAGCCAGCCAACTCTCACTTGTTGAGTTTTGTTGGTATGCATCCTCTGCAGGATCCAACCATATTAAATTGCTTCAAGCAGCCTATAAAATAAAGACAATTGCAATGCCATAAGGAATAGCATATCCCCAACCATAAATAAATTAGGGCTCTAATTCCATCAAGGCATGTGGGTGACATGACACACCGTGAGAGCGGAGCTTCCACGGGCTGTTCACAGCACCACAAATCTGAGATGGAATTACCGTCTTCGTTTATTTACATCTTCTGGTGGCTAGGTTGCTGTGACAGATGATCTCTGAAAAGTCTGGTCCCTCCACATTATGACCTCATGTTCCGCTCTTCTCCTACCCCCCTACTTTTCCCTCCCCTACTCCCTCTCTCCCACCCCCTTTCCTCTCTTGTTTCTCTCTCACACCCCTAAGCATTTCCCTCATTGCATTTTATTTTCTCTGTGGTCTCGGTAAAGAATAGAAGGAGGGAAGAGCCTAGCACTGAGAAAAGATGGCAAATTCCAGACATGGGGGAGGCTCAGGAAGAATGAATCTCTCCTACAGCCATGATTTGTTGCATTGCCCCAGGGCCATTTATCCATGACCTCTCTGGGGACATATAGCCTTTCCTTGCTTAAAATTTCAATTTAATTAAATCCACTAGGTGTGTTCTTGGATGTCAACCATGTCCTAGGCAACGTGGGGCAGTCAGAACCATATGGAACCAGGGAATTTCAGAAGCAGACAGGCTTTCAGCAGCCTCTGAGTTAGTTTGACTCCTTACTTTACAAATGAGGGACTCAAGGCCCAGAGAACTAAAGTGATTTTTCCAAGATCGTGTGGCTAATTAATGACAGAGCCAAGTCTAGACTGCAGAAAGAGTGAGAAACCTTAGCAGCATCAGCCAGCGCCTTACAGCCTAGTCAGAGAAGGAAGACAGACATCTTCAAAAGAGTTAGCTAACAACATGAGAGGGTACATAATCAGAGCCACACTGAGGATTCCAAAAACTGAATTTGGGGAAGGAAGGAAGTGATATTGGCAAGCAAGTTTGGGGCAAGTTTCACAGGGGAAGCAGCAGTTGGGTGGGAGGCTGAAGAGTAGACAGGGTCCCACTTGGCAGAGATCAGAAGAGAAGGCATTATAGGCAGAGAGACAGCCTGAACAAAGGAATAAGCCTGGGGGCTGGAAGAAGCATTGCCTGGACACAGAAATTCATTGGGACCGCAGTGGGAAAGATGTGTCAATATCAAAGTATCAAAACTTGATGGAACCAGTGGACTCTGGACTTAACCCTAAAGTCAGCTGAGGGTACTGGAAGTTCTTGAACAAGAAGCAATAAATGAAAGCATGCTTTAGAGCTTTGCTACACAAAATGTGGTCTGGAGATGACCAGCATCAGCTTTACCTCACCTGGGAGATTTTCTAGAAAAGCGCAATCTCAGTCCCACCCCAGGCCTACTGAATCAGAACTGCATTGCAACTAGATCCCCATGACTCACCAGGCACATGAAACTTTGCAAAGTTCTGCTCTAAGAAAACTTGCCTAGCATGAAGGGTTAGTGGGTTCTAGAGTTGTTCCCTGGTGCTGCTAATTTTTTCCTGACCAAGAATGACTTAGCAAACGTTATTACACACAGAAATTCTCACAAAATGAGAGAAGCTAAGTAACAAACTGTTTTCATATAGAGTGTAGTGTTCATGAATATTAAGTTCAACAATGATGAGGATGACAGTATTAGATTTCTAAACACAATTAAACATTTCTTCATTTCTATTATGCTGTTCTCTTTTTTGTATTTTGGAGCCCATGGATTTTCTTCTGATGATCAGGCTTTTTCTGAGCCCTTGAAAAGCTCTTAGGCTTTTGTATCTGATGGATAAAACAGGCTGTGATGGGTCCTGCACGAGCAGGGACCCTCCACACAACTCAGGGCAGCTTCCGGGGAGAGGTGGTAAGATCCTAGCAGGAAAGATGAGAGGGTCCCGGTCCCATGCAAGACCCCCAGCCCATGCTGCCAGACTTCAAGGGAGCACTCAGGCCTGGAGTTTGACTCACTAAAGCTTGAAGGCTCTTCCCCATCTCCAGGTACCATGTAAACCGGATCCTGGTGCTGCCTGGGCCCACATGGTAGGTGGAGCCAGCAATGACCAAATTCCCACTAGCCCACAGGATGGGAGCTTACGGCTGGAATTATGTTGATTTAAAGAAAATACAGAAAGTGGTGCATGTGTGTGTGTATGAACCTGAATTTGTAGACCAAGATGAATGCTTACTATATTTTCTTAAAAAAAAAAAAAAGCATTCTCCTGCCAGGACCTCCTCCAGGAGGGAGGAGAGAGTGCATGGCTTGAGGTAAGCCACAAGTGAAAGTGCAAAGAGTCAAGGGAGTCTTTCAACCCTTCAGCTCTGGACTGACATTGACGTGGACCAGTTCCCCCCCCACCATACCACCAAACCACAAAATATGCACCGAGTCTGGGTCAGAGCTTCCTCTCCCAGGGACCATCTTGAAGTGCTCGGGGCGTGCTTTCAAAGGCAGAAATTTTACCAGGGTCCCCTCTGCGGCAACTGACTTGCTGTGGTCTTCTGCTGCCCAGCGAGGAACGGGCCTGGGGGTCTGGGGGGCGGTCTCTCTGCCTCTCTCTCCACAGGCCGTCTGTTCAGGGCTGGGGGGTGTGGGGATCTGCCTGTGAGTCTATTCCTCAGTCAGGACCCTCAGTGGGTGGCATTCTTTGCAGCTCCGGGTCCCTGTGGCTTCGCCTCCACTCAGAGAGACTTCCATGATGAGGAGATCTTCTATGGCAATGGGAAGCTTGCTGCGAGCCTCCTCTCTTAATTGTACCTTTTTAAATTGAGATTTAATTCACACACCACAAAATCCACCTTTTTCAAGTGTACTCTTCAACGGCTTTTAGTATATTCCCAAGAGTGTGTCATCGTCACTAGCTAATTCCAGAGCACTTTCACTACCCCCAAGAAGAAACCCCTGCCCATCAGCAAGCCCTCCCCATTCCACACTCCTCTCATTCCCTGGCAACTGCTAATCTGGTTTCTGTCTCTATAGATTTGCCTCTTCTGGGCATTTCATGTAAACGGAATCATACAATATGTGGCCGTTTGTGTCTGGCTTCTCTTCCCTTTTATTTTGCCACAAGCCAACTTGTCTTAGCAATTCCTTATGAAGGTCTAGAAGTTGCTAGTCTGAGAAAGATGGTAATAATCCTGGAGCAAATTCTCCTAAGAAAAGCCATTGGCCTTTCTCTTCTTGAGTGTTCCTCGGGTCAGCTCCTCCAGACTCTACAACCTTGTTGGGACTCACCTTTACTGAAGGGACAGGTCAACGCAAGTGAATACATTTCGTTTGAGGACTGAGGACCCAGTCCTGTACTTACAATACAGAGCAAGGGCTGGCCACTGGCACAGAAATTAGCTCTACTCAAATACGTCCCACCTGGCCATGGACATTTCATATCAAATATTTGAATGGCCCTTCAGAGTATAAAAAATGCCCCCTCACTTGATCATAACTATGGAAAGAAAGGATAAAAGGCTTGTCCAAGGTCACACAAGTAGGAAGCAGTGAAGGCAGGGTTCAAATTCAGGACTCGTGTTCCACTGATTTCCCTATCAGCTGCTTCCATGTTTCTTAATGGCTCAGATGGAACCTGTGGTAAACTGGACTGCCCCTGGGGTCCTTCTCCCCCCTCAGACTCCCCTCTCCAGAAAAATCATCCTGGGGAAAAGGGGTCCTCTGTGAGCTGACAAGCAGACTCTTTCTTTTCTTGCTCCCTCCATCCTTCCCTCACTGAGCTTCCCTCTTTGCACATCCTGCAGTTGCCCAAGTGGTCCACTAACAGTGCTCATAGCCCCACCAGCACTGAGGCCAAATGCTTAGTTTTGCAACTTTCTGACTGTGATCTTGAGAAAGTTACTGAACCACTTGTACCTCCGTTTCTTCCTTTTACAGGTGAGGATAATATTAGTACCTACCTTTTTTTTTTTATTGTTTATTTATTTATTTATTTATTTATGGCTGTGTTGGGTCTTCGTTTCTGTGTGAGGGCTTTCTCTAGTTGCGGCACGTGGGGGCCACTCTTCATCGCGGTGCGCGGGCCTCTCACTATCGCGGCCTCTCTTGTTGCGGAGCACAGGCTCCAGACGCGCAGGCTCAGTAGTTGTGGCTCACGGGCCTAGCTGCTCCGCGGCATGTGGGATCTTCCCAGACCAGGGATCGAACCCGTGTCCCCTGCATTGGCAGGCAGATTCTCAACCACTGCGCCACCAGGGAAGCCCCAGTACCTACTTTTTAAGGCTAATAATTGATATGCGTAAAGAGCATTGAACAGTACCTGACACATGGTAAGCATTCGATGAATGATAGACTTTCTTTGGTACTGTATATATTTGTATTTCTCATGCTGCTGAGTAAAAAACTCTGTGCATACTAAGTCTTGGACAGAAGACATGTTCATAAGAAAGGAAAGAAAGAAGGAAGAAAGGGAGGGAGGGAGGGAGGAAAGAAAAAGTGTGGAAGGAAGACAGGGAGGGAGGGAGGGAGAAAGAGATTTAATCGTCCTCGAAATACAGAACAAAGATTGCTCTGTAACTAAGTTTTCTTTTCTCTTTTAAAATGTCTTCATATTCATACCAAGAGAAAATTCCTGCAGTGCAGAAAAGACCAATCCACTGGCAACTTATGAAATTCCCTTGAAGTTGCAAACAGAAGGGCTAGAATGCGTCCTCTTTGTTGATCAACCCTATAATAGTGTTGGAGAATATCAATACTCAATCCTTTTAAATGCACTCTCATATCTAAACCTGCAGTTACTCTTTTTTTTTTAATTTTTATTTATTTATTTATTTATTTATGGCTGCGTTGGGTCTTCGTTTCTGTGCGAGGGCTTTCTCTAGTTGTGGCAAGCGGGGGCCACTCTTCATCGCGGTGCGCGGGCCTCTCACTATCGCAGCCTCTCTTGTTGCGGAGCACAGGCTCCAGATGCACAGGCTCAGTAATTGTGGCTCACAGGCCTAGCTGCTCTGCGGCATGTGGGATCTTCCCAGACCAGGGCTCGAACCTGTGTCCCCTGCATTTGCAGGCAGATTCTCAACCACTGCGCCACCAGGGAAGCCCTGCAGTTACTCTTGATTACATCAACTGCCATTTTATTAGACTCTCATTTCAGCATCCTAAGGGCCTGGCTTATTTCATCCCCTGAGTTGGCTGGGTATCAAGTTCTCTGTTGGGTTTATCTTCTTTTTCTCTCCTTGTGATCTTCCTAGTGAAGATCGATGTTCTCACTCGTAAAATTCACAGCATTTCCTCATGTCAGTATTAGGACTGCTTTGTTTGCTGATTTTCTTCTAGCCCATTCACCCTCATACATCTCATGTTGGGAAACGTCCTCATTGTCTGGTGAGAAGGTGCTGGGGGCAGGCGAGGCAATGTTATGAGAGAACTGACATTCCAGCCAACCAGGAGGTTCTTTCTCTTGCCCCTTCCTTCGTTCACTTGGGTTCTTGGTTCCCAATGCAGCAGCTAGAGACAGCGCTGTATGACATCCCTAAACTGGGCAGAACCAGCTGCAGAAGCCTGACACACCCTCCACGCTACTGTGACAGAAGACACCTGCGTTAAGGGTAGCCGCTAAGTAGACATATTTGGGCCTTAATGGCCTACTCTTCCCACTGTTCTAGCACTGCAAGAGCTGATTGGACCGGGGGCAGACACCTGGATCAAGGGCAGCCAATCCAAAAAATAAACTGTGCCCATCGGATTCTCTTTCTATGGCACTTGAACCAAGAAATGCCAAGGGAAGGGTATAATTAGCGATAAGGCTAAAACAGAAGGTTTGTGATGTAAGAAGAAACCAGAGAGGCCATGATAATCTAGTATAAGCCAAAGTTACATGGGAACAGGAGTTACAGGTTACAGAAGCCAGACAAAGAGTTATCAGAAGGAGAATGGAGCAGATACACCAAGAGATGCAGAAATACAGTGAGGTGCAGCAATCAGGCCACTCATGGGAGAGACGCCTGTGCCAGCTCCCTCAGCTCTAGACCACATTCTGGTCCAGGCCATCAGCATCCTTAAGATAAATCTTCTTTTCTCCTGAGGTAGCTTAAATAAGTCTCTGTTTTTTACAACCACCAGAACCTAAGTAGCACCTGTTCCTCAGGCCTCTCTGGAGATTGGGAGCCAGGTCTAAAGGGGTCCTCAGACCACAGGCAGTAACAGGGACCAGTTCAACTCAAGTCAATGCACTGCACTTGGAGTCTGGGATTCAAGTTAATCCAACAAGCATGTAATTTGAGTACGTACCACACAAGGCCCTGTGCAAGATTTGCAGAGGTAAAGGTAAATAAGGTAAAGGTAAATGTGAGTAAAAAAGGTTCTCTACTTCAAGGAGCTTGTGATCCAAATAGAGTCGGGGAGGGAGGGTGAGAAACACACAGAACTAAGTCAATACAAACTAGAACAGATATGTGCATCAGAGAAGGAAACACAATGCTTTGGAGTTTCAGGGAAGTTGTGGTCACATTAGGATGTAAAGTTCAAGAAAGGCTCTTCAACTTTGCTGGGGATGCAAAAGAGAGATATAAGAATATCATGCAGGCTGCTTTTGCAGAGCTTGGCGACACTGGCTATGAGAGGTGAGGAAGACAGGATGCTACTGAGATTGCAAGTCACATTGTCAACATAAGAGGGGAGATGTTGGTGATGGGGTTCAAGACACACTACCCCAAAAATATGGCATCTTGGTGTATCTTAGGCTGAAGGAATTTGAAAAAATAATGGCAGAAGCAGGAAGTTCACTCTGACCTCCCCACCTCATGCTTCTTCACTGAAACAGGCCGTAAAACTCCCATGTGAAAGGTACCCTCTCTGCACCAGGAGAAAGGAAGACATTCTTATCAACAGAGACAGGGAATTGGGGGCCAAGAAATCCATACAAACAAACCTTGTTAAACTGACCCTTATCTTCCTAGTTATTTCTTCACCATTTTCTACTTGTAACCCAAACCCCTCTGTCTTGTCAATTCTTCAAAAATTTATTGTTTCTTTGTTTAAAAGGTATAAAAGCTTCCTGCTCTGTTCACTTCTTTGGGTCTGTACTATAAAATTTAATAAAACTTGTATGCTTTTTTTCCTGTCAGTTTGTCTTTGTCAGTTTAATTGTCAGACCCAGCCAGGGACCCTAGGAGGGTCAAGCTAGAAAGAGGAAGGAGGGGAAATGTAAATGAGACCCAGAGACAAAGCTCCTGAACAGGGAGAGAGTATAATGGGTCATAGGCTGAAAGCCACTGCTTCCCACCAAGATTTAACATTCTCTAAACTCATCGCATAGCAGCCCCCATAGATTTCTATTTAAAAAGTATTATTTGTGGATTTTCTAATTTTATAAATAAAACAGGTTCCTTTTTTTTTTTTAATTGAAGTATGGTTGATTTACAATGTTATACTAGTTTCAGGTGTACAACATAGTGATTTGATGTTTTTATAGATTATACTCCACTTAAAGTGATTATAAAATATTGGCTATGTTCCCTGTGCTGTACATTACATCCTTGTATCTTATTTATTTTATACCTAGTAATTTGTACCTCTTAATCTCCTTCCCCTATCTTCCCCCTCCCCCCATCCCTCTCCCCACTGGTAACTACTAGTTTATTCTCTGTATCTATGAGTCTGTTTCTGTTTTGTTATATTCAGGTTCCTTGTTTTAAAAAAAAGGATTCAAATAAGGCAAAAGTCTATAAGGTACCAAGTGAAAGTATGCCATAAATCCTCCCTCCCTAAAGATAAACACCATATTTTTTTTCAGAAAATTCTGTGCACGTGAAAACACAATTCAAGCTCTTTCAAGAAAAAAAAGTCAAAGTATACACACTTATGGACAACTTGGTTTTTTGAGTATACTGAGAACCTTTTCCCAGATGGACACATATAGATCCACTTCATCTTTTTTCAATAATCACACAGGGTTCCATTGTGTGGATTATGGAATTACCATAGTTTATTTAACTAATTCCCTAATGATTAACAGGGAGTTTCCAACTTTATGCTATTATAAATAATGTAATGAATATATCTATTTCTTCCACAATTGTGTGAGTATTTCCATAGGATAAATTCCTATATGTGGAATTTCTGATTCAAAGGATATGTACATTCTAATTGTTATAGACAAGGCCAAATTGCTCTCCAAAATACATTGTACCAATTACTCTCCCATCCCCAGCATAGAAGTGCCTATTTCCCCCACACTTTTGCCAAAGTGGTTATTAGCAGTATTTGTCATCTTTCCTACTCTGATAGGAAATTTTAAAAGTTGCTATTGTTTTACTTTGCCTTGTATGTTATTGGAGAGACAGCATCTTTTCATAAGAATTGAATATTTGTAATTTACCTTCTATTGATTTCTTCTGTGAGTTTCTGTAAATGTCTTTTTCCCATTTTCTAATGAGTTGATGGATTTTTTTAAATTAATTTATTTATTTTGGCTGCATTGGGTTTTGTTTTGTTTTTTTCCACATACACACACTGTATTTTATTTTTACAAGAGATAAATAGACTGACACCAAGCATTGTAAACGGATGACCACAACAAAAGCAACAATGGCTGCAACTACCAAACACGAAATGCACTCATACTATGTCATAATATTGACATTCAGTCCAGTAATCCTCCACTGTAACAGCTCCTTTACTTTGCAGTGAAAATTGATTTGTATATTCTTTGCCTCTGAGTCCTTGTGGGATTTTTTTTTTTAATTCAAACAGAAAGTCACAAAAATTATAATCATCCTCATCAGTTCACTCAGTCCCATGTAATGAATTTTTTTTATCTTGATCTTTTGTTAGCACTTTTATGAGTGAGTTGATGGATTTTTTTTCCTCACTCAGAATATATAACATTTTCAAAGAAGTATACAGGGGTCTGTGCTAGGAAACATTTCTAAACTGTTTAGTATATCCAGAGAGCCATCTCCAACAGTTAAGTACTTCATGGATCCTCATGGTGGCCAGGTAGATAGCTCACGCAGTAGAAGTACAGTTAATGTTGCTTAAAAGACTGAACTTGAGGGCTTCCCTGGTGGCGCAGTGGTTGAGAGTCTGCCTGCTAATGCAGGGGACACGGGTTCGAGCCCTGGCCTGGGAAGATCCCACATGCCGCGGAGCGGCTGGGCCCGTGAGCCACAACTGCTGAGCCTGCGCGTCTGGAGCCTGTGCTCCGCGGCGAGAGAGGCCGCGGCGGTGAGAGGCCCGCGCATCGCGATGAAGAGTGGCCCCCGCTTGCCACAACTAGAGAAAGCCCTCACACAGAAACGAAGACCCAACACAGCCAAAATCAATCAATCAATCAATCAATCAAACATACGCATCTGATTCAAGATCCTCATTAAAAAAAAAAAAAAAAAAAAAAAAAAAAAAAAAAAAAAAAGACTGAACTTGAACATGAGAGACATCAATAATAAGAAAGTTTTGCAATAATATATTACCTTGGATTCAAGGAAGGAGCACTTCAGTATGGACACCAGATTGTGACACAGAAGCAGATTGGATGATGACACAACACCGGGACAGAACGCTGCCTCGGACAGCCCCACCTTAGAAAGTTAGACCAATGTGGAACTTGGAGGAGGTGGTATTAACCGTCAGAGCATGGCTCCTATCATGCATATCCGTGATATGTAATTTACTGTTTCTATTGATGTGCTTGGGATAGCTGTTTAATAAACTAAGTATTAGTCTATTCCATTGTGTGAATTTGGGTCTTCTCAATTAATCTTTTTGCTGTCCTTATAAAGTCCCAAGAATCCTTTCATGTTTTATTAAGGGATGATACTGACTAGGGCAAAACTACGTGTGTGAATTAGGAGGCAGGGGTGAGGCAGAAATAGAGAAGACCAGCCAACAGTTGTTGTCACCATGTTCCCAGAAAAGACACCTTGGATGGTTCCAGAGCAGTGCCTGTTCCCAAGTGAGTGCACCTCCATTTACACAAACAAGAAGAGGGGTCATATTCTAGCCCCCATGGTGCCCAAGACCACACACTCAATAAATATTTGTTAATTCAATGGAAATTTTGATGGTGAAAGTTCCCCATGGAAACAAGAAGGGATAAAAATGTAAAACTAGACCTAAAACTTGAATTGCAAAAGCCAAACATAAATAGGTCCATTTATATTTTATTCTTAGGCAACGTTTCTCACTGGGGACATTTTTTTTTCTTCTACCGATTTTCAATTTCTTCCTACCTCAATGCACACTTGCTTCTCTCCCTCCTATGGGTATGAGACCAAAGGTATTAACAACTGCTGCTCAGTTTCGCTGTGACCAACAGTTGCATCCTTCTGAAGTGCCAGCTGGCTGGGGGCTGTCTCTGGCAGCCTCTTAGCCCAGAAGCCCTGCCTCGATGGTTCTGCAGCTTTCTCCAAAGCAAATGACTCAAAACATGCCTTTCCCAATGAGGAAAATATGTAAGCTTTAGTTCTCAAGTTATGTTTCATGTTTACAACGGCCTTCTCATCATCGTTAGTTGGATTAAATTTAGTGATTACAAAGATTTTTGTTTTTATCAATAATACCCTTGATGTTGAAAAACAAGAGCAATTTAAACAGACCCAGATGCTCTAAATTCCACCACATGTTTATTGTATGTTTTTAATTGCATTGTATTTGAAGGCTGTCATTTAAAGCAATTAAATGTGAACGTTATTCCTATGGCCACGTTTCCCTGGCTTCTCATACTAAACCTTTGCTGTTCCTAGTTATTCGACTGCAAAATCTTCAAAGAAAAACATTTAATGGTAATTGTTATGTTATCGCCCACACTCCTATGAAATAGGTACATCCCCCCACCAAAGCCCACACGGAGCTGAAATGTAATCCCAGGAAAAATTCCCCTGCTCCTGCAAAGTCATTGGATTTTAAGTCACTGCTCTCTTTTTATCCCCTTTCAATGAAAGTTCTTTCCCCCTTTAAAATGCATCGGTTAGCTTCATTATTATCACTACGATTATCAACAACTCTGCCAACGTAATTCAACCAGGACTTACTGCGTGTCCGTTGACTTTCTGTAAACATTTTCTCCATCAGTAAATCAAAGCAACTTCAGCGACATTGGTCATGCGACAGTGAATTCTGGGGCAGAGAGGAGAGAGGAGTGGGGACGGAAGGCATGAAATAATAAACGAGCAGGCTGTGTGAATAAAATAAAGAGAAGGCAGCTTGGCATCAGGGGACAGTGAATTCTGGGGCAGAGAGGAGAGAGGAGTGGGGACGGAAGGCATGAAATAATAAACGAGCAGGCTGTGTGAATAAAATAAAGAGAAGGCAGCTTGGCATCAGGGGACATGAATTGAATCCTGACCTTCACGTCAATCAGGGACCCTGGGCATGTCATTTAACCTCGTTTGAATTTCAGTTTTCTCACCTGTGAAATAAGTGTGTAGGTAAAACCTTTATGAGAAACCACCCCTCCAGACATGTTGTGTAGATGGTCCCACAACAGTGGACCTGCACAGGGCCAGACTGCTTCCTGTTTGTGCAAGACAGGACCTTCTCTGAGGAACCGAGCTTCTTCCTGAATCCTTCAGGTCTTGCAGATGAAGGGGGAGCTAAGACGTGCATGAGGGCCCTTCTGGACGGCAACGGGGATCTGGCTAAGAAGGAAAGCCTACAAGGGGCCTGCGGACGTGTCCCAACCCTTAGGATGAGGATGAATGAGTGACTCTCTCCTTGGGACCCTCCTGGGAATGAGACAGAGCTGAAGGGACCTGATTTCTTGAAGCTGGATAGGTTTTTACTCTTATTTTCTGGTTTATTTCCCTTTGCCCGCCTTTAAGAAGCCTTCTGAGAAATTCCAGCTGTCACAGCTGAGCTAAGAGGAGTTAAGAGAAGCATTTGTGTCCAACTGGGCTGGGGCATTAAAAGAGCAGCCCCTGCTCCTGGGGCCAACAAGGCAGGAGCAGTGGGGATCAGGATGGGAGAGCCCCAGGGATGAATCACGCCAGCAGACCATGGCCTCTTGGTCCCAGCTGTTCATTCCACCTGGAGAATCTCCTTCCAGAGCTAAATCCATCTGGAGTTTTATCTGACCCCAAGAGGCAGAATTCTCTCACACTCTTTCCAAGTCTCACACCCCAGATATCCCAGTCTTTGATACCTCAGTTGGCTAACAACCCTTGCTTCATGCTCAGCTGGGGTCAAACACTCTGAACTGTTTCCAGCAGTGGTGAAGTGTTACATAGAGCTGTCCACACTCTCTCCCAGGCCCCCGGATGACCCATGGCAAACTGGCTGGCTAAGTAAGGTGCTGCCTGTGGTCTGGAAGAGTGTTTCTCTGGCTTCTGTGCTCAGAGGTCGACCTCATCATCTCAGACTTAGCTCCAATCAACAATGCAGAGCAGGGACTTCCCTGGTGGTCCAGTGGTTAAGATTCCTCGCTTCCACTGCAGGGAATGCAGGTTCCATCCCTGGTCAGGAAACTAGGATCCTGCATGCCTCATACGGCCCAAAAAAAAAAAAAATGCAGAGCAGCCCAGGACTCCCCTTTGTGATGTAAAGAGCTGGATAACCATGAATGGTCACCAAGGCTAGGACCCTGTTCTAGAAATTAATTTGCTGTCAGGGGTCAAGTACCTTCCACTGAATGTCAAAAGGCCACTTAAAGATCAGTGTAAACCCCTTTGTCATCTGTGTTTGTTATCTATGTGCTCCACCAAGCATGGTAAAAGGGAACTCAGAGTTCCAGCAGCCTGCTTGCAACTCTTTAAGCTCAAATTGTAATAATAACAGCAGCTAACAGGTTTGTTTGTTTATTTTTTCAGAACATTATGCATGCCAAACATAGATTATCTCATAAAATCCTTATAATAAATGTATGCATTCGGTCTTTTATTTTCCTCACTTTGATAAGAAAATGGAGATTCTGAGAAAGTGATCTGCCCAGAGTCACATAGCTGGTGAGCCGGGAAGGCCAGATTACAAACGCAGGCTTGGCTGCCTCCCCACGAAGCCACACGGTAACGGTGGCTGGTCCTCGTTAAGTTTCTTGTGGTCACTGGTACCAGACACCAACAGTGGCTGGCTAAATAAATAAATACCTAAATGAGGGGGTAAGGAGAGGGCTTAGCATTTACTGGACGATATCTAGAAGAGCCCTCAGGATCCAGTGAAGAGCTGCACCCCCCAGGCCAGAAGGAAGCAGGGTCGCTGGGGGCCTGAGCAGCACGATTTGTGGCCCTTCTCTTCAGGGCACTTGGTGCCAACTCTCATCTTCGCTGGCTCGAAGTTCCATCCTGGAGAAAAGAAGTCAGACTATCCCAGCACGGTCAGGTGTACATGTGAATCGATTAGCTCTGGGCAGCAGGCGAGGGGCAGGAGCAGACACAGGGGTGCCAGGAAGGCGCAGCAGCATCGCCGGCCCCCTGTGCAGCCGTCACTGTCCTCCCTGGCACCTGATGGGTGATACATGAATGGATCATCTACAGGAAGGTGGTCGAAGGGCTAAGAAGGAGGGGGGCAAGAAGGAGCAGCTCCAGCGCTCTCCTCTCTCTTGTGGGTTCCTTGGACCCTTCTGACCATTTTGGAATCTAACCAGTCTAAGAGGTGCCCACTTTCTCAGTGCGGAGAAATAACTCTCTTTGATAGCTAGGGAAAGAAATAAAATGCGGACCTCAGTGCCACATGTGCATGTCGTGTCTTGATCAAAATATAGAGAGCAGGGGCTTCCCTGGCGGCACAGTGGTTAAGAATCCGCCTGCCAATGCAGGGGACACGGGTTCGATCCCTGGTCCGGGAAGATCCCACATGCCGTGGAGCAACTAAGCCCATGCGACACAACTACTGAGCCCACGAGCCACAACTACTGAAGCCCGCGCGCCTAGAGCCCGTGCCCCACAACAAAGAGAAGCCACCGCAGTGAGAAGCCCGCACACCGCAGAGAAGAGTAGCCCCGCTCGCTGCAACTAAAGCCCGCCCACAGCAATGAAGACCCAATGCAGCCAAAAATAAATAAATAAATATTTTAAAAATATAGAAAGAGAGAGTAGATCTGGCTGTGGCCCATATCAAGGGCCAGCTCTACAATCATGCAACAGGGCTGGGGCTGAAGTCCTGGCTGGAGGCTGAGGCTGGGGCCCAGGAGTGGGGTCTTTGCTCTCCTTTCCAGTAAGATCTGATACTCAACCCAGAGCCCGCATGCCTATTCACACATCTGTTCAGCACTAGCCTGCAATCACTTAAGTTGTATTATTGGACTTGTCACCATATTAATGTAGCTGTACACTTAAATTGATTGTAATTGTAAGTTTCCTGAAAAACCTTGGGTTTTTTGCAAGTATTAATTAACCGATGCACTTACATTAAAAACAATTATGTAACCTCAGACCTGCCTTCCTTGCTCTCCATGTCAAAAATGGGGGTTTCGTGTAATGCATAAAACATGTGGATTAATATTTCACAATTAAGGTCAATTTCCATTTGGAAAGGAAAGATAATTAACTGCTTCTCACCTGTAATCTCCGGACATGTTTCAATTAAGAAAACAATTATTTATAAACTTTGTAATCTGGACACTCGGAGAACATGTTAATGAAGCTACTGATAAATAGAATCATTCACAAAATAAATCAGGACCCCTGGCTGTAAAGCTGAAGTGGCATCTGTTTGCATGTTAAGCCAATAAGCCTAGAATTTGGGAAAGCTCGCACAAAGGTACAGCTGGGTCCTTAAGCAGCAGAGGTAAAAAAATGTGGGGTTCCCGGCCTCCGCATTCACCTCACAGTGAGGTGAAGCCCTTCCCACAAAATCAGAGTTAGGTGCTAGGGCTTTTCCTTCTTCCTCTGCAGCTTCTTAGCTGCGTGATGCTGCACAAGAGACTTGATCTCCATTCCCTCATTTATTAAATGCGAATAAGTTGTATCGACCTCATATTGCTGTTGGAATTGTATGTGAGCTAATACACGTAACATGCTTTGCACTGCAGCTGGCCTTCATCAGGACTCAGTAAAAGGAAGACGCTGCTGTCTTGTTTGCTAAGTCCAGGAGGGGGAGGCCAAGAGAGGAAGTGGGGCATCTCTAGCTGTGAAACCTTGGGCAAGCCCCTCCCCCCTCCAGCCCCCCCAGCCCCCCAGCCCCATCTGCGGAGGAAGCTTCCTGGATCCCGTCCTTCCCAGTGGCCCTCCTTGACCTCGCGCCCCCTGTGATGGGGTGAGGTGCCAGCTCCCCCACCCCTCACTCCCTCACACGTGCCAGGAGCTCACTCAAGACCTAACACCCATCAAGTTAAGGGATGGAAGCTTCTGGAAGCCAAGGATCTCATCCCTTAACAAGATCTGCCCAAGGTCATGGCAAAAGAGCAAGTAAATCCCACAGCCCATAGCCACTCCTGTGACAAGGCTCCGCCTCCATTCCTTGCCTGGAGAAACCGGCACCAGAAACCCTAGAGTCTCTGTTTTGCAGACCCTAAGCCTCTCGGGGCTGTTGAACTCCCCAGACAATAGACCTGACCCCTTGAGACCCACTTTCAGAGTCACCCAACAGCATTAACTTCTAGATGTGCGTAGGTGGCAAGATGGGGGGAAGGGAACCCGGCTCTAGCTCAGCACCCCTACCCCCAGCTCTTCCGAGTCACTTGAGGAACAGGGCCCACCCCAGCCTCTCCAGACTTAGTTTCCTTATCAGTAAATGGGGTCTGAACACAAGACCTCGTAGGTCCCTTGTGCTCCAGTTATATATAATTTTCTTTTCTTATCTCTTCCAGAATCTTTTCTTTTATTATTTTTACAAAGTCAAAGACTCGACAGAGGTGTTTGACATTCTTTTTCTGAAAAAAAAACATTTGTCCCAGTTGGACTAGGGCTGGGATATGTCTTTGGTAATGGGGGTGGGATCAGCGCCCCTACCTGTGAGGGTTCCAGGCCAGCAGTGATTTGCAAGCCTGAGATGGAAAGGGCAGTTCCCCATCACCCTCTGCGCCGCAGTAGGTGGTGACCGGCAGAGCAGAGGCAGGCACTCGGCCACACTGGGTACCTCTCGTCCAGAGCTCTTTCCGGGACACCTTTTCCTCTCTGAGCAGGAGGCAGTGCTGTTGGGAAAGAGCACCTGTGCTCTTTCTAAGTTCTCATCGTTGCAGCGAGAGCCCCCTCCGCGCACTAGTCACACCATTCTCCCCTCCTGAGGGTCCTTCCGCTCGCTCCTGCCTGACACCAGCAGCTGCTGACACCCAGCAGGACGGCAGGAGTGGCTGGGATTTAAGGGCAAAGCTCCAAGGGCTGCCCTCCCCAAGCCCACCCCTAACATGCATCCTCACATGGTCCCCCAAAAGCAGCTGTTGCATAAATTCCCTGGCTCCAAGGAGGCTGCAGGGCGGCAAAGAGATGACAGGGAAAGCAGAGGGCTTCAGAGCGGAGAGCTTCTGACTGTGAGCCGTGAGTCCCAGATTCCTTCGTTCAGCCATCCAACAAATGTTTACTGCAAGCCGACCAAGTGCCAGGCACTTGGGGATACAGACCTGGGGATACAGTTGTGAATGACACAAATGAGATCCCTGCCGTCGTGGAGCTTACATTCTAGTAGGCAGAGAGAGACTATAAAAGAAAGAAGTAGATAAAGCAGAGAATATAGAGAAAAATACAACAGGGAAGGTCCCCAGCGGGTGGGGGTGGGGGTGTACCATTTTAAATGGGCGATCAAGGACAGTGTCATAGAGAAGGTAACACTGGACCAAAGACCTGACCCAGGTGAGCTCCCAGCCTGACTCACGGCTGGCTCCCTGCGGGAGCTGGAAAAGTCACTTTCCTTCTCTGGGTTTTCTTGGAAAATAATCAAATAAGTGGGTTAATCTAAATCAGTAACTTGTAAACGTATTTTCCTCTGCAGCAGACCCCTTTACTCAAATGAAGAATTACTCAGAGCACCATAAATTAGGACTTCCACATGAAAGATGGGATACTCGGTTAAATTTGAATTTCAAGTAACACCAAATCATTGTTTAACATAGTTATATCCCAAATATTGCATGGGGCATACTTATACTAAAAAGTATTTGTTATTTATCTGAAATTCAAATTTAACTGGATTTCTGTCTTTTTTTTTTTTTTGTCCTGTCTTTTTATTTGCTAAATCGGGCAGCCCTACAGGGGAAGTACTTCTCAGACCTCTGAAGTCTCCAACCAAGTGGCCTCTCTCAGCCTCAGTTTCCCTGGGGGCAGGAGGTAGATCTCTAGGCCACCAGAGATAGTGATGGAGCCCCGTGGGAAGAATGAATGATCAGCACCTTCCAGAGCTTAGCCTGAGGTCAATCTTGGGCCAGGAGCTCTCAGATCTCAGAGAGGTTTCAGTAAATTACCCAACGAGAAAGCAGCCAGCCCAGCACCTGACGACATTGGGTGCCCAGAAATTGTTTGTTTTGTTTGGGTCTAGTTTTCTGGAAAACTACCCTGCCCTCTCACCACCCCCTAGGCTTTCTGGAGGTCAACCTCTGGTCCATTTACTCTAGATGGTCCCTCAGGCCCATAGCGCCAGGAGGAGATGGATGGAGCACATTACTGAGTCTGGGGAAAAGGCCTAGGAGTGCTTGGTGGTTTTTTCTCTTCCCAGAAGTTTGCTTATTCCTGAGCTGAGAGCTGAGTTCTTTCACCCTCATTTGTCTTGGAAGGGCTGGCTGTGGGCTATCCCACCCAGTGAGAGTTTAACTGGTAAAAAATGAAAATGAAAAAAAAAAAAAAACCTTCAAGGCTAAAGAGCAGAAATGGGAACAGCAAAGTACCTGAAAGCTCCTGTCAGGTATTGGAAATGCTCTCTTAATGGCATGAGGTAGAAGCAAAGCCAACAGCTTCTCCAGAGCCCAAAGCTTCAGAACACGCTGTGAGCAGCTGGGACCTCTCGCTGGCAACAGCACTAGTTTTCTCCCCGGGGTAAAATCAATAGCCAAGGCAGCCTGCTGTCAATTATCTGCTTTGTGGCTTGTCTGAGGTGGGATAACTTCAGGGTGAGGGAGAGGGAGACTGGACAGAGGGGAGGGGGTGAAGGAGGCCCTGACTAGCAGCAGGCAGAGCTGGGAGAAACCATGACAGGTGTCTGTGTCCCTTCCTTTTATCTATTGCAGCCTAACAAACCGCCCCCAAAATGCAGGAGCCTCAAACAACAATTTATCTCCATTTCTCATGGTTTCTGGGCTCAGCAGGGCAGCACTCCCTTTGGGTCTCTCCCAAAAGTGGCAGCAGGAGCTGCAGTCTTGGGAAGGCTTGACCAGCCTGGGAATCCGAAAGCGTTTCTTCATGCACGTGTCAGGCACCCAGGCCCAGATGGTAGCAACAGATGGGAGACACCTCTACTCACACTTGCGGTGGGGTAGCTTGGGCTTCCCTCACAGCATGGCAGTCTCTCAGCAGTGGACTTCTTACACCGTAGCAGCTTTCTCTAGATTGTGCGTTTCCAAAGTCCAGGACAGAAGCTGCAAGGCTTTCTATGACCTGGCCTCAGAAGACACACAGTGCTGCTTCCACTGACTTTAATACTTAAAAGAGCCAGCCCAGATTCGGTGCCGGAAAGACTACACCAGGGTGTGAATTCTGGGGAGTGGGGAGAACTAGCTCCCAGAGTATTCTTGCTGTGTGGCTGGGCTGAGGTGGGACAACAAGAGCCGGGGGTGGGGAGGTAGGATGGGGGCTGCAGATTGCCTATCAGCCCAGTTTCCAGGCAGAGCAGAATCAGAGTGATGAGGACAGCCATTTTGCTCACTGATGTAAATGATACCCTTGAAACCTCAGAGGGTAGGGCTACGTGGAACAAAGAACCAAGGAACCTGGGTCCTTATACTGGCATGGCTCCCTCTGGCTGTGTGTCTTCTGGCAAGTCCCCAGACCTCTCTGGGCAATGGTTTCCTCATCTTAAAATTGAGGAAGTTGGGCTTCCCTGGTGGCGCAGTGGTTGAGAATCTGCCTGCCAATGCAGGGGACACGGGTTCGAGCCCTGGTCTGGGAAGATCCCACATGCCGCGGAGCAACTAGGCCCATGAGCCACAACTACTGAGCCTGCACGTTTGGAGCCTGTGCTCCGCAACAAGAGAGGCCGCAATAGTGAGTGGCCCACGCACCGCGATGAAGAGTGGCCCCCTCTTGCTGCAACTAGAGAAAGCCCTCGCACAGAAACGAAGACCCAACACAGCCAAAAATAAATAAATTAATTAATTAATTTTAAAAAAAATTGAGGAAGTTGGATGAAATCACTCAGTTTCCCCTCACCTCTCAGTTAAGCAATAGAACATGTTGTATGAGTTCATGACAGAGCTCAAGCGTCTCTCTCAAGAGACCAGAGTCCCGGGGCCATTCTCAGAACAGGCATGAAAGCTAGAAGTGCTAAGTTAGCAGTCACCCATCTTTCCACCTTTCTGCAGCAACAAATCCTGGTGGCTAATTGGTATGTCATGTTCCAGGGGCCCTACACCTCCCTTCCTGCCTGCATGCATGTGTGCCTATGCATATATGTACATGTGTGTATAGTTGTTCTTGTATGTGCTTATGGGGGTGTAAATGTCAGGCAAGTGTCCCACTACACGTTGTTCCACTCAAGAAAAGACAGCCAAAATGGGTAGTTTATATTGGAAACAGCCCCGCTATTTATATAACGATGTGTTGTATGGCCTTTTAATTTAGCCCTCATTCCAAATGCATGACACGTCCTTTTGACACCTTGAAGAAATGTTTCTCAGATGGCAAGCTGGGCATGGCCGCTCCAGGCTGCACAAGGAAAACACACAGCCCTGAAAATTAAAAGTGATTTAGGCCCTCTTAGGAAATGCCTCGCTTCAGGCTACTTGATGTGGTCATTTATTAAGTGACTTAATCAGGAAAGTAACGTAATCTCAGAGTAATTAAGTCCCTTTCTGGGCACTCCTGGATCCTCCCAATGATGAAGGGGGTAATGCGTTCATAATGGGACTATCAGAAGAGAATTGTTTCCTAGGGCTGAGGAATGGTTAGCCATTCAGCTAGGGCATCTCTGTGTGGCCGAGAAATGTACCTGAAATCACTGACTCTGCAGAAACTTCCCTTTGAATTCAAGCAGTTTTTAACGTGGTTTCCCTTGCCCTCCAGTGGGATGAGTTAAGGTTATAGAATCATAGCCCATTAGAGTCCGGAGAATCTCAAAACTCTCCTAGCCCGAGCTTGACATCTCTCTGCCAAGGAAACAAGGAGAATGATAGTGCCCAAGGCCATGCATCTTGCCTCTGCAGAGCTGAGACCAGCACCCAGGTCTTCTTTCCTGCAGTTCAAGGTGCTTGGCTAAACTAGAGAAGAAAGGGACTCTCTGAGGCCCTGTTGGGATAGTGGAGTGTCCCAATAACCAGATGCGGTTCCAGTGATAAGCAGGGACAAAAGGACTCAATATTCCAGGAGACGCATCCTGTGCAAAATGTGAACAGCTAAGTGAATGCTCAGGGAGAGAATCTGTTCAAAAATATTTGTTGAGGGCCTACTATATGCCAGGAACTACTCTAGAAACCCGGAATACAGCAGAGAACAGTCTCCGGACTAGTGATGGGAGTGGGGAGGAAGGCAGAGGATGAGAGGATGAGTGGGTGGATGCATGGATCGATGGGTAATTATTGGATGGATGGATAGATGGATAACACGTGAATGGATGGATGGAAGATTGCTACATTTAGAAAGATAGGAGAGCCATAAATCAGGAATAAGTTAGGGCCTGGATGCAGAAACCTGGAGTCCTGCCCTTCCTTGCAAGGCTGCAACACAGCCAGAATCAACTCTCCTGCTCAAAACAACTTCAACGAATATCCAGTCCTTCATAATCCACACCCTACTTCCCACAGCCTACGCTGCTCCAATATTTGCCTTTTACTTCGATCTTGGTTAATCTCACCACAGTGCACCCCCCCACTATCACCAGTCAAAACCCCTCCTGCTTCTGTGCTCATTCCTAGGATGCCCTCCCCTGTGCCTTCTGCCTCTTTGCCAACTCTCTGCCCCCCCCATTTAGCACACTCTGCTCCCTCCAGGCCTCTCGTCCTGGCCTGTCTGGGCACACGCCTAAGCTCTTTTGGGAGGCGTGCTGTACCTACTGGGCTAGGCTTGCCTCTCACACCTCCAGCTTAATTGTCAGGGCGTTACAAACAGGAACTGCCTTCCCCTTCAGGGTCCCCACAGACTGGAGCCTGTTACTGGGTGCACAAGACTTCAGGAACAACATAGACTCTGGACAAAGTAAAGGGGAGGGGACCCCAGGACAAGCACCTGCCTTGGGCTCACCCCTAGGAAACTCTGAAACCTGGACTTCCCCCCTAGAACCTGTTTCATTAAGCCCCACCCACTCCCACACCCCCTGCAGTGTTTTCCTGGAGACATCCCCTCAGAATCAGAACTGGGTCGAGGCCTAGCTTGCTGGGCAGGGATTAGCGGAGCGGCCTCTTGGACTGTTTCTACAACAAAAACTACTCTTGTGGTCTGGCCAGTGACTCAGCATCTTGGATCCCAAATGAAAAAAAAGCCATTTTCATCCAGGCATGCAGGAAGCACAGGGGATCCAGCTGACTTTGTGAAGCCACTGTGCCAGGCTCGGCGTCCAGCCATGTCAAATCCGGGCACCTGGTGCGTGAACAGTTCTGCCACCCTCCCAACCAGTCAGGAATGAGAAAAGAGCACCTCCTGTTGACGGGCTTGGCCACCCCATTTTATGGATGGAAAGTTGAGGCCTAAACATATCAGAATCTCTTAAGGTTCCCCAGGTTGTTCCTCTTTCCTCCTGATGTCTGGTGAGGGCCTCTCTGAACAGGTGACAGATGAAGAATTAACTCTTCTTCAAAACAGCTGCAACCCTGTACTGAAGGAAGAATCCCTAAATATACATCGATTTCACAAGGGGCCAATTTTTGTGTCTGTGGCATCTGGTGAGTCCTACCACCCCTTCTCAGAATAATATTTTCTAATACATAAAATAAAATACTCATGATTACAAAGAAAATTATATTGAAGTAAAATTATAAAAATCATTTTAAAAATGATACAGTAACATATGTGCATCTTTATTAACATTTTAAATTGCAAGATCTAGCAGTAGGTCTAATCAGTACCATAATTCCAAAGTACTGATGAACATAAGTATTTCAAGGTGCCTGCACCAACTCTAACATGATAGGAAAATATCTGTGGTTTCTGCTGGTGAGGAAGTCACAGGTATTGCCTAGTACTGCCACGATTGATGCCTACATTCTTGGAGGAGCTGCTAAATCTTAGTTAGAGGTTAGTGAAAATTAGGATGCACTTTTTCCCATCCAAGTTCACAGACACTTCGAATGCTGTCCTCTGGACCCATTAGTTCGCATTATCACAAAGCGACTAACTACTTAATGGTGGGATCTTAGGCAAAAGCCTGACATCCTCCTACCCCAAACTTATGCCCAGCCCCCCTCCAGACACGCAAGAAAGTCTGTGCTGAATTGAATCAAATACTTCTCAGCCTTCCCACCATGAGCGGGGAGTCGGTAGCACCCCGTGCCTGTTCTTAGGTCTGAAAGCTCGGGCTCTTCATAGAGGGGCTTTATTTTCATTTGAATATGTTTGGAAGCAGAGGGGGGTGTTAGATAACAGACCCCGTGACCGCTGAGGGGGAGACCTTTGCGGCAGGAAACGATCAAGAACAGTTCATCCTTATGAAAATATCCTCCCTCTGACATCGGCCAGCTCGGGAGCGCACAGTCGGAAATGAATCTCCATTCCAGAATGAGCCAATTATTTCAATGAGGCGCTTTCCCTCCTGCCCGGGCCATCGCTGAAATAAAATACGAGTAAGGTGTTGCACTGGCTCGTCCTTGCATTCCAGCTCAGGTTGCCACTGGGACCTGCCTGGAGGAGGGGCAGGGGGTGGGCGGTGCCCCCTAGCCTCGCACAGCGCTCGGTCGTGCGGGCATCAACTAGCCCTCCTGGCATCCGGGCAGCTCTTCAAGTCCCCTTCCTCCCTTTGGCTCCTGCCGAATCAAATCGTGGTCAGTGTATCCACATTAACTGAACAGGTATGTTGCTCAGAGTAGCAACATAGGACAGTGGTTACACGCCCAGACTCTGCAAGCAGACCTTGGTTCAACTCTCTCCTCCCCGACATCATTAATTTAACCTTCCTTGCATCAGGAGTACACACTTTCTCTGTAAGATGGGCCTATTAATAGTATCCACCTCATAGAGTTGTCAGGGGATTCAATGAAATCCTGCTTCTAAAGCCCCTTGCTTAGTGTCTGCACATAGTAGCACTCAATGAAAGATAGCTATTATTGATAAATTAACAGAAACCTTTTTTTGAGCTTCTTCTGGCACAAGGCACCATGTTGGGTGTTGGACTATGTCCATGACCACGGATGGACAAAGCCTGCAAGGGAGAAATTATTCAATCCAGTTAATTTTGAACTGCTGGGGCGGGTGTTGGCGGCGGAGGGGGACTGGTGTCTGAGAAAACTGCCCATATTCACTAAAGGCAAAAAATGGTACCTGCCCTTGATGAGAAGGGAGACCCCTTCTCATGTTCTGTGGGATGGGGTGGGTGAGTGCAAAGATTCTTCCACTCTTTTGCTTGTCAGGCTAGCGGCTGTGAAGGGAGACAAAACCTTTGTCCTTGACCACAAAGGGGTGCTTGAAACTCCAAGGAAGCACCAGGCCTCCAGCGGTTGGCTGTGCCCCAGCAGCCCTTCCCCTGCACACACCACAGATCCAGGCATGAGCTCAGGGCTCTGACTTCCTGCAAGAGAATGCCACCTTTGGTGGATATGTGCCTATGAGCATTTCCCTGGAGAGAGGACTTTTCTCACATTTCCAGTGGGGTTTCTGACCCCCAAAGTTGAGAGCCAATGCTCTTCAGATTAGCTTCATCCCATTTTGCATGGTTCTCAGACTACCTTGTGAGTACCACCCCCCTCCCTGCAACGAGACTGCATTTGCCATCCACGGCTGTCACCCGATGACGCCATTGTGCATTGATGGATTCTGTTTATTTGTACATATTTTGACTTTTCCCAGAAACCTCACTCTCTCACTTTGGAGAGCTAGAGGGATATAGGCAATGAACATAAACCTTAGGAGGCCTTCCCAGATGTAGCTAAGGTAGGTCAGGAAGGCATCAGAAAAAATGCTAGCAGAAACTACGGATTCCTTAAGAACGGTCCCATCCCCGGCCACGGGCTAAGTAGCCACAAAGTTTACAATGCGTTGAATGTACAAACTTTTCCGGTTAAGAATGCTTGCTGTTCAGAAGGGGAGAAGCTCAGTAAACTGAATGTAATTACATTTCCTAGTTTCAACTCCTACCCCTCTTACCACCTAAGTCTCCTTCCCCCAAAACCCCAAATCACAAGTCAGCTCTCACAGATGGCTGGTTTGGTGGTGACCCAGAGGTATAAAGTGCATTGAGAATGAAATGGTGCCCATGATTTCAAGAATTATTTCCTCATGTGAGCATAAATGTGTATTCATCATTTCCTATGAATATAAGTATATGTGTGCTTGTGTGTGTCCATATGTGTATGTACAGGGACAGGTATTTGCCTATATATACATTTATTTATATGTGTGCATGCATATTCCTGCTTGATTCTGTGTGTGTGTGTGTGTATGTGTGTGTGTGTGTGAATTCCTCCATATACCCTTTAAACAAGGACCCTAAATTAAAGTCCTGCTGAGGCTACAAAATGTATTGCTGAATAAACTTTGTGGGTTTAAGCCTTTCCCATGAGGAAATCTCATTTTATAAAATGTTCATGGACTTCACAGTCTGAATCTGCTCTCTAACTATGCTTATCTCACGTCTGGCTCCTTTTTTCTGGGTCTGCCCCAGTCCTAGCCCTGGCTCCAGCCCTCCCCTTTTTCTTACAGCCTCGGTTGACTACAAGGAACACTCACCCACTCCTTCTTCACCTTGCATCTGCATTAGACTATTTTTGTTTACTCTTACCATTAACTTATTGTTTGAAATTACATATTTTTGCTTGTATGTTCTGTGCAGAAAATTAGAGTGTATGTTCTTTGAGGAGGAAATGTGTCAGCTGGTAGTACAATCTACTGAGAATCAAGAGCTCCAGTAGCCCCTGTAAGTATTAATCAGTTGCTGAAAGCATAGGGGGGGAAGGAGGCTTCAGTTTCACAGCCATGGGTGGAAAGGACTACATGCTGGGTTCATAGCCCATCACAGACCCACCCACAGAAGGATCTGAATTTCTAGGGTCAATGCTGGAGGACTGTGCCCAGTATGGCTGGGAATATGTGTTCAACAGTATGTGATTTCCTGTCCCTAGACACCTCCACGGATATGAACATGTGTGCCTGTGTGTGTGTGCGTGTGTGATGGACAACACTCCATGACCTCTGAGTTTTCAAACACACCCAGAGGCTAGATGCTGACTTTGGCCAACATAGATTAACTATGGAGCAAACTCAGCTTATGGAATCTGAAATAGTGAGTCCTGTGTAGTAAGAAGTTCAAAAGAGCACCTTCAAGAACCCAGATCATGCCAGCTCTAGTGGGGGATCCACCATTGATTATAAAGGCCTCACTATCCATCTGCTGGGACAGGGTGAAGGGTCTTTGGGATTCTGTACGGGATAGACTAGACTTTTAAAAAGAAGGGGTACGGTGGGAATGGAGGGTGGGGAGTGACTTGGGAAGATTTGTTTGTACCTGCAGCCCTATGTCCATTCTGCAAGCTCTTCCTAGGCAGCGTTAATTCTGGCCAAATAAACTTGTAAGAGTATTGAACATTTACCAAAAGTGGTAGGCTGCAGGCCACCTGTGACCCTGCTTCAGGTTGGGCTCTGCTCCATCTTCTTTTTCATCCTGTGACATGGGCTGGAGCAGCACCTATCTGGGGTACGAGGGCAAAAGATGAAAGAGTCCTGGTGGCACCTTGCAATGTCTATAGAAGCATCTGCTCACCCAGTCACATTTCATTGGTCCAAGCCTGTCACACAGCCAAGCCCAGGGTCAGGGAGGCATAAGTGGGTGGTGATGGGTTTCTATCACAGGAGTGGAAGAGTGCACGGAAATCACTCTGGATGGCTAAAGTCTTGAGAAAGAAGTGGGCAGCGTGGAGAAATAAGCTAGATATACGTGCAAAGTTCGATGATAAAGGGCCTCATAAGCCACGCCAAGAAGTCTAAATTTCATCATGAGGTTAATAGGTGCCATTAGAGGAATTTAAACACAGAGTGGGACCATCGTATCTGGGCTCTAATTTGGTAGCTCTGGCTGATTTGTGATGGATGGACTTTTGGAAAAGGCACCACATTGGGGAGTGGGGAGAAGGGGAAAGCAAAGGAACTAATTTGTTTAATGTCTCTGGGTACCAGGCCCTAGACTTGGGCATTCCATAGCTGACTAGAAACCAGTAGCCACCCAATCACCTCATTCTCCCAAGGCCGGACTCACAGTTCCTGCGGATTGGGCGGGGCGCCATATAGTCCCGCCCACCCACCCACACAGCATCACTGATTGGAGTGGGAATCACGTGACCCAAGATGAGCCTATGAGATTCTCTCTCTCGCAAGAATTTGGAACAGGGGCAGAGATTTTGGAATGCCTCCTGAGTACCCGGAGCGGGGGACACACTAAAGCCTAGGGAAGTATTAAAAGGAGAAGAAACAGAGAGAGCTGCTCTTCGGAGAGAGAACAAAGATTCTCTGAGAAAGGAGACTGTTCCGCCACCCAGAGGGAGAAAAAGTGGCTGCCTTGATATCTAACTATTTTCCAGTTTCTTGTTCCACCCCTGTTAAGGACAGTGGTGTCCCCTGCCCTTGAATCCATGTGCTAGCCTGAATCCTTATAAGAAATTCATTCTTTTGTTTCTTCTGTTGGTCTGAGTGAATTTCTGAGCTTGCACATCAAAGTGCCTTGCCTAAGACACTTTAATTCTCTGAGTCCCACAAGCTCAGCCCAGACATAATGGGAGCCATGAGTACGTACCAGACTTTACCAACTTGGGGTTGAGGCTACCGCTGTACAGCTTGCCCTGGTCACAGTGGACTCCTGCCCTTCAGGGGCTGACAGGGAGCGAAGGCCACGAACCCCAGGGCCTAGAGGCTGAAACCTGAGGCGGGGAGAGCTGGCTCTTCCTAGAGCCTAGCCCTATCTTCCTGACACCTACAGGGAACTCGAACCACTGGTAGCTGGAAGTGCCCGGGGAACCTGAGCTCAGAGAGAAGAAAAGCTTGGGGGTGAGGGAGGAGAGTCTGGTGGAAAAGCTCTCAGTGAAGTGGGTCAGAGCATAGACTCTGCAGCCGAACAGCCTGGATTCAAGAACTCAGCTCTGCCATAGCTGCTGGAGTTGTACTCAACCTCTCTGAGCCTCAGTGTCACCACCTGCAAAATGGAGCAGTTAATTATGCCTGGCTCATGGAGGTGGTTTTTTTTTTAAGTTTTTTAAAAAATTAATTAATTAATTTTATTTATGGCTGTGTTGGGTCTTCGTTTCTGTGCTAGGGCTTTCTCTAGTTGTGGCAGGCGGGGGCCACTCTTCATCGTGGTGCGTGGGCCTCTCACTATCGCATTCTCTCTTGTTGCGGAGCACAGGCTCCAGACGCGCAGGCTCAGTAATTGTGGCTCACGGGCCCAGTTGCTCCGCGGCATGTGGGATCTTCCCAGACCAGGGCTCAAACCTGTGTCCCCTGCATTTGCAGGCAGATTCTCAACCACTGCACCACCAGGGAAGCCCCTCATGGAGGTGTTTTGAGATTATGTGAGATGTCACAATGCCTGGCACATAGGCCTTCAGTAAATTCTTTCTATTATTACTTTTGCTATTACAAAGGAACTAAAGGCAGTAACTGGCTTACGGCTGATAGTATGGATTTTGGCCTTAAGAACTGAAGTTTCAGAGGCTCCTTACCAGCCATATGACCTTGGTCAAGTTGCTTAACCTCTGAACCTATCTCCTCCTCTGTAAATGCTAATAATGCCCACTTTATAGGATGATGGT
This sequence comes from Balaenoptera acutorostrata, assembly GCF_949987535.1. NCBI lineage: Eukaryota > Metazoa > Chordata > Mammalia > Artiodactyla > Balaenopteridae > Balaenoptera > Balaenoptera acutorostrata. The sequence continues at coordinate 56,837,028 of NC_080075.1, forward strand.
ACCCACTCTGCATTAGTATACTGCTTTGTATACAGAAGATACTCTATGAGTGGAAGACATTTGAACAGATACTCCTGACTCTATCTCAAGGCACAGCGTGCTGAGAAGGAAGGAGTTAGGGAGCGGAGAGGAGTCGCTCCGTTTACTCTAGGTCACAACGCACAATCCACACCTGCCTATGGAGCTTTCAGCGTGAGTTCTGCCTTGTCCTCAACGCTGAGAGCAAACACAACAGGGGGAGAAGCCTTGGTCTCAACCCCAAAGGAACATGCGATGTCACACCCGTATGCAGCTGTCTTTTGCTTTGAGAATTGTCTTAATGAGACCAAAATCCTGGAAACACCATAAGATAATACAAAACATTATGGCTGCTGAAGTTCTCCTATTCCTCTCGGAATGGGGACCCAGCCTTTTCACATGCTTAGCTCATTTCCACTTCCCCAACCCCTGAGAGCAAAGGTGTTTGTTATGCCTACTTTTTTTTCTCCCTAGACTGGGAAACTGACTCCATAAGATTGAGTAGCTTGCCCTTGGTCACCCTGTTATTAAGTGGCAGAGGCAGGATTTAACACAGATAGCCTGACACCAAAGCCCACACCCTCTCCAAGGCTGCCGCGGATGGTGAACTGCAGAGACCAACGGAGTCTCACACGTACGAGCTTCTGTCTTTCCAACTGCTCCAGGACTTCCCATCACACAACTGAGCACTTCCCACAGTGCCTAGCCAGGGTCTGGGAAACGAGAGGGGCTTGATAATATTTGTCACCTGGAAATTAAATCTGCCTTTTGACACTTAAGTCAGGTGCTTTCTGAAATCACACTAATCATATGCAGTTGTGTAAACACACCATCCCATCACATCCCGATGACAACAACAGCCTCAATTATTGAGCACCTCTTGTCAGCCAGATGTTTCACAAACTTTATCTCCAATCCCCAATGCGACTGTATTCAATAAGCAAACGTTGAATGCTTGCTGTGTGCCAACACTGGCTTATTATCCTCGTTTTACACATGAGCAAAATAAGGCTCCAAGGTTGAGTGGCTTACTTAAGTGGTGGGTCTGGACCAAGGACCCAGGCTTGTCTGCTGCCAAAGCCCACGTCCTCGGCCCCGCCCAGCCTATCTGCCCCATATGTGAACGTTTACTAACAGTGCAACTGTATTAGAATGGTTGGAGCAGAGATGGTAATTGCCAGAGGGCCAACCCCACCTGTCGTCACAAAACAGAATGCCACCAGAGGACATCTATTAGAGGCTGACATTGACCTGCATCCTCTGCAGCAGCCTCGGGCACAGGTTTCCCTGAGCTACGTGCCTTCCCCAGCAGGGCTGTATCTTGTTTCTACCTACTTTATTAAACCATTCTCACAGCAATGTGCATAAATTAATTAGCACACATTCTTCTATAAGAAACAGCCCCTGGATTTTAGCCTTAATTCACAGAGACAACAAAATAAAGTATCGGATTTCCCAGTTCAGAACAATCTTGGCTTTTTCCAGGTTCCCTTTTCAAATGCAGAACTTGGTGGCAACCCCTGGGTGGCTGCCTTCAATGGCGGGGTGGGAGTGCCCTCTGGCCCAGGTGCTACCCAAGTCAGGAGAGCCAAGAGCAGTCACTGGCCAGAGGGAGGGGTGTCGCTGATGAGTGGGACTGATGCACTGTAATTAATGGTAATAAAAATAGATACAGCAGTGAGAGAGAAGTGCCAAGCCAGGAATCCCTACTCTCGGATAGAATTTCTCACAGGTAATGGAAAGAAGAAAAAAAAAAAAAAAAGTCACTTCTTACAGGAAACCTGATCTACACGTTACCTACAGAGGAGTTTTGTAAAGTAACTAAGGAAATGCAACTAAAGACAGCAGACCCACAAAAACTAGAATAACTCTACTTGGAAAACTTTCTTTCCTGCAGCCCAGGGGGACATGGTAACGCTATAGGCAGTTAGATCTGTAATTTCTAAGAGCAGCGCGTTCGGTCTGTAGCTTCTACATAGCCCTACAGAGACTCCAGCACCCAGAACTTCTGGTTGGAGAAAGCCGTCACAGCTCTGAGTCTTCCCCTGCAAAGAAAGGAGGGCAGGAAGGGGACTGGAAGTGAAGCACAGAAGGAAAGAGGAGGAAGAGGGCCATTCTCTTATTGGCCTGGTACTTCCCAGTTGTTGCTGTCAGTCAGATCCCACTGGTCATTCAAGCATTCATTCGAACATTTCCACTGTGTGCCAGGCAGATCCAGAGTCTCCAGGCGGGGGGACACGCGAGGGTGAAAAGCCGGTGACTGTTCCCCAAGGATCGTGGGATCAGACCCGGGCAACCTAGTGCGCCTCGGAACGGGTGTGTGTCTGTCTCCGAGGGAGCGCGCTGCCCGGACGCACCCCACTTCTCGTGTCCTCTCTGCCTGTGCGTCCGGCCGGTTAGTGCTGGGGGTGGTGAGCAGGGAGGAACCTGCGGGCCCTCCCGGCGCCCTCTCCCTGCTCCGTTAGAGGCCTGCGGGAAACCGAGCATCGACCCACCGACCCGGACTCTGGGACCTGCCGCGTGGGGGCGCTCGCGGGCAGACCCGGCCGAAGGCAGGGCCGCAATGCCCAGGCCCTCCGCGCCGCCGCGGAAAAAACCCGGCGGCGGACTTCGGCCGCTTCCTGGCCCCAAAGCCGAGAACCTGGCCCCCTCACCCGGATGCCCAACCCCACAAGCCCGCGCCCGCGCCCCCCAGTCCCCAACCCCTTCCCAGGCAAAGGGGCCCGGAGTCCCCTGCCAGCCCCGGAGGGAGCGATGCGCGGGTACGAAGGGCTCCAGGACCGAGCCGTGACCACGGGCGGGGACGCAAGGCCGCGAGCCGGGACGGGCGTCGTAGGCAGGCGGGCAGCGTCCGGGACCTGGGGACCCGTCTCAAGTCCTGCTCGGCCCTGGCGCCGCCCCGGGCCTATTCCCGGGTTTGCCGGCCTCCAGACCGACCCCAAGCCCTACGTTCTCGCTCTTTTCGTTTGAACCAGATCCCCTGTGAGCCTGCGGCCTCCAAACCGTTTGCTCGTGAGGGCGGCCCAGGCCGCCGCATGGGTCCGGAGCAAAAGGCCCGCAGGGCGGAAGGGTAGCGGCTGCCCCCGCTGGACGCTGCTGCTCCGGCCCTTGGGGGCCCGGGACCGTGCCAGCCACGTGCAGCGCAGGCGATGCCCCGTTTCGCGCCGTTTCACGAGGGCGGCCACCCGGAGTCCAGTTCCCTGTATCCCCGGGCGCCACCGGAACCGTCTTCAAAAACGGAGAATTGCTGCGAGCGGAATTCCCGCGCCCTGACCTGCCCCAAAAGTCGGGCAACACAGAAAACCGTGCGGTGCGGGGGGTCGCAAATGCCAGGGGGCAGGCGGGGCGGCGGGAGCCCGCTTTCACCGAAACGCGAGCGAGGCCCAAGCGGGAGGCCGGGTAGGGGGGCGAGTGCGGGGGGAACAGGGCTCTGCGGCCGCGGTCGGCCCACCCCAGGTTCCGGGCGGGTGCACCCTGCTTCCCCACCCCCGGGCCGGGACGCCCCAGAGATGCAGAACCGCGGGGAGGGCTTGAGGCGGGCGGCGCCAGGGCCGGAGTCTGCCCAGGGGATTTCTGCAGTCTTTATAGGCTGGAAAAATAAAGTTTAAGAAAAGAAAAGGTCTGGTTCTCTGGTTTGGCACCGAACCCCCGCCCCCTTCTCTGCTGGCGTTGGAAATAGCCGGCTAGCAGCTCCTTTTCCTTAGCAACCCCTTCTTTACGAAAAGCCCCAAACCAAAGTCAGGGAAGCCCTTGCGAGGTTGGTTCCGCTGTTTTCTCTCTTTCTCCAAAAGTCCCGGGAGGGGGCCATGTGCTGCCCCTGGCATGGGCCGTGGGTGCCATCTGCGGGGGCCCAGCCTCAGACTGTCCGTGACCAAGAGTCGGGGCAAAGGCACTGGGTCAGTGTGGGCTCTTTAAAGCTCACCCATCCACCCCTGCTGCTGCCTTCCAGAAAGTCTATCCCAAAGGCCTCCAGGCCCACTTTGGAGATGAAAGGAGACATTTCAATAAAGCCCAAATTTCCACAGGTCTACAAAAGTTTTCTCCTCCCCAGCCATGGAGCTTCTATTTGTGCAGGCCTTTCAAGTATGTCTTAGGGGAGGAATAGATTGCATAGTCCATAGATTCCTTGGATTGGGGTGGGGTAGACCCACCGTGTCTGGCACCCTCAGGCCTCTCCAGCAGCTGCTCTGAGCACTGGAACCTGGGGCTGAGATTGTCTTAGGGTCAGGCTGGCATCTGTCAAATCCTGGAGGACCCAAATGCCTGCCAAGTGCTCTGTCCTGTGGCAAAGGCTGTCAGGAAGGGGGCTAGGCAGGGAGGGGCCTGCAGAGTGTAAAGAGACCCTAGCTGAGCTCCTAGCCTCTTTTAGGGCAGGCGCTCAGCTGCCTCTGCTGGCAAAAGGTTCTAGCCCAGACCTGCTAAAACTGGTTTCCTACAGATATGGGGGAAGGGCAGAACTAGTGGCACATGGACACACACCCATGCATTGAGTAATGATGTTACAGGTTTTTTGTGCTTACTCTTTTCATATGACACACACTATATTACCCAAGATGGCAGGTACCACGTGTGTTCTCCTGGCAGGTCTGACCCTTGGGCTCAGCACGCAGAGGCCACAAGGAGAGCAACACTAGAAGGGACAGTGAGTCTGAAGCTCCAGACAATCTGCCTTAGCTGAACATGGGCAGGACCCCGTCCCGAAGGAAGTTCAATCTTGAAGCTCCAAGGGTCCAGGGAGGGGCATATTCCCAGTGGAAGCTGTGGCTGAGGTTCCAGTTTACCCACTTTTTCAAGGTTAGTATTCTTAGACTCATTCCAGCAACAGGGACCTGAAAGATCACGCAGGCCTCATCTAACGGAGAGAATGAGGTGGAGATCATAAACTGGCCCAAAGCCTCACACCAGGAAGTTACTGCCCAGTCCCGCTCACCTGCACCAGACTAGGGTGCTCCCCGACAGTTAGGACTTGATCTTGCCAAGATGTAAGACCGCCATGGCCAGAGGTGGGACCTGCCTGCCAGTCATTAATCACGTGGCTGAGGAAGAGGTCTTGGAAAGAGTAGGTTGCCCTTTCTTGGGACGAGTAAGGTGGGCTCTGAACCTCACTGCAGCCAGGGTAAGTACTTCCTCATGTCTTCCAGAGTCCTCTAAGCCCGACTCTGGGGCAAACCCTGTGTGGCAGCACATGGGACTCCGGATAAAGTGGCCTGGACACAGCAGGGCTCCTCGCAGCAGACTGATGCGGGCTCTGAGCATGCCACCTGAAATCCTGCAGGGAGCTGTCCCTGCCACGGGCTTGGAACATACTTTGATAACCCTGTGGTCTCAGTACACCTGGACAGGCCCCCAGAGGCAGAAGTCTCAGGGAGAATCCCAGGGTTCCACTCTTTCATGCCTGCAAGTCCCCCAAAGGACATCTAGAATGCTAGAGCAGGGGGGAAACTTTGGGAAATGTTACTAAGGGTTAGAGGAACAAATAGGAGCCTTGCTCAAAAACACCAAGCAAAGTCACAGCTTGAACCCAGGGTTCTGGACCCCCATTCCAGTGCTCCTAGCACAAACTTCTGAGTAAATTTAAAGGCGTAGGAACCAAGAAATGTGGCCTAGACACAGATTGCACAGTCCTAAGCTGAAGGCAGAGCCGGGGCTCTGTTTTGGCTTGAGTCCTGGCACTGGGAGCCAGCGAGGCTCCAGCCTGCAACAGCTCAGAGCCAAGACGGGAAACGGAGGTGGGAAGGACCAGTCGGGGAAGGAGCTAACCCCGGGGCTTTTCAAAACCGTACAAACAGCCGCAACACCCCCTCTTCCACTCCAGCCCTCCCACCTACTCGCCTGCCCTTCTCCCAGAGAACCAGCGGCACGTGTTTACACACGCGCCGTGACAAAGAAGCAAAAAATAGGATCCCCTTTTTAAGCCACTCGTTCCGGAGCTCGGCGACCCGGTTCTCATGTTGGAATTGGCCAGAGCCGAGTCCAAGCTGAGAGGCCAGAAGGTGGTGGATCTTGCCTCCCCGACCACCCACAGGGGAAGGGCCAAGATCATCCTAGATTCCCTGCCCTCGCATCCCTATGGGCAGACCACCGGCGCTGCCCACCGGAGTCAACTTCCGTGGAGGCCACACGGAAGTGCCGGGAGCTTCTCGGGCCATGGGACCCGTGGGGTTAAGTCTGAGTCCCCGCCCAGCGAGGAGCCAAGAGCGCTCAGCCGGGCGGTACTGGCCGCGGGGCAGCCGGCCCGGTTAAGAGAAGGAGAAAAGGCGGGATCCTCCAAGAAGTAGATTCTCAAGCGTCCGCCTGTAGCCACTGCCAAATTTTCCTCAGTTCTCTCTCTTACTCCCTCCCCCTCTCCCTCGCGGACCTCGCGGGTCCCGAACTCCTAGGATGGGGGTGGGGCACTGTCAGCAGGAAAAGCCAAATCTTTAAGGGGCGCCCTAGCGCGTCCAAACTCTCCCACCCCACTGGTCAGCTCCTGGGCAGAATCCACCCGGCAAACAGCAGCCCCGGGAGCGGCGTGATGACCCGGGGGACAGCCGGCGCGGCCTTGCGAAAAGCTGGGCAAAGTTTCTTCCCCCTCGTGGCTCCCTCCACCCCATTCCCTCCCCTTCTTCCCGGCACCCCCTTAACGTCCTCCGCCTTCTCTTCTCCCCTCTTCCGTCCCCACTTCGGTCCTCCCCTTTTCTTCTCTGCGCGTCTCCACTCCGCCCCCCCCCACCCCCGCCTCCCGGGTCCAGCTCCTCCCTTGCTCTTTGGGCGTCCGCCCCGTCAATCACCGCCGCCGCTGGCCTCTGCCCGGCCCTCTCCGCCTCCCAGGCTCTTGGAGCGCCTCCGGCTCCCGTCTCGGGCTGCCCTACGCTTTGCTCGGAGCCCGGCGATCTGTCAGCGGAGCAAGCCGGGGGGAGCCGCCAGGCCCGCCGGGCTCGGGTTACCAGTGACTGACAGCGTCTCCATGGCGAATAATTTGACTCCGACTATTGTCTGGCGCGGGCAGGCCCCGGGTCAGATAACCAGACCAATCAGGGCGCGGGCCGCCGCGCCTCATGCCCGCTTAGAATAATATTATTAAAAAAGCAGCGAGCGAGCTAGACGGGAGGGAGAGCGAGCGAGAAGCGAACGAGGGAGCGGCTGGCGGGCGGGAGGGCGCGGAGCATGCGGAGCGGCGTCCCGGGCGGCCCCCGGGCTTGGACGAGGACTCAGGAGAAGTGCGCGGGCGGCGGGGTCGCGGAGCGGCGCGGGACCCGCGGCCGGCTCGGGGACGTCCTGCAGTGACTCGGAGTTCTCCGGGAGCCAGCGCCAGGCCAGGGCCCCCCCCACCCCGCCCGCCTCTTGGCCCGGACGGTCCGGCGGGGAGGCGCCCATGCCGGACCGCGCGGCGCGCTGAGGGCGCGCGCGGGTGGGCGCAATCGGCACCATGTCTATGCTACCCACCTTCGGCTTCACGCAGGAGCAAGTGGCGTGCGTATGCGAGGTGCTGCAACAGGGCGGCAACATCGAGCGGCTGGGCCGCTTCCTGTGGTCGCTGCCCGCCTGCGAGCACCTCCACAAGAATGAAAGCGTGCTCAAGGCCAAGGCGGTGGTGGCCTTCCACCGCGGCAACTTCCGCGAGCTCTACAAGATCCTGGAGAGCCATCAGTTCTCGCCGCACAACCACGCCAAGCTGCAGCAGCTGTGGCTCAAGGCGCACTACATCGAGGCGGAGAAGCTGCGCGGCCGGCCCCTGGGCGCTGTGGGCAAGTACCGAGTGCGCCGCAAGTTTCCCCTGCCGCGCTCCATCTGGGACGGCGAGGAGACCAGCTACTGCTTCAAGGAAAAGAGTCGAAGCGTGCTGCGCGAGTGGTACGCTCACAACCCCTACCCCTCACCCCGCGAGAAGCGCGAGCTGGCGGAAGCCACGGGCCTCACCACCACGCAGGTCAGCAACTGGTTCAAGAACCGGCGGCAGCGCGACCGGGCAGCCGAGGCCAAGGAAAGGTACGAGTAAGTAGAGCTTCGGCGCCAGCTACCCCCGGCTCGAGGGAGGGGGTCCCAGGGCGTCCGCTCAGCCCCTGGAGAGGCTTGAACTGGGCCCGCTCGTCCCAGCAAGGGCCCTGCTGCAGCCTACTCTGACCCGGACGGCGCTTGCGGGCGACCAGGAGATCGGAAATTTGTCTAAAGCGGGCAGAGCAATCGGGAAGTTGTCAACTAACTCCCTGGTCGCTTGTGAGCAAAAGTGGAGAAGCAGCGACCTTCGGGGCAAAGGCAAGACGGTAGGCCTGGATTCCAGGCAAGGGGCGCACTGCAGGCAAGGCCTGTTAGTCCTCCGAAGGTCGGAGGACAGAGGAGTTTTGGCGAGGACAGCTGGTGGGGGGGGGTTGCGGGGTGCAGGTTTAGACTGACTGTGAGAATTCACCAGCACTTCCCAGGGCTTCCCGTCTGCCTCACTCAGCTACAGGCCGTGTGATTAGGGGTCAGGACTGGGATTGGAACTTTCCTGGTACGACCTGGATGTGGAGAGGCCTGGAAGAATTTTCCTTGTCTGGATAGGGGGGTTGATAGGGAAAGTCTTATCGCGCATTGAAAGGACCAAGAGGTGAAAGGCTTGGGGAGGAAGTGTCAGCTCTAGGAGAGAAGAGAAACACATGTCCCTTTTTCTGCCTCGTTGGACCCAGCAGTCCTTCCCTGGCCTGCCAAGCCCTTAGCTCCTCTCTGCTCAGGCTCTACCCTCTTTGGCAGGTAGGTCGGTATGTCTGGGGTGAGCTGAGAGCAGCAGAAGGGCTGGGAGTTGCTTGTCCTCAGGGAAACCAGGACTTGCTGAACTAGCCTTGCAGTTGACCATGAGGCCCTTATGGCTTTGGCCCCTCAGAACCCCAAATCTGGAGGGGGAGAAGCTGACTGTGGGAACAGAATCAGCCTGAGTGTAAGAGCAAAACGAGACACCTGGGGTCTGTGGTACGGGGTGTGTGCAGCCCAGAGTGAATGGCCAGGGTCAGAGTGCGGGTGCTGAACAGTGGAACCAGCGGTGGGAGTCGGGGGGTGGGGGGGTGGCTTCAAGCTGACCTTGGTCTCTAAGACCATGAGGTTGGAGCATCCACAGTTGTAAGGATTCAGCTGCCAGCCCTGTGGGAAGTTCACTTCCAGGAAAACAGAAAGAAAAGGCCCTGGGGAGCCAGTAAAGAGAGAATCTACCCAAGAATTCAAATCTCCAAATCTGGGCAGGGGCTGTCGGTCGGTCAGAGACATGGCAGGAGGTGGGTTCTCCCTGCTGAGGTCCCCCTCCCCCCAGAATGGCATGCATCCAGAGTCCTGAAGAACTAAGTTCTCAGGTCAGGCCCCAGGTGAGAGCTGAAGAGTCCCTCAGTTTCTGGTATGGTGGAAAAGTCTAGGCCAGGATTAGCAATCCCCTTCACTCTTCCTTCTCTCTTCTCCCAGAAGCTGCCCTCCACACCCCAGCTTCAGGCCCCCAGCTGAAGTTTCTGCTGTGCCACCAGGAAAAGGGAGTCCTGCATCCTTAGGGCCTCGTTCCTAGGCCAAGCAAGGAAAACCCTAACAAGGCCTGCCAGTTTGGAACTAGAGGGAAAAGACCCTTAGCTCCAGGAACCTGTCCCTCAGACAGGGTTTTCCCTCAAGCAGAGAAAAGCAAAGGGAGATGAGGACCTGTGAGATCCCCAACCTCAAGTGGACCCTCAGCCTAGAATCTAGGGTCCCTGACTCTCCTGGACCCACTTCTCCGCAACAAACCCTGGCTTGAGGAGCCAAGAGTGATCCGAAAACCCAGGCACCTTCTCTTCCTCCCTGTCCCTCTCCCTACAACTCCACTGAACCCTGCCCCCCTGCCCCTCTGCTCTGGAAAAGTCAGCCACTCAGTGGGGGTAGGCAAGGAGGGCAGAACACATGGAGAGCAGAAAGATATTCGTGAGATTAAGAGCAGGAGAGGTGGGGAGATAGAAACGATACAGGGAGAAGGTATAAGAGAGAGAAGTCGGGTCTGGAGGGACTGAAAGAGCCGGAGCCCAGGCTTGGCCCGCGAAATATGTTAGAAACCGAAAACACCCGCAGGCAGCGCGCGGCGGCTCTGGCTCCGGGCGACGCGGCGCCGAGCAGCCTCGGTTTCCCCGCTGACCCAGCTGCTTTGCTCCTGCACTTGCAGGGAGAACAGCGAGAACTCCAACTCCAACAGCCACAATCCGCTGGCTGCGTCGCTGAACGGCAGCGGCAAGTCTGTGCTCGGCAGCTCGGAGGACGAAAAGACGCCGTCGGGGACGCCAGACCACTCGTCGTCCAGCCCCGCGCTGCTGCTCAGCCCGCCGCCGCCACCCGGGCTGCCGTCCCTGCACAGCCTGGGCCACCCTCCGGGCCCCAGCGCCGTGCCCGTGCCCGTGCCGGGGGGAGGCGGCTCGGACCCACTGCAGCATCACCACGGCCTGCAGGACTCCATCCTCAACCCCATGTCGGCCAACCTCGTGGACCTGGGCTCCTAGAGCCCCGCCTGCCTCGACGCGCTTGCCTTCTGGGCTGGTCGCTCGGGACCTGAGAAGGACCGTGTCCGGAGGGCGCCCCGCGCCGGCGACCCCACCAGGTACTGAAAGACCCGCGCGCTGAGCGGGCAGAACTGCCGGCCCGGGCAGGGCGGATGGCTCTCTGGTTTAGTCTTTGTTCGGGATTTATTTTCAACAAGTTGCTTTGGAGATCCTTTGGAGGCCTGGGACCGGGTCTTGAACCAGGGAAGGGAATAAATTATACACCATTCTCCTACTCTCTCTCCCTGCCTTCTCTTCCCCTCTCTTCTCTCTCTTCCCTTGCCTTCCTTGCTCTTTCTTCCTCTTCATTCCCCTTCCTTCTCTCTTCTTTCCCTTTCTTCTTGCTTTCCCCCTTTTCACTGTCTCTGTTTCCCTCTGTACTTCCGGCTTGCCATCTCTTGCTAGGTTTCTATTACTCTATCTCTGTTTTCTGTTTCTCCTCTCCGCCAGCCTCCTGCACCTCGCGGGCTCTACCCGTCGGTCTTTCTCCTCGTGCCTGGCGGTCTATTTGCCCTCCCCCCATTCCTCATTTTACTGGGGTGGGAGTGGGAGGGGGAAGAGCAAAGAGAAAACAGGGCCTTTGAACCCGGGTTTTCTCCAGAGGCCCTCCCCCCGGGGTCAGCTGGGGGCTGCAGGTGTCAGCGCTGCCTAGTAACTTAAGTGAAAGAGCAAAGGCGGCGGCAGGGAAGCCCCTGAACGCCCCCTTGCCGCTTGCCCCTCTGTCTTGGTAAGGCCCCGCCACTCGCTCTCCTCTTCCTCCTGGGACTGTGGCCACCGTGCTCCCGGCAGAGCGTGCCTCCCAGCCGCAGACTTGCCATCTCCCTGTTACGCCCTCATGTGAATGTTCTTCGGGAAATATTTCTGCTTTTATTTTATAATAAAATTAGAAATCATAAATATATATATATGGATATATACCACGAGGCCCGCGAGCCACGAGTGCAGCTGTGTCTGATTTCCCTACAGGGACTCGACACCCCGGGTGGACCGTTCTGGGCAGCGAAGCCCCATGAGTCCCAGAAACCGGGAGGCGCCTTTCCACACACACAACGTTTGAGTCGCAAGGTGAAGGGGCTGAATACTCTGAAACCTCCTGCCCCAAAGCCCTCTGTCCCTTTTCTTGTCCGGGAAGCTCCCTGCAGGAGCGGGGAAGGGGCCTGTCCCTCGTGGGGACTCCTCTCCCCCCAACCAGCCGAGCAGTGCCCTCACCTGCCTCTTTCTTCACCTGGGAATGGGGGTAGGAAATGAGAGGCTGTGTGCGTAACGTGGTTACGTGTGTTTGGACATAACAAGGCTGGGAAACAAGTCGGGCCGTGGAGGGTTCCTGAAGGGCGGACTCCTTAGCGGTGGTCGCCATCCCCAGAACCAGGCACGACGCACTGGGCAGATTCGCTGGCCGAAAGGGCAGCCGCTGGTCCAGCCGCGAAGCCCGGGTCGTGCGTGTGGCCGTGGAACGAAGGTCTCCACGCTCAGAAATCCGTTGGTTTGGCGTGAAGATGAAGGGGCTTGGGGAGAAGGGAAGTCCGGGAGACTCGGGGAGCCAGGCGCGCCGGGCGCGTGTTCTAAATGGGAACAAGCGGACGCCGGGGCTTGGATGGTCAGGCAGAGGAGGCACCTCCGTGCGTCGTGCGCCGTAGGTGCCTCTGCGGCTGTAAATTAACCTAGGGCGCCCCCTCCCCTCTCAGGGATCCAGCCCCCCTCCCCATCAAGCGACAAGTCTAAGCCGGTCCAGGCAGGTCCGAAGCCGGCGGGACTCCTCGAGGAGGAAGTTGAGGCTTTTACGTCTCAGGTCTCGGTGGCTGTTGGTACCATACACGTTACTCCTCCGCGACCGGGACGCTTCCGACCAGACCTGCCGGCCCTGGGTGGGAAGGGATGGAGGGGAGGAGGTGCTCTTCTGACCCCGTGATCCTGGAGCTCCAGGACCTCTCCGGCACTTTGCGCTGGTGAAATCAGCGCTCGCGGAGAGCACTTGTGAGCGGACTTTCTAAATATCAAGGATTCCTTCCCAGTCGAGACCCGCGGGCACTCGGGCAGCTGGGCGGGCTAACTTGGAGAGGGAGGCTTTGCCTCAGCGTAAGCTCTGTGCTGTCGTGGGGGTCAAGGGAATCCCCAGCAGGATAAGACGGCATTAAGCACCCCACGGCCCCTGCACCCCTAAGAGGAAGTGCAGTCCTGGCAGCTCCTGTGGCCTCTCCTGGAGGCTGTGCTCTCAGGGGACAACTCAGGTCTTCCTGGACCCGAGGGGCCCCACCCTCCCTGACTGGCGGGGTGTAGAGCCTGCTACTGTCTGAGGGTCCAGAGAGGCTCAAGGGAGCGAGAAGGTGCATTGAGTCAGCAGAGCTGAGCCGACAGGCCCGTCCTTACTTCTCGAAGGGAGGAAACACAGTAGTCCCTGGAGCCCACATCTCCCCTACCTGCCTCCTATTTTCTACACTCACAGTCACAGGCAAACAGGCTCTATACCAACTTTCACAAGGACGCGTACACATTTATCATTTGATTCACTGTGCTGGGCACTGTGGGTAGCACAAAAACACTCACCCACTCACACTTGTGGCCACACGGGGAGATACCATGCTCTGTCACACATATGTTCACACACACAAACACACATAGACGCTCAACCCATTTTTACAGACACACAAACACATGCACTCAGGTGAAACACTCGCCTGCACGGATGTAAGGGAGATACCTACACAAATGAGACCCTCCCTCATCCTTGTACTCACACAAACACAAACCTCTGCTTCTCCCCAGAAGCCTTCAAACCCACCCTCCCACCGGTGCCCCAGTGAGCAGCCCATCCCAGCCCATGGACCTGCTGGGGCCAGAACACAGTCTTGAAGCCCGGCTGGCCGGGAAGGCCTTGGCTCCAGGCAGCTGTGGCCCAGAGAAAGAGATGGTCCTAACCCGAGGCTGCAAACGGTCAGGGACCCCACCCTGGCTCCAGAGGTCCAGGTGGAATCAATGGAGTTTGCTGGGAGTTCTCACTTGCCAGTAGGGGGCGGGGTGCCTGTCCTGGAGCTTTATTCTGGCTTAGTGGCGCTACTTGTTGCAACTTCCCTCTTTCCCTCCCCCTTGGAAAGCTAACTCCGAAAATATTTATTTAAAAAGGGAAACTATGCAGAAGGTCTCAAAATAAACCCGAGCAGCTACTCACCCACTGTATAAATCTATACAAGCCAGTCCTCCATTCCACACTCCACTAGACCGACCACGCCAACTGGACGTTAACTTTTGCACAGATGTTGCCAGGTGAATGCAGCTATTCCCCGTCGGTGTTCACCAAACAGTGTTCCCAATGACTTGTCATCCCTCCCCTCTGCCAGTAGCCACTGAAGCCGAGAGTTTTGCTCAGGCCACCTGAAGGGACGCAGCAGCTAGAAGCGGGAGTCTCCCTCTCGGCTTCCCTGACCATGTTCACCTTTCATTTATTCCCAGCCAGGTCCCATACACATGTACCCTCCAAGGTAAAACCCTAACAAAGAAGGTAGAACCCAGCCCTTGAGGGCAGCTGGCCGGCTCATCTGCTTCGGGGCTGTAGAAGCCAAGGACTACTGAAGGCAGACGGGAGCGTGAGGGCTGGCTGTGCTCCCCGCGCAGTCTCCTTCCTCACCCCGCACTCAATACCCCTCTCCAGGCTTCAGGTCAGGCCTGGACCTGGCGTCCCTCCTGCGAAGAGCATCTCCAGGGAGTGGCCTAAGGAGCAGGTGGTGATGGCCTGCCACACAAGAAAGGTTCAACAGAGCCAGGGAGATCTGGGGAGAACACCGGTCTACTTGGTCCTCAGTTTAACCCAGTCCCTGTTTAACACCATTTTGGCCCCTGAGAAAAGCAGGGACCAGCCGAGTGGGCGCACCAGAGTCAAGACACAGGGAATTTGGCCTCCTGGATTCCACCAGTGCCCACCTCTTGCTGGGATGCTGCTGGGCCTCCGGACAGGAAACTTGTGAATGTTTTTGTATTGAGGGGCGGGTAGAGAAGGACAGAGGAGGGCTTGGGCTCATGACTGGGCCCCTTCACTCTCTCGTGTTCCCCATTCCAACACTACGGCTTGGGTACCCTGGGCACTAGAAGCTGCCTAGGGACGCTGGAGAGGGAAACGACCCAGTGCGTGAGGACGTACTGGGAGATGTGAGAAGGCATAAGAGAGTGTGTGCATGCAATAGGGTGAAAAACCGCGCTGGTGTGAATAGGTGGGGCCGACATGTGCATTGAGACCATGGCTCTTTTTGAGTACAGAGGTGTATGGGTGAGCCAGTGAGCTGACCAGGGCACTCGGAGGAGCCCGGAATGCGACTTGTAAAGGAGGCGCCTGGGGCTGGAGGAGAACCAGCCTCTCCTCTCGCGCCACGGGAACCCAACCCTGCACGGATTTTTCCTGATTCCTGATTCCTGGAGCCGCTGCTGGACGCGGGCAGGGTGAGCAGGGAGGAAAGGAGGGTCTCTGGGTCGCTGCTGCTGGGGGACGCGCAGTGGAGCCCAGAAAGATCTCGAGTCCCTGTGTCAGGGTCAAGGCCTCGAGAGTCGCCTCGCAGGAGTCTCTTCTCGAAACTCCGTGGGTTCCTGTACAGCTGTAACTCGGGAAATGTTTCTCCTGGGTTTTGGGGTGGAATCGGAGAGGAGAGGGTCAGATTGGGTGCCCTCCAATGCGGTGAGTTTTCCACTCTGTTTTCCCCTCGATCTCAGCAGCAGAGCTGCTCCCCCGCCAGGTGAGAGTCTAAGCGAGACCCTGAGGATGCGCCTGAAGAAAGCGTGCCTTGCGAGGCCCGACAGGCGCCCCTAGTTGCCCCAGAGGCTCCCTTTCTTGGAGGACCCACAAACCCGATAGGCTGGCACGAGGGCGGACACGTAGGAGGACGCCTTCTTTAGGACGGTAGCAGCCCTGGCCGTTGCCAGGGCTAAATCCAGAACTACCAACGGCCCGGCCCACCCAGAGTACCAAGTGCTTCCTCACTCTCTGAGTAGCGTGCACCCGCTAGGACTCTGGCGGGCTGCAAGGAGAAATAATGCGGCTCCGCCTGCTCCGGGCGGCCGAGGCCTTCGCAGACCCAGCCGCGCACTCGATGCCAGGCCCGGCGCGACCGGCTTTCAGGGACAAGTGACCCGCGCGCTGCTCAAGATGACGCGAAGCTCTGGGTCCTGAGCACAGGGGAGCAAGGGGACCAAGGGACTGGGCAGCCTCATTCCTCTGGCCCTTGAACTAGCGGCTTGGGACGCACCTCGGGAGAAGAAGCCGTCCGCAACTCGGTAGCCATCCCAGCTCAGGGCACTTTACCTCTGCCGTTCCAGGGCACTCAGGCCTGACTGGCCCATGCCTGGGATTCTGCAGTCTCCGGGCGGAGTGTAGCCTCGGTTGCCCCGGCCCGGCAGTCAGACCAGCCGCCTGAGGTCCTATAAAGGGAATGACAGGTCAGACAGGAAGGCAAGAGCAGCCAGAAAGCAAGAGCAGCCGCGGGGACGGGCCTTGCAGGCCCTCGACTCCCTTCCTTCAGGGCTTTTCCAAGGATTTGTGTTGGCTGCCCAGCCAGGACCTCTCACTAGTTCAAAAGCTCGTTGCTGGCAGAATTATCCGGGTAACTTGCCCTGGGCCGTGGAGACGCAGCTCGATGGTGACTTCGTGGTCCCCAGAGTAACAGGTCATACTTGCCATTTCGTGAACGCTTACTCCGCATCAGGCACTTTACACACCTGGTATCTGTTTAATTCTCACAGCGGCCACACAAAGAAGCTATTATTACTGGTACATGAAACTGAGAAGTCACGTTCGGGAACTTGCCCAGAGTCAGACACGTTTACAGCGGCGGGACCTGCATTTGAACCTGGTCCCTGTGAGTCTTCAGCGCACGTTTTCCCAGGGTACCGGCTGCAGACGAGCGCGGTGCCCGGGAGTGGAGCGGCGCCTAGTCCCGGGGCCCCGGGTGGCAGGGGCGGGCGCAGATGACTCCCGCGGGGATCGGAGGCAGTACGAGGGCGATGCGAAACTCGGAACCAGCACTGGCTCCGGAGCGAGCTGCGGCAGCGGAGCTCAAAGCCTCAGTGACCCGCTGAAGTCGGGTGAGAGCGTTTATCTCCGCAACCATCAGCGTAATTACCCAGTTCCCTCATTTGCGCTCTACGGTGTAGTCTTGACGCACCGTCGGGTACCACGAAGCGGATTTCGACCAGCGCGGGTTACTCAATAGTAAAGATAGAACCTTGGGACCCTTGGGACCCTGCTGCCGCCTCCGTCTTCGCCCTCCTGAGACTCCGGCCCCGTCTCCTCCATTCTGCTTGGGAAGATGAGACTGATTCGGGGATCCTGAGGGCTGAGACCTGAGTCCTGGGTGGGACGCCCTCCTCTTTGTCCGCCCCCCCCACCCCCATCAATCCTGTGCTGCGGACAGGGCTCTCTGTCTGGTGGGCAGTAAATAAAGCATCGTTCAATTAACACAGGTTTACTGCTGCGGTGCGCGGAGGTCAGAAAGGAGGGGCAGCCCCAGGCACTGTTCTGCAAAGACCAGAAACACACGGGGCCCATCCCCGCCCCACTCCCTCCTCCCACCCCCAACACTCACACTTCGGCCCCACTGGAAGCCCCCATTCCCTTCTCCACCCGCGGAGCTGTAGTTGGTACAAGCGCTCAGATTCCACCCGAGCTAGGTGATTCTGTCAGTTTCAAGATAGGGTGTATGAAATACCCTATTGTCCCGAGGCAGAGCCATTGGCGACCGTGGAAAGCCGCCCTGAGACACCTGAACTATTGAGGGAGGTCACCTGGTCCAAGGAGAAGGAAGAGAGGGAGTGGTCGGAGAGTGAAGCTAGGCTTAATTAAGGAGGCCAACCAGGAAGTGTTAATCACTCCTCCCTTCTCCTCCTGAGGGAAGAGCCAGACCCTGATGGGGTGGGGGAAGGGAGATGGAGGGGATTAGAAACAGAAAGGGTGAAGCTGAATAGTTTCTAAAAGCAAAACAGTATAGGTAATCCTAGTGTTTATATGGTACTCTGCAGGGTGTCAGTGGTTTCGAAAACTTCCTGTCATTTAATATTCACCATTGTATAGGGTAGGCAGGAAAGGAATTCTTCTCCCCAGTTGACAGGTGAGGATGGGAGCCTAAGGAAGGTAATCTATGTGACTTTCCTGAGGCCCGAGTTAGCGGAGGCTCTTTCCTCTGAACTCTGTTGTTGAGGTGACTTTTTTAAATTAATTAATTTATTAGTTTATTTATTTAATTCCTTGTTTGTTTGTTTATTTATTTATTTATTTATGGCTGTGTTGGGTCCTCGTTGCTGCGCACGCGCTTTTTCTAGTTGCAGAGAGCGGGGGCTACTCTTCGTTGTGGTGCGCGGGCTCCTAATTGCGGTGGCTTCTCTTGTGGAGCACGGGCTCTAGGCGCTTGGGCTTCGGTAGTTGTGGCACGCGGGCTCAGTAGTTGTGGCTCGCGGGCTCTAGAGTGCAGGCTCAGTAGTTGTGGTGCACGGGCTTAGCTGCTCTGCGGCATGTGGGATCTTCCCAGACCAGGAATCAAACCCGTGTCCCCTACACTGGCAGGCGGATTCTTAAGCACTGCGCCACCAGGGAAGTCCCTTGGGGTGAATTCTTGAGTTTGGGGAAAATAGCAGATACCAAACCAGCCCAAAGAGTAGAGGTTGTTCCCCTGGGTTTGGGGGAAGGATGCAGAGAGACGGCAGCCATCGTGGAGCTCTGGATGCCGCTCTAGAGACTTAAAGTAAACATACCTCAAAATCAGAACAACCCATCCCTGAAATCACTAAAAAGAATGCCTAATCACTAAAAGAAACGGGTCTCTTCTAACAGGCCATTTCCATACCTTCCCCAAGGGAAGTGGGCGGAGAAGAGAACTAGAACTGTGCTCTGTCACTGGGCTCAAGGCCTGTCAGTTAAGGCTCCCAGCGAATGAGTTGTGAGCCAGAGATTTCCTTAGCAGGTGAATACTGAATTTTGTGGGTGGTCCCCAAAGGGCTGTAGGTGTTTTAGCTGGAGAAAATGGGAAGAGAGTCAAGAGTTCTGTTTACTCTGAAAGACTAGACCCTGGTGTCTGTTCAGAGCTGTAGATGAAGTCGAGTCACTTTATCATTTACTTATTATTCTTTTTTTTTTTAAATTTATTTATTTATTTATGGCTGTGTTGGGTCTTCGTTTCCGTGCGAGGGCCCTCTCCAGTTGCGGCGTGCGGGGGCCACTCTTCATCGCGGTGCGCGGGCCTCCCACCATTGCGGCCCCCCCTATTGCGGAGCACAGGCTCCAGGCGCACAGGCTCAGCAACTGTGGCTCACGGGCCCAGTCGCTCCGCGGCACGTGGGATCCTCCCAGACCAGGGCTCGAACCCACGTTCCCCGCATTGGCAGGCAGACTCTCAACCACTGAGCCACCAGGGAAGCCCACTTATTATTCTTTAAAGAACTAAGTTAAGCAATCACCCTAAAGGCAGATAAATATTAAGTAGGAATATTAAATAGACATGACTTCAGAGAAAGGATGAATGTCCAGAATGGCTGGAGCCAAGACACAATCTCAGGGGTTAGGCAGTGCCTCCCTTCCTAGAGATCAGGAACCAAGAGGGGGCAGGGAGGCACAAACAGATAGTGCCACATCACCCCACGGCAGCTGGGCTGTGTTGGGCACCAAACTTGAGACCAAGAAAGAATGAAAATGTCACCATATCTAGTAGCTGTGTCAACAAAAGTCTTCCTCAGGCTCAAAGTCTACCCAACACAGGCCAACTTCCAAGCAGGTGGAGCTGAGGCAAAGAGCAGGAAAAGAGACTGTATTAGATATGGCTGCAAACAAATAAATCCCAAAACAAGAGCTTGTTTCTCATCCACATAACAGTCCAGTGGGGTGTTTCTGGACAACAGGTGGCTTCCCATGGGGTGATTCAGGGACCAAGGCTTCCTTATCAGGTGGCCCCACCCTTAGAGTCCTTTGCATTTGGTTGCCAGATGGGTAAGAAGCATGGAAGACAGGCATGGGAGGTGTGGGGTGGGGGACAGGTTTGGGGAGGTGCACATCACTTCCACTTGTATTCCATTGGAGGTAACTTAGTCATTTGACCAACCCAACTGCAAGGGAAACTGGGAAATGGAGGAAATCCCAAAAAAAGCATTTACTGATTCTGTATGGTTACTCAATCCTCAGTGATTTTAAAACAGAGAAATCCGTATTCTGTAAATTTTCCTTTTTCATGCATCTATCTATATATATATATATTTTTTTTTTTCTATTATGACTTGAGTACTGTTTTTTGTTTTTTGTCTTGCTTATCTTGGTTTTTCTGTGGTGAGGAATACATGTGGAGATACCACTCCTACGTTACAGACCACAAGTCAGTTCACATCTCTGGGCCTCATTTCCTCATCTGTTGCATAGTGTATTAATTAGGGTAAGGTTCAGCTGGAAGTGATGAAAAAAAACCCAAATAAGAGTGGCTTAAGCATAATAGAAGATTATTTCTCTCACACTTTAACATCTAGGTAGGCAATCTAAGATTGATGTAAGGCCAATCTCCTCCTACTTTGTTGTTGCCCCTAAAGAAACCTAGACATTGACTTACTAAACAAAGACTTTAAGTCATCTATTTTAAATATGCTCACAGAGCTAAAGGAAACCATGTCTAAAGAACTAATGGAAAGCACGAGAGCAATGTCTCACCAAATAGAGAAAATCAATAAAGAAATCAGAACAGTAAAAAGGAACTAAATAGAAATTCTGGAGTTTAAAATCACAATAACTGAAATGAAAAATTCACCAGAGGGACTCAACAACAGTTTTGAGCTGACAGAAGAAAGAATTAGGGCTTCCCTGGTGGCACAGTGGTTGAGAATCTGCCTGCCAATGCAGGGGGACACGGGTTCGAGCCCTGGTCTGGGAAGATCCCACATGCCGCGGAGCAACGAAGCCCATGTGCCACAACTACTGAGCCTGCGCGTCTGGAGCCTGTGCTCCGCAGCAAGAGAGGCCGCAAGAGTGAGAGGCCCGCACACCGCGATGAAAAGTGGCCCCCGCTTGCCGCAACTAGAGAAAGCCCTCGCACAGAAACGAAGACCCAACACAGCCAAAAATAAATAAATAAATAAATAAATAATTTTTTAAAAAAAGAAAAGAAAGAAAGAATTAGCCAATGAAATTACCCAGTCTGAGGAACAGAACAAAGAATGAAGAAAAATGAATAAAGTCTATGAGACCTGTGGGTCACCATTGAGCATACCAATATATGCATACTGGGAGTTCCAGAAGAAGAGAGAGAGAGAAAAGGGCAGGAAGAATATTTCAAGAAATAATGGCTAAAAACTTCCCAAATTTGATGAGAAACATTAATTTACACATCCAAGAAGCTCAATAAACTTCATGTAGGATAAAGTCAAAGAGAGCCACAGTGAGATGTGTTATAATCAAACTGTCAAAGGACAAAGAATCTTTTTTAAAATTGAAGTATAGTTGCTGTAGAATATTATATCTTACAGGTGTACAATACAGTGATTCACAATTTTTAAAGGTTATACTCCATTTATAGTTATTATAAAATATTGGCTATATTCCCTGTGCTGTACAATATATCCTTGTAGCTTATTTTATACCTAATAGTTTGTACTTTTTTTTTTTTAAGATTTTTTGATGTGGACCATTTTTAAAGCCTTTATTGAGTTTGTTACAATATTGCTTCTCTTTTATATTTTGGTTTTTTGACCCCAAGGCATGTGGGATCTTAGCTCTCCGACCAGGGATCAAACCTGCACCCCTTGCATTGGAAGGCAAAGTCTTAACCACTGGACCACCAGGGAAGTCCCTAGTTTGTACTTCTTAATCACCTACCCCTATTTTGCCCTTCCCCTCTTCCCTCTCCCCACTGGTAACCACTAGTTTGTTCTCTGTATCTGTGAGTCTGCTTCATTTTTGTTATGTTCACTAGTTTATTGTATCTTTTAGATTCCACATATAAATGATATCATACAGTATTTGTCTTTCTCTGTCTGACTTATTTCACTTAGCATAATGCCCTCCAAGTCCATCCATGTTGCTGAAAATGGCAAAATTTCATTCTTTTTTATGGCTGAGTAGTATTCCACTGTATATATTCCACATCTTCTTTATCCATTCATCTTTTGATGGACACTTAGGTTGCTTCCATATCTTGGCTATTGTAAATAATGCTGCTATGAACACTGTGGTGCATGTGTCTTTTTGAATTTGTGGTTTTTTTCAGATATATACCCAGGAGTGAAATTGCTAGGTCATATGGTAGTTCTATTTTTAGTTTTTTGAGAAACCTGCATACTCTTTTCCATATTGGCTGCACCAATTTACATTCCCACCAACAGTGTTCCTACTGGAATAGACACTTACTCAGGATATGAATTTACCTTCCCTGCCAAAACCAACCACCATCCATGGGCTTGTAGAATGCCTTAGTCACCAACACGGTATTGCACACAGCATTGCTTCTGATCAAGGAGCTCACTGCACAGCAAAAGAAGTGCAGCAACAGATCCATGCTCATAAGATTCACTGGCCTTACCATGTCCCCCACCATCCTGAAGAAGCTGGCTTGATAGAAAGGTGGAATGATCTTTTGAAGCTTAGTTACAGCACCAGCTGAGTGGCAATACCTTGCATGACTGGGGCAAGGTTCCCAAGAAAGCTGTATGTGCTCTGAATCAGCATCCAATATATGCTGCTATTTCTCCCACAGCCAGGATTCACAGGTCCAGGAATCAAGGGGTAGTCGTGGGAATGGCACCATTCACTATTCCCCCTAGTGACCCACTAGGAGAGTTTCTGCTTTCTGTTCCCACATGATGCTCTGCTGGCCTAGAGGTCTTAGTTCCAGAAGGAGAAATGCTTCCACCAGGAGACACAACAGTGATTCCATTGAACTGGAAGTTAAGACGGCCACCTCCGCATGCCTCTGAATCAGCAGGCGAAGACGGGAGCCCCTGTGCTGGCTGTGGTGATTGGTCCTGACTACCAAGGGGAAACTGGACTGCTATTGCACGATGGAGGTAATGCAAAGTATGTCTGGGATACAGGAGATCCCTTAGGGCGTCTCTTACTATTACCATGCCCCGTAATTAAGGTCAACGCAAAACTGCAACCACCCAGACCAGGCAGGACTACTAATGGCCCAGAGCCTTCAGGAATCACACCACCAGTTAAAGAACTATGACCAGCTGAGGTCCTTTTATAAAAGGCAATTATAGGGGCTTCCCTGGTGGCACAGTGGTTGAGAATCTGCCTGCTAATGCAGGGGGCACGGGTTCGAGCCCTGGTCTGGGAAGATCCCACATGCCACGGAGCAACTAGGCCCGTGAGCCACAACTACTGAGCCTGCGCGTCTGGAGCCTGTGCTCCGCAACAAGAGAGGCCGCGATAGTGAGAGGCCCGCGCACCGCAATGAAGAGTGGCCCCTGCTCGCCGCAACTAGAGAAAGCCCTCGCACAGAAACGAAGACCCAACACAGCCAAAAATAAATAAATAAATTAATTAAAAAAAAAAAAAAAAAAAGGCAATTATAAATACCAGCTACAACTATGTGACTGGTTACAAAAATGAGGACTGCAATTGTCAAGACTATTTCCTCCTTATTTTGTTATGATTATATTTGTGTGTATATATGCATATATATTAAGCAAATATCTTTGGGTTTTTTCCTCTCTTATTTCCTTCTCATGTAGCGTAAGATGTATTGACTTTATAGTATTTACATATTATTAATTTTACACCATAGTATTTAAGTTTACGGGATATCAAGGAGAAGAGTAAACATTGCCCAAGGACTTTTCCTCCTCTTCCGGGGAGGGGGTTAGTGTGTTTTCACTGTACTCAGGATAGTTGTATCATGTTTGGAATTATGACCTGGTTATTGTCTTTATTTGCACATTAAGTATGGTTTAAGGAGATGTATATGCCAAGTTAACAAGAGGTGGACTTCTGATGGTTAATTTTATGTGAAGCTTGACTGGGCCACAAGATGGCCAGGTATCTGATTAAACGTTATTTCCGATGCAAATCAAAACCACAATAAATTATCATCTCATGCTTGTTAGAATGACTGTTATCAAAAAGGCAAGAAATAACAAGTGTTGGCAAGGAGGTGGAGAAAAGGGAACCCTCCTGCTCTGTTGGTGGGAATGTAAATTGGTGCAGCCACTATGGAAGACAGCATGGAGGTTCCTCAAAGAATAAGAACTATCATATGATACAGCAATCCCACTTCTGAGTATTTATTCAAAGAAACCCCAAAACACTAATTTGAAACGATATATGCACCCCTATGTTTATCGCAGCATGATTTACAATACCGAGATACAGAAGCAACCTAGGTACCCATCAATGGGTGAATGAATGAAGAAGATGTGGTACATGTATACAATAGAATATTATTCAGCCATTAAAAAGATGAAATCTTGCCATTTGCAACAACATGGATGGACTTTGAGGGTATTATGGTAAGTGAAATAAGTCAGATGGAGAAAGACAAATACCATATGATTTCACTCATATATGGAATATAAAAAAAAGCAAAAAAATAAAATAAATGAACAAGACAAAACAAATAAAAACTAACATGTAGATACAGAGAACAGAGTAGTGATTACCAGAGGGAACTAAATCTTTTTATGTATGATAAGGCCTCCCTTGGTTCAGTTTCTCTAGAGAACCCTGACAAATACACTTCCTGATGACTGTCTAAGGTGAGCTCAAGAGAGACTGACTAGGTGACCCAAAGGGAAAAAAATAAGGAAAGAATTATTTTTCACACTCTTTAGTACTTTGTGTGTATGCCCGATAGGTTATTAGTTTCATTTTCTTTCTGGTAAGGGACTGTCCCTTCCCACCTCAGCACAGTCTGCTATTGGCTCCCTTTATTTAGCTTCACACCTTTCTTAATGATAGAACCCACAATTTGTAGCTGGCCACATGCTGCCCAGAATAAAGACTACATTTTCTGGCCTCCCTTACAGCTAGATATACCACATAACTAAGTTTTGGCTAATGAATATTATTGGAAGTGTTGTATGAAAACTTCTGGAAGTGTTTTTCAAGGAAGAGGATCCCTTTCTTCTCCCTTCCTCCTTCTTGCTGACAGGAATGTAAATGTGATGGCTGGAGCTAGCACAGCCACCTTAGACCATGAGGCAGCATGCTAAAGTTGGTGGAGCCGTCAGGCAAAAGGAGCCTGTATCTAATATGACTTTGGAGTAGATATTCTGGCTCTAGACCTCCTACTTCAGACTTCATTAATATAAAAGAGAAATAAATCCCTATTTTATTTAAGCTACTAATCTCTTGGGTTTCTGACACATGTATCGATAGTCGTATCTAATTCTAACTAAAAACTACCTTTCCAAATTCAAAGAGTATAATCTTCCTTCCTGGAACCTTATGGCCCTTTTACGTCTGTAATTTGCTTTTATTCTTACAATATTTCTCTGAGGTGTAGTATTGTCTGACCATGCCTATTTCACAAAGGTACGGAAAACTTGCATGACTCCATTCAAAGTATTGCAATGAAGTAAGACAATGAAGTGGCTTAACTGAGAAGTTGTAACTCCTAGTTCTCCAGTGCATGCTGTCCCCACCAGAGGGTATTGCGAAAACATAAGTTCAGCATAGCCCGGCCACCTAAATGAAGAAACTTTTCAGCTACTCCTATACCTAGATGAATTTGTCTCGACTCAGGAGGCTACTGGATATGTTCCCACTTTTATTTCAGGCTTTTCTCATGCTGGCACTCTCCATAAGAGTTCGGACACCGACAAAGAGATTAAAAAATCCACAAATGTTCCTTAATAGCAATTGTGGGGGGGGCGTGTGATGAGCTATTGGAAAACAGAGAACGTTGACCTTATCCCCTTCCCAGACTGTAGGATCAATACCAAAACTATTTACCTCATTTTTATAAATGATCTAGAGGATCATGGTGAAATCTCTAGGTTTGCATGTGACACTGTGCTCTCCTAGAGAATGAAGGATTCAGAAGTTGAAAGCAAATTCAGGAACATCTCATAAAGGCACATGAGTGGGCAGACCAGTGACAGGTAAACTGAGGCGAGTGAATAACAGACTAAGGGTGGATAATAACCTAAATTTGTGGGCTAGGGAGCTGAAGGTGAAGGCACAGGGATTATTGTTAACTACTCTCCAAAGACGTTAACCAATGAGCTGGTCTAGTTGAGAAGGTCAATACAATTCAGTTGCACAACATTAATCAAGAGTCTCTGATGTGGGACTTCCCTGGTGGCACAGTGGTTGGGAATCCGCTTACCAATGCAGGGGACACGGGTTTGAGCCCTGGTCTGGGAAGATCCCACATGCCGTGGAGCAGCTAAGCCCGTGCACCACAACTACTGAGCCTGCGCTCTAGAACACACGAGCCACAACTACTGAGCCCACGAGCCACAACTACTGAAGCCCATGTGCCTAGAGCCCATGCTCCGCAACAAGAGAAGCCACCGCAATGAGAAGCACGCGCACCACAATGAAGAGTAGCCCCTGCTCGCTGCAACTAGAGAAAGCCCGCATGCAGCAGCAAAGAACCAATGCAGCCAAAAATACATAAATAAATAAATAAATATTTTAAAAAAAGAGTCTCTGATGTGCCAGGCATCATACCCAGGGCCAGTTTGCAAACACGTGCCAGATGTAGGACCTACCCTCGTGGGGTGCATGCTCTAGCTCCAAGCGTCACCATGAAGGGGGTGGGAAATGTTCTCCTTCCCTCTTTGTGGGACATTGTGTGCAAAATTGATCACTGTGCCCAGAAGCCAAAACAGAGCTGGAGAAGGGCCAAGGAAGAGGTGGAGCAAGAGGGCAAATATCTGCCATCATGCACTGGTTGCAGAGGTGAGGGTTTCACTCTGACCCCAGATCATATTGTCACTTCCTCTGTGAAGACCTACAAGATTGTTTCCCCCAGGTACAACTGACCTACGCTTACTGGAGTGCCTCGCAGTATTTTGTAAACAATTCCATCATGTCACTTCACTCCAGCTACTTTTTTTACATATCTTATCGTCCCTTCCAAAATGCTTGAAGGCAAAAACCTTACATGTTTTTTGTATCTTTAGTATTTAGTATAGTATTTGCATGTAGTACATGTTTGATAAAAGCTTGCTAGATTAATGCAAAGATGGAAATATATTTCATTGGTCTAAAATTTATTGTTCACATGCTGCATCAGATAAAAACATTTGCGCATGTTCCATATGTGTATTTTAAATATATTGTGTACTATGTTCTGTACATTATAAAACATATAAAAATAATTTGAACTGAATGAGGTATAAAATTGTTTATAACATTTTAAAAATCTTATTTTTTAACAGGACATCAATAACAATAGTAGATGCAAATTCATATTTCAAATAGCCTTGATAAGTTTGATTGGTTTGTTTTTTTGTTTTTTTTTGGTCTGACCTTTCTAACCTGATTAGGATATCATTGTTTTTACTCCATAACATGGCAGATGAAGTGTCACCAGATGAAGTGTCACCAGAGGAAGTGTCATCAGATGAAGTGTCACTGAACAAGTTCCTGCTTTGCCATTAGAATATATATTTTTAACAGAGTATTTTCAGAGCAGTTTTAGGTTCACAATAAAATTGAGAAGAAGGTACAGAAATTTCCCATATACTCTCTGCCCCCATACACACATAGCCTCCCTCATTGACACATCATTGTCACCCAGAGTCCATAGTTCAGAGTTCACTTTTGATGTTGTACTTTGTATGAGTTTGGACAAATGTATAATGATATGTGTCCACCATTATAGTATTATACAGGGTAGTTTCACTGCCCTGAAAATCTTCTGTGCTCCACTTATACATCCTTTCCTCCTCCTCCAATCCCTGGTAATCACTGATCTTTTCACTCTTGCTATAGTTTTGCCTTTTCCAGAATGTCACATAGCTGGAATCACTCAGTATATAGCCTCTTCAGATTGACTTCTTTCACTTAGTAATATACATTTAAGTTTACCCCATGTCTTTTCATCACTTCGTAGCACATTTCTTTTTAATGCTGTATAATATTGCATTGTCTGAATGTACCACAGTTTACTTACCCATTCACCCATTGAAGGACATCTTAGTTGCTTCCAAGTTTTGGCAATTATGAATTAAGCTGCTATAAACATCTGTGTGGGGCTTCCCTGGTGGCGCAGTGGTTGAGAATCTGCCTGCTAATGCAGGGGACACGGGTTCGAGCCCTGGTCTGGGAGGATCCCACATGCCGCGGAGCAACTGGGCCCGTGAGCCACAACTACTGAGCCTGCACATCTGGAGCCTGTGCTCCGCAACAAGAGAGGCCACGATAGAGAGAGGCCCACGCACTGCGATGAAGAGTGGCCCCCGCTTGCCGCAACTAGAGAAAGCCGTCGCACAGAAACGAAGACCCAACACAGCCAAAATAAATAAATAAATAAATAAATAAATAAATAAATAAATAAATAAATAAAACAAAAACAAAAACAAAAAACATCTGTGTGCAGGTTTCCATGTGAACATAAGTTTTCAGCTCCTTTGGGTAAATACCGAAGAGCATGATTGTTGAATCAAATGGTAAGAATATGTTTAGTTTTGTGAGAAAGCACCAAACTGTCTTCCAAAGTGGCTGTACCGTTTTGTGTTCCCATCAGTAAGAAATGAGAGTTCCCATTGCTCCACATCCTCATCAGTATTTGGTGTTGTCTATGTTCTGGATTTTGGCCATTCTAACAGGTGTGTAGTGGTATCTCACTGGTGTTTCCTTTTTTTTCATTGTTCTGCTTGCATTAATTGTTTAGTTTTTCAACCTAAAGATTATTTGCAAAATCCTCTTGAGCTTCTTTAACCATCTGGGCATGGGTAGCTTCCTTAAATCTAGATATGATCATCCTGGCAGTCAAGCACTTCTGTAACGCAAGACAAATGATTAAGGGCCCTGCTGACAAGCCTTTTGGGGAACATCAACTCTTCCCTCAGGGTAGCTTGTATACAGCAGGTAACATGTCTCCACCTGAAACATGACCTAAAGGTGGGTACCAGCCTCAATTTATATATGATGTATTAGTAAAGCCCCATTTTAAACTGTATAGATAAAATTAAAATATGAATGAAAGTTCTGTTATTTTCTTGTCTCACCCCAAAGGATTATTTTGTGAATTGAAGAGAGAATAGTTTGAATAGAGAAGAAGGACTAGATGTAGTAAGTGTAGAACTAGAGGCAGATTTAGAAAAGCTAATTTTGATTCAATAAGTGTGGCGGTTTCAAAGCACGGTGACCAAAAAAATTTTTTCTTTTTGGTCACACCGCCTGGCTCGGGGGATCTTAGTTCCCTGACCAGGGATTGCACCCAGGCCTCTGGCAGTGGAAATGCAGAGTCCTAACCACTGGACCGCCAGGGAATTCCCAAAACACGGTGGTAAATCTGTTTACACCTCTTCCACCAAGAGGCAGAATTTGTCTCCCTTCCTCTAGAACCTGGGCAGGCCTCTGACTACTTCAACCAATAGGATATGATATAAGGGGCATCATGTGACTTCCAAGGGGTCGTAAGAGGCCACGAAGCTTCCACCTTCATCACTGGAACCCTCACTTGCACAGCTCTGAGCTTTGGTGTCAGGAGCCCCGCTTCCCTGAGGCCACGTGGGCTCTGACAGGCCCAGCCCAGCCCAGTCTTCCAGCCAGACATACAAGAGAAGCTGCCCTGCACCCTGCAGACCAGCCCATCAGCCAACTAAATGCCACCGCAGGGCCTCTGTCAGTGCCACATGGAACAGAAGAATCAGCCAGGAACGTGATCTCTGAATTCCTGACACACAAGGTCGTGAGATATAAGAACATGGTTGTTCGGTTTTTTTAAAGTTTTATTTTATATTGTAGTATAGTTGATTTACAATGTCATGTCAGTTTCAGGTGTACAGCAAAGTGATTCAGTTATATGTTATACATATATCTATGCTTTTTCATATTCTTTTCCCATATAGGTTATTACGGAATATTACATAGAGTTCCCTGTGCTATACAGTAGGTCCTTGTTGATTACCTATTTTATATCTAGGAGTATGTATACGTTAATCCCAAACTCCTAATTTATCCCTTCCCCCACCTTTCCCCTTTGGTAACCATAAGTTTGTTTTCTTTCTTTTTTCTTTTGGTCGTGCTGTGTGTCTTGCGGGATCTTAGTTCCCTGACCAGGGATTGAACCTGGGTCACGGCAGTTAAATCGCCAAGTCTAACCACTGGACCGCCAGGGAATTCCCACCATAAATTTGTTTTCTGTCTGTGAGTCTGTTAATGTTTTGTAAATAAGTTCATTTGTATCATTTTTTTAGATTCCACATATAAGTGATAGCATATGATATTTGTCTTTCTCTGGCTTACTTCACATAGTATGATAATCTCTGGGTCCATCCATGTTGCTGCAAATGGCATTATTTCATTCTTTTTATGGCTGAGTAGTATTCCATTGTATATATATGTAGCACATCTTCTTTATCCATTCATCTGTTGATGGACATTTAGGTTGCTTCCATGTCTTGGCTATTGTAAATAGTGCTGCAATGAACGTTGGGATGCATGTATCTTTTTGAATTATGGTTTTCTCTGGATATATGTCCAGGAGTGGGATTGCTGGATCATATGGTAGTTCCATTTTTAGTTTTTTAAGGAACTTCCATACTGTTCTCCATAGTGGCTGTACCAGTTTACATTCCCACCAACAGTGTAGGAGGGTCAACATGATTGTTTTTTTAAGTCACTAAATTTGGGGGTAGTTGTTATGCAGCAGAGGATAACCAGACAATAAGTAAAGTGTTTCCCAAAAATCAGAGCTACCAAATAGTGGAACAGACCACCTTGGGAGGGAGGGACTGTGGGCTGTAGAATTGCAAAACTCTCCTAGCCCAAGCTCTTCATCTCTCTGCCAAGAAAACAGGTAGATTTTGGAAGCTTTACATCTGGATGGCAGATCTCTCTACAAGGAGACTGGGGGTGTTTGGGAGAAAACTCCAGAATTTTAGGTGATGGAGAGCATAGTTAGGACTTGCCCAAATTCTTCCTCAGGGCTCCAGGAGACCTAAGGCAGTAAGTATTTCTGACAAATTTGTTTATGAAGCTCAGATAAAGAATCAGCAATATTGCAGGTATTGGGAGGAGAGTGGTATGTAGAAGGTTAGTTGGGGTTAGTTAGCCATCCTAAGCACTATCAAAGCCCCAAATACTGAGAAGGGGAGTCCCAGGCGGCGACTTACATTCCTGGTTTGCAAACTCAGAGCTGCCTTCCCTGGCGATGGAGGCACCAAAGGTTAAGTTATGGTGCCACCTGCTGGAGAAATGTAGGCTTGATTCCTTTTGCATGCTGGTTCTGTTCCTCCCTGTACTTGCCCTAAAGCTCAGTCCCCCAGAGACCCAAGCCCTCCAGGGGAGCCACGTGCCAGCCAGGTGGGAAACCGCAGCCCTGCTTATCAATATGCCTTCAGCTTTGCAAAGCCTGTGCTCTTGGGGCTGGAGAATTGAAATGCTGTAAGCCTAGCAGTCCTTCCCAGAGGAGACTGGGATAGGATGAACATACCCATGTCCTTTTAAAAAGTAAGGTCAGAGGAGAGTTGGGTCTCCCGAGGCTGCCCGGGCTGCAAATTGGCAGCTCTTCCTGCCAGCCCACCATGGTGAGGGTCCTCTTCTCAGAGTTTTCTGGAAGGATGCTGCTGTGGGCTCTGAGGGAAGTGACATGGGCTGGTGAGAGAGGGAGTGCCTTCACCAGCACGGGATCCAAAACCCGTACCGACAAGGATCAATTTGCCATTGCCCCATCCTGTGTGGACCAGGTCTAAAAGGCTCTGTAATTACCCAGTAATGGCCAGCAGATGTGTTGAAAATGGCTCCCTCCTCTAGGGATCATTACAAAGCTATTAAGGGTGTCTCCTCACACCAGTCAGAATGGCCATCATCAAAAATCTACAAACAATAAATGCTGGAGAGGGTGTGGAGAAAAGGGAACCCTCTTGCACTGTTGGTGGGAATGTAAATTGATACAGCCGCTATGGAGAACAGTATGGAGGTTCCTTCAAAAACTAAAAATAGAACTACCATATGACCCAGCAATCCCGCTACTGGGCATATATCCTGAGAAAACCATAATTCTAAAAGAGACATGTACCACAATGTTCACTGCAGCTCTATTTACAATAGCCAGGACACGGAAGCAACCTAGATGAATGGATAAAGAAGATGTGGCACATATATATAATGGAATATTACTCAGCCATCTTTTTTGGCTGAAGAAATGAAATCGAGTTATTTGTAGTGAGGTGGATGGACCTAGAGACTGCCATACAGAGTGAAGTGGGTCAGGAAGAGAAAAACAAATACCACATGCTAACACATATATATGGAATCTAAAAAAAAAAATGGTTCTGAAGAACCTAGGGGCAGGACAGGAATAAAGATGCAGACGTAGAGAATGGACTTGAGGACACGGGGAGGGGGAAGGGTAAGCTGGGACAAAGTGAGAGAGTGGCATGGACATATATACACTACCAAATGTAAAATAGATAGCTAGTGGGAAGCAGCCGCATAGCACAGGGAGATCAGCTCGGTGCTTTGTGTCCAAGTAGAAAGGTGGAATAGGGAGGGTGGGAGGGAGACGCAAGAGGGAGGAGATATGGGGATATATGTATACATATAGCTGATTCACTTTGTTATAAAGCAGAAACTAACACACCATTGTAAAGCAATTATACTCCAATAAAGATGTTAAAAAAATATAGAATAAAAAGAAAGCTATTAAGGGTGTCTAATGATTTCCTAGTACTAATAAAGGTGCTAATAAGCCAAGCAAGTTTTCTCACTTTTATGGAGTTAATTAGAAGGCCAATTATTTTGTATGTACATAAAGGAGCGAAACCTTAGCCTCTGTCCTTGTAGCTGTATTTTATTCTGCCCTTGTGACAAAAGCTGCTTTGTAGCACTTTCTTATGCATTAACAAGAATCTTGGGTTTTTAAATTCCACTCCACCAGCCCACCTTAGGTTAAGGGCTAGTGTGGAGGAAGCAGAGAGAGAAAGCAGAGGGCTATTGATCATGGGTAAGGGGCCACTTCGGCCGTGCTGTCCACTTCAGAAATTGTGTCCCACCTCGCTCTATGACAGGGGTTCTCAAACTTGAAAACACATCAGACCCACCCGAAGGCTTGTTCAAACTCAGATTGATGAGTTTCTGATTCACTAAATTTTCAGGGGGGTGGGGTTGGGGGGATTTACATTTCTAATAGGTTCCCAGGTGAAAAGCACTGCTGTAAAACAAGGGTTTCAAACTAGGAATCCCCAGATACCCTCCCACCCTCCCTCTCCAGCAAGAGATTAATGGATAAGCTTCCAAGGGGTCCTTGACTTTGGGGAGAGAATGACATCTTTATCTTCACTAACTTCTAACTGAAATTTTGTTTTTTCTTAAGTTATGAAAGTAGGCAAACAACCACAGTAGTATTAGCAGTGATAACAGATACTTTCAAATCCCATCACAGTGTAGCAAGTATCATCCGTGCACATCACTGCTTCAAAACTCCAATGGTTATTAGTCCTACCAGTAGATCTTATTATTTAATCCATTAATGGAGAAGCACATATATTACTATATCGCTACTTTAAAAAATATTTTGATCACTGTATTTCAGAATGATTGGTTTCCTTTTAGGTCCTCTGTATTTTCTTTTATGCATTTGAAAACGTTATTCAGGCTGCCCAGGGAGGAGGGGGTAAGGGAGGCGGGGCCTATAGCACCAAAAAAAAGAGTAAAACCTTGTTATTAGGGTGGGAAGTTCGTCCTCAAAAAGAATTCAGAGCTTTCTTCCACGGGAGAGTTTGAGAGAAGTGATGTCAAGTGTTTGGATGGGCAAGGAGTGGGGTGGGTGAGGAGGTGGCCTAGAGATGGGGTTGGGACAAGATGCCCAGGTTGTTCCACCACGTTGCTGAGCGCAAAGCTGGAGAAGTCAATTAGTGCCATGCTGTTCACACTCTGGTTAGATCAGGCCTCTTAAAACATCACCAGCTCGGGCTTCCCTGGTGGTGCAGCGGTTGAGAATCCGCCTGCCAATGCAGGGAACACAGGTTCGAGCCCTGGTCTGGGAAGATCCCACATGCCGCGGAGCAACTAAGCCCATGAGCCACAACTACTGAGCCTGCGCGTCTGGAGCCTGTGCTCCGCAACAAGAGAGGCCGCGATAGTGAGAGGCCCGCGCACCGTGATGAAGAGTGGCCCCTGCTCGCCGCAACTAGAGAGAGCCCTCGCACAGAAACAAAGACCCAATACAGCCAAAAATAAATATATAAATTAAAAAAATTTTTAAAAAAACATCACCAGCTCAGTTTGGAATGAACAGTGGCAATATCAACAGTAAAGTAAATCATCAAAATATGATTAACTTCTATCAGGCGCCATATGGTTTATTAAGGACTTAAGTGTGTGATACACTTTCTTTGGGAGACATGATGGCGGTCATCATTTTATGATGTGCAGAGACGGGGAGGCCATTCACTCTATAATTGGGGGACATGAAGCTGGTTTCTTGACTCCAAATCCTGCACTTTCCAGCCAGCCAGAAGGAATGGGCCTAAGTGTGTGTGTTTATGGAGGTGGCTGTTGGGAGATTTGCCCTTGTCATGAAATCCTTCTTTATCCCTCCTCTAGGCTAACAGGTCCTGTCACTGTGGTCGCCAGATCCAAACCCAAAGTTCTTCTCTATGTGGCATCGAGGGAAGAGCCTGGAGTCTGGAGTCACTTAGACTTGGGTTCCATGCTAATTCTGCCACTGTGAATTTGGGTGACTTACTTGACCTCCCTGAACCTCAGTCTCTTCATCTGTGAAATGAGTATAATACCTACCTTGCATGGCTGTTGGTACCCGCTGGGTGCTTAGTAAACACCGGCCGTCGTGGCTATTTACACCTACCCTTGTTCCAGCGGCCACACACCATTACCCTCCCTCTGCTCCCCTGTCGGTCCTCATCATTTCTGCCTCGCCACACATCCTCCATCTTCTGCCACCTCACCCCAGCCTGCTCACTCCTCCTAAATCTCCTGCCCTGCAATGCCAGTTCCGTGCATTTGTGAACAGCTTACCGGGTATCTCCAGCTTTGCCAAAGAGGGCCTGATTATGCCTCCTTCGAGGGGCCAGCGTTGCTACCTGAACAGAGGAATCAGTACCTCATCAGAGGAAAGAGACAGTGTCATATGGAAATCTTCCCCAGAACAGTTCTTTCCAGCATATTTCTGAGCCAAAGATTGTCTTAGACTTGCTTTGATTCTGTTTCTTCCCCTCTCCTGTGTGTGTGTTGAGACAAGTTTCCCAAACCTGTGGCTTTGAGAGCAGCTCCCAAAGCTCTGTGTCATCCCCTTCTC
Source organism: Balaenoptera acutorostrata (assembly GCF_949987535.1). NCBI lineage: Eukaryota > Metazoa > Chordata > Mammalia > Artiodactyla > Balaenopteridae > Balaenoptera > Balaenoptera acutorostrata. The sequence goes on from NC_080075.1 coordinate 56,871,922, forward strand.
AACCCACCCACTCTTTTTGGCTCCAGAGAAACACACTGAAGCTTTGTTTAAGAACTGGGAGGCCCTGGCAATGTCAATCCCCTCAATGTCCTACATTCCGACATTTTAATCCTTTTATGTGCTCTGTGTCCTTAGGCAAGTGCCCTATCCTTTCTGGGCCTGGGATCAACACATCCTATAGAGGGAAGACATGGTTGTTCCATTTTCCTGAGTGCTCTAGAAGAGGTGATGGAGGATTCCTTTAAAGTTTAGAGAGGACGATGGCCCTGTTGCTAGACCCAAGATTCCCAGTGCTTTTCCATGGCCTCTTTCCCATCTGTCCATCCATCTTTGATACCTGCCTTAAAAAGAAACAAAGGACGTGACCCTTAGGCCCTCAGTACAGGACAGACAGACTTATAAACAAATGTTGTGCTAAGTGCTTACTTGTCCAGGACTCACGTAAAAACACTCCAGGTGCAGGTAAGCCACTGACTGATCCTTCTGGGAGTGGGGCCGCCGGGCTCGGAGGTGGGTTGTACATCGGGCAGAGGGAAAGAGAGGATACGGGGGTGACTCCACATATCGGGGGATGTTGTGCCACTAACCAAACTGGGGCATTTAGGAGAAGCAGGTTTTGCAACAAAGGATGAGAAAAAAATAATCCATGTGGATGTGGATGTGGATGTGGATGTGGCAGGTATTAGAAAGAAGTTAGAGCTAGAAGACTGTAACACAAGAGCATCTGAACCCAGGGCCTCCCAAGGCATTCCTGAGGGAAGAATGTGCCAGAGGATAATAATAGACAAGACAAAAATAATAGCTATAAGAATCATAATAATCAGTATTTATTGAGCACCTACTAACTGCTGAGAACTTGCTCAGTGTTTTGCTTCATTTAATCCTCATAACAAACCCACAAGATGGGTATCATCGCTCTCATTTTACAAAGAGGAAACTGCAGCTCCAAGGAGTCAGGCAATGAGCCCATAGTCACCACCATGCTGTGCCCAAGCCCTGCTGCGCGACCTGGTGAGCACCCCCGTGGGACTCCTCAGAAGATTCCTTTAACTCCAGGGAAGTTGGAGGCTGCAGGGCTACCAACCACTGTGGGCTGAATGGCCCCTTTGCTGTCCCCTCCCAAATTGGCTCCAAGCTTCAGCCGCTCCATCTGTGAGAAAAAGAAAAAGCAGAATCACGAGCAACAGCAAGAAAGTCTCAGGCTGGGAAACAAGGTGGTCGGCCCATTGGGTCCAGGCTACAGGCCCACACCCACCCCAGCTGGTCAAGGGGGTGTGAGCCGCCTGAGCCGCCCACAAGTGGGCAAGAAGGAGGCAGCCAGAGAGAGCCAGAGGGCGCCTCTCTCCCCCTGGAGCCGGCCTGGCAACTCTGACCCCAGTTCAGCTTATCCAGACCCTCTTCTTACTCAACTGGGGAATGATATGTCCTTGCCAGGACCCTGACCCATTACTGAGGTGGGAAGGGAGGAGGTGGAGGGATGGGGAGCAGACAGGAGCCTCAACATCCCCCCTCTTTCTGCTCTTTGTCCTGTTAACGTAATGGGTTCAATAGCCAAGGCCAAGATGCAGACATCCACCCCCACCTCCACACCAAGGAAGGAATCTTCCTCTGTGTGTGTGTGTGTGCACACAAGCGTGTGTGTGTGTGTGTGTGTGTGTACCTTACCTCTGACTTCCCCTGAGCTCCTCTGGCCCCAGGTCAGAGGGACAAGTGCCAGATATGCCAAAAACAGAGCTGAAAGCCAGGCAGCAACCTGGGCAGCTGGCTCCAGAATCCCTGAGGGACCAGGCTGAGAGGGCCTGGGAGACAGGTTAGACCAGGGCTGGGGGGCTACTTCAGTCCACACCAGCCAGGGTCCTGCCCACAGCCAGCAGTTTCTCCCTGGAACACTGCAATTCCCCCTTCCCGCACTCCCATCTTGGAGAGCCCCTTAGGCAATTCTGAGAATACAAGGACCACCTTCTCTCTTCCCCTTCACCTCCCGGTTTAGGGAAATAGGGGAGCTGCTGCTGCTGCTATTGCTGCTTTTATTCAAAAAGTGAGATCACAGTGGCTCATGCTTACCCCAAACTCTTGTCAGGAGTCCTAGAACTTTAACTTCACACAGCCTCAGTTTTCCCATCTGTGAAGTAGGACTAATAGACCAAATGGGATAATATGTGTACAGAGCCAACCACAGAGCCTGGTCAACAATAGCTGGCACTCAACAGCAGCTGGTACCTTTCACTCCCTCCCCCACACCCTGCTCTCAGCACTGCTTTCGCCCCCAAGACTAGGAGTGGAGCAGGACCAACCAGGTCCCCACGGCTGCTGCTGGGCTGAGGTCCTACAGTCAGGTCTGGGCGTGGAGCTCTAGAACAAACATCAAAACCCAGGATGTTGGGACTTCCCTAGTGGCTCAGTGGGTAGGACTCCGCGCTCCCAATGCAGGGGGCCCAGGTTTGATCCCTGGCCGGGGAACTAGATCCCGCATGCATGCCACAACAAAGATTCCACATACCACAACTAAGACCCAGCACAGCCAAAATAAATAAATAAATATATTAAAAAAGAAAAAAGAAACAGGATATTCACCCTCAGGGTGATTGGGTACTAGCCTGTAACATTCAAGGGGGTGCTGCTCTTGGAGAAAAGGGAGCTGACTGGTCCCAAGGAGCCTCAAGGGGTAGATAATGGACCCATAAAGGATGCTACAGGGAGAGAGTCATTGACTCGAGAAGGAAGAGCTCTTCCCAGGGGAGTCCAGAGATGCTGTGGGCTGTCTTTGGTGGCGGTGTTGTTTCTCAGGCGCTGGAGGTGTTCAGGCAGAGGCTGGTGAGATCAAGAGGACTGGGGACTGGAAGAGGGGTTGGAGTAAATGACCTTATACCTCCCCTAATCTGGAGCTTCTGAGTCTGTCAAAATAAGAGGCATAATTTGAGAAGGACTCTTCACCCCAAATCTCTCTTCTGTCCACAGCTAATGCCTGAAATTCCTTCATTGCAGATTCATTGCTTTAGGTTAAGTCACTGTCCCTTGCAAAATGCCAGACTCCCAACCAATGTCAGTTGGTGTCACACTGACTCATCAGAGCCCTTATGAAGGTTCTGATGGTGGAAAGTAGGAAGATGAGGATAGGGGGCATTTGCATTACATCAACACATTTCAGGGAGTAAAAAAGCCCAACCGTGCTTTTAAAGAAAGCCAAGTATAAGCCCAGTACTGGAATGATATACACATTGCATGTTTGGGGTTTTTTTTTTCATTTTAATCATTTTTATTGATTTATTCTTATTCAGTTAAAAACAAGTCACATTAAATATATCCTTTTACTGTTCTATAAATGCTTGCAGCTCACTTTCTATATCAAAAGTGATAAATATGCTGATAAAATACCAAGACAGTTATAAAAATGACAACCCAACCTCAAACATAGTATTTACCGGTCCGATCTAGAACAATATCCCAACACAATACATCAAAGTGCCACATATGAAAACAGGCAGCGTGTATATCCACTCCAGTACTGGGCTTACACTTGATAGTCTTTAAAAACACAGTAGGGCTTTTTAACTCCCTAAAAAGAGTTGCCATAATGCAAGAAACAGTGCAAGTTGTACCATCATTGAAGAATGAGGTTCCCGCCCTGCCCTGGGGGAATTTTCCATTTGATTGGAACATAGTGTGTGTTACAGGGACAGAGGGAGAAGCCCTTTGAGCAGCATGTAAAATACACACTCTGGACTCGAACAGATATTTGTCCACCCATGTTCATAGCAGCATTATTCACAATAACCAAAAGGTGAAAACAAACCAAGTGTCCATCAGTGGATGAACGGATCAATAAAATGTGATGATACGTGTATACAATGGATACAATGCACACAATGAATATTGTAATTCAGCCTTAACAAGGAATGAAATTCTGATACATGTTATAACATGGATGACCTTGAAAACATTATGCTAAGTGAAATGAGCCTGTAACAAAAGGACAAGTACTGTATGATTCCACTTATACGAGGTACCTACAGTATCCAAATTCACACAGCTACAAAGTAGAATTGTGGTTGCCAAGGAATGGACAAAGGGAGGAATGGGGAGTTATTGCTTGATGGATACCGAGATTCAGTTGGGGGAGATGACAAAGCTCTGGAGATGGATGGTGGCGATGGTTGCACAACATTGTGAATGTACTTAATGCCACTGAACTGTACACCTAAAAATGATTAAAATGGTAAAGCTCATGTTAGGTGTATTTTACCACAGTAAAAAAATACACACCCTGGAGTCTGGGGTTCAGACAAGCTCAGTGAAGAAGGCTGTGGATTCTGTTTCCAAAGACACAGCCTGTTAGCCCTTTGCCATGGACTCCGGTCCATTGCCCCCCAGTGGCTGGGCTGGTGGCTGGGACCCAGGCCCTGTGTTGATGGGGAAAGAGGTAAAAGGGCTTAGGGAAACCCAGTGAGGGGTTCCAGGACAAGCACTTGGTGGATGGGAGGGTCCAGGGTGCCAGGGACTATAAGGAAACACCCAGCAGCCCCGTTCAGTACTGTGCACGGGAGCCTGGGGTGATAGGACCCTGGCCAGAGCGACAGCTGAATGGAACAGGGAGTTGACAGGTGCTTGAGGGCACAGCAGGGACCACTGGAGGAGGGATGGGAAGCTCGCTGAGGACAACAATCCTGAAATTATCCCCTCATTAGGAAGGGTGGTATCCTGTGGACAATGGGCACTCCAGAATTCCTGTGGAGGAGGGGCTTGGAGCAAGCACTCTTTCTGTCCCTTGGTAGTAGGATCATTCAGTGCTTCGCTGCCCCTGGATGGAGCTGCAGGCTTTGAACCATGACCCATGGAAGAGATAGCAGAGAGACCGCTTCAGAGTCAGTACAAGAAAGAACTGTCTAGAGCAACCAGAGACGGATCGGGCTACCTTGGGAGGTGGTGAGTTCCCTGTCACCAGAGGTGTTCTAAGATAAGCTGTCCTCTGCAGATTCAGAGCCCCTTGTATACTGGGCTGCTTGGTTAGGAAAGGGGGCCGGAGATCCCCAAAATAGGGGGTATTGTCTGAGAGAGTAGCTGCGGCTTTTTCAAGAGGAAGCCGCTAATCCTCGCAGGGAGCCTTTCTGGCCCAGGGCACTAGAAAATCCCAAACTGCCATTCTGGGGTTTCTTTCATCTTGGCGCCTGGCGCAAGGGGCAGGGCAGCAGAGCTGTTCCCGACACGTCCTGGCAACAGTGCCGGGTGGGGGCGGGCAGTCTGGCTCCTTGTGCCTTTGCCCTAAATGCTGGGCTGGGAGGAGACCGGAGGGAGGATGGCAAAGAGAGAGAGGAGACGTCACCCTGCCCTCTCCAAGGACTGCTTCAGAACCTAAGAGCTGGTGGCCCTGGGCTGGTCTGTGGGGCAAGGGGGAAGACTCGGCTCCTGGGAGGGGGCAGGTCCAGGGCTGCAGCCCATTTCACAGGCAGGATGGGTCCTGGGTCACATGAAATGACAGTTTTTGCTTCCAGCAGCTTCCAACCTGTGGAAAGAGGGACGGACTCTACAGAGAGAGCTGCATTGTTAGGAGTGTTTGGAGAGGACAACACTTAACCAAAGACTTAAGACGATGCTCCGTGGTGGGATTTAAGGTGGGATTGGCAGGTTAGGCAAGGGAATCCTTTGGGGCAGAGGGAATTATCTGGCGCTTTTCCACCTCTTCCCTCTGCCTGTCCCACCTGGGAGCCCATCTGGCCTGCAGAACAAACCTGGAACTGTCAATCAGCACGTCTCAAGCAGGAAGGTGTGTGTATACTGGAGGGTCCCATATCGAGCCACACATCAGAATCGCCTCTGAGATGTGTTCAAAATACTGACTCTTACCTGTCAAGATCCCTTGCCTCTGAGGCTCATCTCTAGTAAAAACACAGAATTCCATAGCAAATGGAGAGACCCCCGAACCAGAGCCAGGAGGGGTAATCACCAACCCTGCTGGAGTTTTTGCTCTGCAGGGTTCAGGATCAGGTGGCACCGAGAGGATCTGTGTGTCCCCAGGTTCACAGGCAGCCCACGTTGACATTTACTGTGCACTGTGCTAGCTCCTGAGGACATGAAGATGGGAGAGACAGAGCAGACAGCTTCATGATGATTTATCCAGTTGTCTGCGTCCCAGGGGCCCCATAAGCCACCACTCCAGGGCCCAGCATACAGCCACACCTCAGTTGAGCTCCAGAGACTTCAGTGGGGAATCAGTGTTTCTCCGGGGACCCTCCTCCATCCTTGCCCAGAACATTTGCCCTGCTTTCTTTCAGCAGCTCCCTCCGTGTCTGCAGCAGTCTGGGCATCTGTGGTTGGGTCACTTTCCAAGCTGATGAGTGTTTAGATAACCGAGCAGGGGCTGTTTTCTCCTAGTGACAGGCAGACATCAGAGAGTGCACAGGTCTGCCTCGTTCATACCTCTGTGGCAGGTGTGCCAGAGGACCTGATCCCCAGGTCAGAGGTGAAGGTCAAAGGGGGTTCATTTTGAGAGCCCCAGCACGTTTAGGATTGTGGCCCCGCTGCATATATCCCACAGTGGGGAATGGCAGGGAGTTGGAAAGGATTGAAGAGCCCCTGTTCCTAAACCTTGGGCCCTTTTCTCAGGGCTGATTAGATCTGCTGAGATCTGAAACATTGTCACAGGTGCTAGACTGTGTGACCCTGGTGCCTACAGAAAAAATGGTATGATGATGTCAGTGATGGAGCTGAAGAGTCAACCAATGCCACCTGCTAAGGTGGCAGCCATATAACTCTGATTTTTGAGATGCCTGCCATCCTGAACAACCTTCTGATTTCTGAATAACTCACTCTCCAGCCTCCATAAGGCCCCCTCCAGGGAGCTTTCCCTGGGGTCTCAGGGGCCTGGCCTCATGATCAAGACTCTTCTCATGTTCATTTCCACATGCATCTGTACTGTGAATGCTGGTTTCTGATGAGAGATATGACTCTCTAAGTCCAAAAACCCCCACCAACCCTCACTCCAAACTCCAGTTCCTATTTTCTCTGTCATTTCTGCCGCAGAGTTGCTGGATGGACACTGATCTTCCTCCTTAACTTCTGACCTGTGGTCCTTCAGTCATGAGATATACACACCATATGCAGAGCACACAAAAATGGGTTCTGCTACAGCTGTTATGAGGCTCTGCAAAGTCACAAGTTAAAGAATCTTCATGTTTGCTCTGTCTCCTGACTGTCAATAGCTTGATGCCTAACAGCCTTAGCCTGTCTCATGAGGTAAGGAAATTGCTTCCCCCGGCCCTCGCCGTGTGTTCTCATCCCCTGACAGTTCTGCCTACACACACTCATGCTGAACCCCAGGAATGCGGGCTGCCCACTGGTCCCCCATCTGGGCTCTGTATGGTGGTCTTTTGGTTTGGGCTCTGAACTTGCACCTCTAATGCCAGGATAACCTGCACTCACTCTGCAGTTGTCCTCACCCTCTCAGGAATGCTCTGGTTTCTGGCCATTTCTTCTGCACTTCCAGACTCACAAGGCTGTGGACTAGTCACATCCCAATAAACTTGCAGGCACAATTTTCCTACACCACAATGCCCCCTTCCCTCTGGCCTCCAGGAAGACCCATCTTGCCTTCTGTCTGTTCCCTTTCCTCACCCCTAGCCCTTGACACTGGAGTCACATGCAACATGTGGTATAAAAAGAACATGAGCCTTGCAGGTGTACAAATGTGGATTCCAGTTCCTAATGTGCCACTTACTATCTCAGTGACCTTGAGTGTCTCATCTGGCATGTCACTTAGTCTCTCTGACCTTCAGTTTTTTCATTAGTCAAATGGGTTTAATAATATTTCTATCTCTGAGGCTCTGTGAGAAATAATTCACGTAAAGTACCTTGGACAGCACCCAGGGTAGAGTAAGTGCTCACTTAATCACTTTCCCTGGCCTTCCCTTTCTGGACTCAGTCTAATATCTGCAAGTGCTGTTTGTGAGAGGGGTGGGTACTGGCTTCAGTCTTAATTCATGCTATTTTCCAGCTCAGGCTCACATATGTTGTCTATAGCCAATGCACTGACTGATTCCCTCTGCTTTCTTTTACCAGTCCTTCTTAGAGTTCTGCCTAGTTCCTTAGTAGGGCAATGTCTATGAGGATGCTGGGATGGACCCCTCCTAGACAAGACCCTGTTCTGGGCTTGTTTCACAAGTCTTCCAAAAAGCCCTCTTTTCTCTCCCCCTTACTAGCCCCATCTTCTATGGTCAAGGGAGGGAGAGGTAAGAGGCTGTGTCTTTCCAACATTTTAACATTAATGCTGAGTCTTAAGAGATAGTGAGGTTAAAAAGCACTCTCCTTGATAGCAGTAAACACATTACCTTTTAAAATTTACAAATAGGTCCTTATTTTTACACCGCTTGGGCAACCTCCCCAGATTCCTGCAGGGCTGAGTACTTTGTTATCTCCCCACCAGCCTCACCCAGGCACAAGTGCCTGCAAAGAACTTTCTTCTCCAGGACTGTCAGTAATAGCCTTGACCATTGAATATTCATTCAACATCAGATCTCAGAGATGACTGTTTGTGATGTCATTTAGCACTTGCATATTTGATTCAAATGCTACTAGCTATTTCTCCTCCTCTGTCCCCTGTCCCGACCAAAGAAGAGGACCCATTTCTGAAGACTTTGGAAGCCACTCTTCCCCCAGCTGGCTGGGGATGTGAGTGGTCTTGTCTGCAAGCAGAGGGATAGATGAAATCAGTGGGTCTCTGGCTCTCACAGCCCATAATCTCCCGTGACAGACATGGGCCTTCATTCTCTGCTGCTGCTGCCACAATGGAAGCCCCTTTCCTACAAGGCAAGTTACCACCAGCCTGGCCACCAGCATGGGAGCCAGGGGGAATTAAACCCTGAGACAAACGTATATACCGCAAGCCCTAAGGAGTGAAGCCAACCCACAGTGACCTCCTTAGCAGAGTCCTGGGGGCTGCAGGCTCTGGACCCACCCACATGTCCTTCCCCACCCCATCCTTACTTCTCTGTAGATGAATCCAATTAAACAGAACAGCCTCAAAGAGAAGAAGCTGCAAAAAGATAGTCTGAGGGAAGATGCAAGGAAGCAGTCCCTCCTTCTGCTTTAGGGCTGGGGACAAAAAGGGTGAGGGTCCCTTATTCCTTGAATGCTGTGAATCTCTTGGGGGCCCAGCTGGTGGATCTACCCCATGCGCTCTATCTCGAGGGGGGCACTAAATCATCTGAGATGTCTGGTCTCAGGGTCCATGACAGCCACTCCTGCTTTCCACACCCCAGGAACTTTTCAAATCCTTTGAGACAACTGAACATCAATATTTCTCAAGGTTCTTTCCTGCCAGTAAATTCTGTTTTATTCCAGGGAAAATGGGAATATAATAAAAAAGGCTTTATTTGTGTCCAGTATTTATGCAGAGGTTATACACCTGCTTATGGTCTGTGTATTCCTTTTCAGGTCTAACCACCCATCCTTGGGTCTTGCTGCAAGAGGGACATTCTTCAGGCACTGAGCCAGGCCAGCGCAGGGGATGGAGATGATGTCCCCTGACACCAAAGTGGGCAGGTCACATTGGACCCCGCTTTTCCCTGTTAATCAATGGGTGAGGCACATTGTAACAAGAGGCGGATCACTCTCGGATTCTTTACCAACAAACCCAACATCTAGTCAGTATCAAGCTCCTTAACCTTTGCCCACAAGCTATGAACACCAGGGACCAAGGGAGAAGGGAGGTGAAGGAGAAATTGAGGCAAGGGCAGAGACCAGGCCAGTGGGTATCGCTGCTTCCGAGGCAGCTGGGGAGGAGGTATTCCATTTCCTGAGCTGTGCTTGTCCCATTTCAGCTTGAACAGATGGAAATATAGTTCAATGTTTCAACATCATTTGCCTTTCTCGTGCTAAAATATTGATAAGTGCTGCCCAGGCGGATGCCCCTGGGGTTCCTAGCAGTAACTGGAGCATGATGTGTACTGAAGTGAGACACGGCAAAGCCTTTAACGAGTGTTTAAAATTCCTGGAATAATGCTCAACGCTGGCTTAGCTCATTGGGCTCCTGAAAACCTCCCACCCTGGGCCGCCTCCTAAGCGGCAGGAGGAGTGTCAGCGCGGCCCGGACCCCCCGCTGGTGGCAATTAGTGCAGCAGCTGCTGGTCTTCAGGATGGGAAACAAAGCAGGAGGTGCTGCATCTGCCACCTCACCAGGCAGGGAAGCAGGCGCGCTCAGGGGGCCGGGGGGCGCGGGGTGCTGTTTCTCCTGCCTGCAGGGGCCTGGCACTGGGGACTCCAGAAAGGGGGCGTCCTGGGCAGGGCTCTCAAGTAAGGCAGGTGAGAGGAGGGCCAGAAGAGGGGGAAGAGGAAGAGGAAGAGGGTGGGGACTTGGGAAAAGAAAGAGGAAGAAGGGGTGGGAAGGAGGATTTTGCCAGGATCAGCAAATCCCCTGGGAAGAGCTTGCCAGGCCCTGAAAGGAGAATCCAACTTTGCCTCTAGGAGGGGACAAAGCCTCATGAGTGGCATCCCAGTCCTAAGACACCCATCTTCAAATTCCATTCATGACAAAGGCCCCCAGAACTAGGGTGTAAAGGAAACCGATGAGAGCACCTGGGATGTCACCCCGAGACTTGGAACAGTACAGGTTGCTAAGGTAAGGATCTCCCTGGATCTCTATATCCCTACCTGGAGATCAGGTGGTCTAATTGTGGAGGTCCCTGCCATGTTAAAGTTCTCACATACTTTAAGCTTTGGGGATTCAGATTCATGATTTTTTAAAACTCCTTATAGATCTTTGTGGGGTTGTTCAGAAGCATGTTCTCCAAGGGGCCTACTTGAATCACATCCAGGGAGAGAATGTCTGCCTTTTTCACGAGTGACCCCATTAAAGCACCACCCACGTGGGAGAAAGCAGGGCTGTGTCCCAGCAAGCTGGCGGCTGCCCCCCAGGAAGGAATTCTGGGCTGGTGGTTGGATACCACTTAAAGCAGTGTAACTCGATTCCATTGACCGAAGACTTCCAGAAATGATTATTGTCGATTGAATAACATTTGCAGCTGGGGAGACAGAATAGGAAATCTACAATGAGTTGGAAAACGGGGTCTCATAATTACATTCTTCCTCCACCTTCTATAAAATCAAACTCAATGAAGTCGTGTAAATATAACTATGCTATTTTCTGAGACAAAAATTAAAGGGGGACATGTGATCTGACACACAGGAGGACATTTATGGGAACAAACCAGAGGGAGTATAAAATTGAAAGGGAAGGGACAGGAAAATCGAAGACACACAGCTATCACGAATACAGGGCACAGACCGAGGGGCTCCAGGACCCACCTGGGGCAGAGGGGTTGGAAAAATCTTAATAGAGGAGGAATTGTCTGGAGCAAAGAAATGCTGTGGGCTCCGGGGAGGTTAGCAGCAGCCTCATTTTCTCTCCATCCTGAAGCCATCCAGCTGACTGAGGAGCACCTTGCTTGGTGACACAGTGGTACTTCCCTCCACACACATCTGCTCCAGGCACCTTTCCTCACTCCCGTGTCGTTCCAGCCGCTGGACCCCAGTCCAGCCATCCTCCAGCCCCAATCATCCTCCAAAGGCCTGCCCATCACCCAAACCAACATCTGTGTGGGCTGTTGCTGAGACCAGCACGGTGGCTCTGGGCTGAGGCCGTGGGTCTGTCCCTCTGGCAACGTGGCTCTGTCTGTCATTGTTCTCCCGGTTCTCCTGTTGCAGAGTCTGTCCATTGAGTGATGGGGGCATCTGGCTTCCATGGCCAGAGGTGGGGGTGGACCAGAGGGGGTGTGGGTGTGGCCAAGGTGATGACCCACCTGATGCTGACCGCCTCCTCCAGGAGTTTATCTGCAGGAGCCCAGGAGCCCTGCCTTCAGGCAGTCAGACTGGGCACTGGGGCAGGGGGGGAAGGTCAGCATCTGTGAGAAGACAGACAGGATGGGGAGTCCCGGGGTGGCCAGAGTGAAAGGAACAACAGCAAGGGCAGGGGCCAGACAACAGCGATAGTCATCCTTTCTAAACTTTGTGAACTGTTTCCAACTTGGCATCCAATCTGATCATCACAACTCCTGGCAAGTATTATTAACACCAGTTTATAAAGGAGAAAGGCAAGGGCTCAGATCAGTAAAATGACATGACTAAGGTCACAGGCCTGATTGTCCCCCTACACAATGTCACCTCCTTGAGGGATTGCAAACCCAGAGAGGGTGCTGTGTATGGAAGTCACCCGGGGGTCTTGTTAAATGTGTGTCGGGGTGGGATCTAAGACTCTGCAGTCCTAAGAAGTCCCCAGGTGATCCCAATGCTGCTGGGATCTCCCCCCAACACACGTGCGCACACACACGCACTTTGAGTGGCAAGGTCCTACAGCAGTGTTTTCCCATCTCTTGTTCACGAGAATCACCTGGAGCACCTGGAGATTCCAACTCAGTAAGGACTCGGGATGCTGACTGTCTAACAAGAGCCTCGAGCACCCTTAGGTAAGTTTGGGAAATGCTGCCCTTCAAGTGTGGGAAAGACGCGGCCACAGCTGGGAAGCTTCAGCAGGGAACCAGAGGCTGGGTCCCCTTCGCTGGTCGCCTCGGTTTACCAGGCACCCTTCCCTCCAGCAGAATGCCTGCCTTGGCCCTGACATTGCTTTGGCATTCAGTCTTGGGCAGACTTCTTCCCATCTCTCTGCCTCCACTTTCTCCTCTGTAATATGGAAACTGGTAGCTGAAGCCCGGGGCATGCAGAGGACACGATGGAGGGAGGCACCTAGAGAAGGAGGATGGTGGAGAAGCAGCCAGTGATGAGTCAGTGTCCATCCAGCACGTGGGAGAGAGACGGATGAAGAGGAAAGGCAGCAGGAAGTGGGAAATGGGAGAAGGCCACGATCGTGCTGGGGTGCAAAAGAGCAAAGGTGGTGCAGCGGGCATGGGGGCGCACCACATCCTGCCCCTACCCCTTGGTATTAGAAAACATGGAGCCAAAGGACCAAAGAGACTTTAAAAAGTGGGAATGAGAGGGGATCCTGGAGACCTGGACCACGTCCACCACGAGTGTGCAAAGCCTGTCACTTTGGTCCTCCATATCACAGAGGAGCAGAGAAGCAGCACCAGGGGGGTTGGGGTGGGCTGGCCGGGTGCTCTGAAATGGAATGGAGGAGAAGAGGGCAGAGCTGGCCCAGAATCAGGGCTGGACACAGACCCTCCCAGCTTCCCACTCGCTGGGTTGACCCCAGTCCCAGCCGCCATCACCCATTTCAGAGTTGCCACCACCCCAGCTGGGTCCTCTCTACAGGCAGGTACTGAGCCCTCACTGTATACCAGGTGCTGGAAATGTACATTATCTCATTAATGTTTCATCCACCCTGGCAAGGTATGTGCTCTTGTACTTGTTTTATAGGTGAGGAAAGCAGACCGAATGCTCAAGTTTGCAGAGTTACTACATGGAAGTACTGAGATTCAAAGCCAGGCCTCCCACTCTACCATTTATGACTTCTGTAGTTCAACATCTTTCTGAAAAGGGTGTTTGCACGTGGGCTCCAAACCCAAGGGAGCCAGGGATATATTTATCCTTTCCCTTAAATGCATATTAGAGTGGTGACTTGGGCTTGTGGCACGTGTGTGGAGACCTTTCACAGAGAGATATTGACCTACAAAGACTACGGGTTCCAGTTCTAGGTTCGTTTGCTGGGAATGGGCTTGCTAAGTGTGTGGGTACATAGTGGTTTTGCCCTAATGCACACCAAACACAGTAAGTTCTTCTTTTTCTTGTTTTCCCACCTGAAATCCATGACCTCACCTGGTATTCCAGGCATACTCATTAACCAGCAATTACTATGCAAAGCCAGCTCACCCCACACATCCACGTGGAAAAAATGGGGTTGTCAATTTGAGCACATATGTTTTTCCTGTTTTTACAGTAAGATAAACAGGCATGAAGATTTGTGTTGAAATGGATGACTTTGAAATTCAGTAAAGAAGCTAGACAGGAAAAGACAGGAAGATTCTAAAACTGGTCAAAATAAGATGGGTGGATTTAGAACCAGGTAAGAGCTCTGAGTACCACCGTCCAAATGGACCAGGTGCCCTCAGACAAGGACGTTCTAAGTCTCAATTCCAGGTACTTGAGTGTGACATCACCTCCAAGACACCCCTCCTGCCCCCCCACCCCCCACCTACACAGCTTTGTTTAGCAGCCCTTCCAGGAGTGCCCCGCCCCTTTCTCTGGCTCTGTCCTGTTAGCACTTCCTCCTCGCAAGCTCCCTGGTTCCTTCCCTTACATTTGACTGTAGAGAATCCTCCTGTTGGTCCAGGCCATCCCACCTGCCCAGGATGTCCTCACCTCCACTCCTTTTTAGGGATCTCTCTGACTCAGCATGTCCTACCTGGGTCACCAGGTTGTTGATTTTTCTAAGCATATCCCATGGCAGATTGGTAATGCCTGGCTTCTTTGTCTATGGCCCTGAGCTGGCATTTTTCACTCACTCGCTCAGTGATTCAACAAATATGTACCAGGCTTTAGGTTAGGTGCTGTGAGAAATACAAAGGGGTGTTCAACACAGCCCTGCCCCACTCTAGTCGGGGACTGAGCCATACACCCAAAGCACTGTCAGGCCAGGTAGAGTGCGGCCTTGGGCTCCCTGGTGGCCGGGGTATCTCAGTGAAGACATCGTGTTTGTCTGGTATTTACTGCACCGTAAACTCCTCCCCACAGCCTGGGTGAGTCCCTCCTCCTGCTCTTTGAAAACCACAGCCCCTCTCTGGGTCACCTGCAGAGCTCCTGTTGCCTCTGCTTCTGGACAGGCCAGGATGACTCAGGTCTCCCTGAGTCACTCTTCCCAGCTCAGGTGACCATCCCCACCCTGTCTCTAAGCAGTTCTCCCATGACTGCAAGGTGACTTTGGAGTGATGGAGAAAACTAGCAAGCATCCTACAGTTCTCTCAGCCTTCAATTTCTTCAACTGTACAATGAGGATAAAAATACTAATCACCCAGCATGCTGGGAGGACTAAAAGAAATATGATGGTGAAAGAACCTAGGACACTGCCTGATGCCCAGGAAGCAGTTAATCAATGTTCCTTTTCTTCCTTCCTTTGGAGTGGTGTCTCTCATGTAAAAGTTGAAAGCTTGAGGCACTTATCCGTAGCTTTATGGTAGAGATGGACTTTTCCCCGAGGCATCCAGGGTTGAGAGTGGTGGGCCCCTGGCTGTCCCCAACCTGACCTGGAGGGTGAAATCCAGCATTTCCCTGGGCATGGGAAAGGGTAAAGGTTGGCATCAAGGGGAGAGCCCAACTCGGGAAGAGAATGGCCATTAAAAATGAGAGCTGGCCCTGAGCAAGGGGTCAGCCTAGCAGTTGAGTCAGAGATCTAATCTCTGCAGAACTGCAGACTTCCTTGAAAGGAACCTTTTTGTTTTTTCAACTTTGAAGCTTCTTGAAACAAGCCCCTTTTTTCCAGTGAAGGTGAAGGAAGGCTGCATCTTCCCCTTGACTTTGCAGTAAGAAGAGGGAGCAGGCACTGGGAACAGGGGCGGGGAAACCCACCGGGATGGAGAAGGACACCCGGCTGCCTGCTCTCTCATCCCAGGCTGCCCCATGAGCCTTCCTGAGCTCCAGGTGGGACTTCACTGTCACCACCACCGCTGGCCCCAAATGCCCTCAGATGCCTTCATCTTCTCTCCTGGGCGGCTTTGAGCACCATTTCCTCTTTTCATTCAGGGTCAGGATAGAATTGTTCTAAATGAATACATTGGGAAATAACAGGGTGTGCAAGGTGTGTGTTGGGGAGGAGGCCCCTGAAAACTACAACAGCCAAGTACACTCAGCCTGGATGACTTTTTCTTCCGTAGCTAAAACACAATCACTGGCAGATCCTCCCCCTTTAACTCAGTCCTCCCCTGGCAAGGGGCTAAACTCCCCTTTCATCAACTGATAAATATCAATAGATAAACAAAATGTGGCGTATCCATATAATGAGGTATCTTTCAGCCATAAAAAGGAATGAAGTAGGATACATGCTAGAAATGCATGAACCTTGAAAAGATTGTAAGTGAAAGGAGCCAGACACAAAAGGCCACATATAGTACGATTTCGTTTATATGAAATGTCCAGAATAGGTGCATCCAGAGAGACAGAGAGTAGATTGGTGGTTGCCAGGGGCTTGGGAGAGAGGGGTCGGGGACCATGGGGAGTGACTGCTTAATGGATATGGGGTTTCCTTTGGGGATGATGAAAATCTTCTGGAACTAGATGGTGGTGATGGCTGCACGACACTGTGAAGGTACTAAATGCCAATGAACTGTACACTTAAAAATGATTAAAGAGGGGAATCTTTTTGTGTATTTTACCACAATGTAAAAAAATAAAACCTTTTCAGGCCTTGATTATTTCCTCCTCCACTTCCATCCTTCTAACCCCACCCCCGTTTGGGAGGAAGAGTTCTAGAGCTCACTCGAATGAAAAAGGCAATTTTACATTTTTGCTGTTGTTGCTCAGGAGGTTGTGTGCACTGGCCAAAGCTCACCAAGGAGGGGGAAGGGGGACGGGATAAATTAGGAGTCTGGGATGAACAGATACACACTACTGCATATAAAATAGATAACCAACAAGGGCCTACTGTACAGCACAGGGAACTCTACTCAATCCCTTGTAATAACCTATAATGGGAAAGAATCTGAAAAAGAATGGATATATATGTATATGTATAAATGAATCACTTTGCTGTACCTCCAAAACTAACACAACCTTGTAAATCAACTATACTCCAATTAAAAAAAAGAAAAAAAGCTCACTGAGGACAACCCCACAGGGCCTCGACTGAGGCAGTAAGTGTCACTCTCAGACCTAGTCCCCGGACTAAGAAGAAGAAAGACCCAGCCTCGTTTCCATTCCAGGCCTTCATCCTAACCCATCTCCCTGCCCAGCCTGCTCTCTCTCTCACCAGCACTGAGCTTCCCAGGTGGTCCCCAGCCAGGGGCAGAGGAGGCTGAACATCCATGTCGGTCTTCCTCCAGGTCCTCTGGCTTCTATCACAGAAGGGCAGGCAGGATGGAACCAGAGCTCATGAGGTCCAAAGACTGTTTGGAGCTTCACCTATAAGACCACACACAGTGCCACGCAGCTCACCAGGTCTGAACATAGGGCAGCTCCTGCCCCCATGCTGACCAGTCCTGCTGCTGCAGAAAGGCCCAGATGACCACAGGAAGCCTGGACCTCCCCCCTCCTCGGTGATAACCTGGAACTTAATAAGATGCCAGTCAGTTTGCTGTGGACCAAATTTGACCTGGGAGCCAGTCAGCTCAACTAACCATGACGTGACCAGTAGAAACCTACACTGGGCTTGGATGTGTCAAGGAGGAAAAAGATGTTTGGAGACAAGGGCCTGGGCCTGGGCCAGTCCTCCAACTAGATGGCAGGAAGGCATCCAGAAAGATCAGTGTTCCTAGAGGGCCCTGAGGCTCCTTCTTTCGCCCCCGATGCCAGGAACCAGGATTTATCTGCTTTCTCCAGCTTGGGTAGAAATCAAGACCCTAGCCCCTCGGGCCCTCCAGGATGCCGCCAGCTTTGCTGGGTTGGCTCTGTGACCCTGTCCCACAGCCAACCTGACCTACCTTCCTGTGTACTTTAGCCTTTGTGGTTCATCCACGTACATTATTTAAATTCTAACTCCAACTTCCTGTCTCACCATGAACCTCTTATCCTTAGGCAAAACAGGCTCAATCCAACAGACCACAATCCCCTGCCCAAAACCTTTGAGGTAGATGTGTTTGGGAATGCAGAATTTGGGGGATTTCAGGAAGATACATATAATTGTGCCTGTTTTACATATTCTACAGTACCACCCTGGGGGTATAGAGCAGTACCTGTAATCAAACACAATATTTCCACAGTGGAACATCTGATATAGGTGCCAAGTGGGATAAATAAAGACTATAAATAGCTTCACTTCAGTTTAGGGCAGATTTTGCTGCCAAATAGTTTTGGCAGCAAACATACCAAACAAGCAAAAACAGAGCTTTCTGAGTTTGAGATTTGTCGAGAAGAGATTGGAGATCAGTATTTATGCTGCTTAAGAGGGAAGCAGGCAAGCAAAACTATCCTTGTGAAAGGAAAAGAGCCTGTGGCGATAGAGCCTGCCCCCTCCCACCACCGGCCTCCCCCGCTGAGATCCTGGCGCTGGAGCCCAGCCTCCTCCCACACTCTCTGGGACTCTGTAGAGTTATGGGTCACCCAACTTTGTACTTAAGGCCAGAGCTTGAGCCATCGTGAGTCTGTTTCCTGATCGCTTTAAACTGGGAAGGAAGTGATTCCACAGGCTCCTTTGACCTCTGACGTTTTATTATCCTATGAAATACATTAGCCAAAGCTGGCTGCACTGTTCAGAGGAGGCACCACCAGACCGAGGAACACCCCCAAGAAAGCATCTGTCCCTCTCAGCACCCATGAGTGTCTTCGGACAAGCTCCTCCCAGTCCCCGATGATCCTTTCCTCCTCACCAGCCTGGAAAACTTGTACTTAAGGGTTAAGAACGGCTTCAGATGCCCTCCTCTGGGATCTCTCTTTATTCATGCTTCCACGTGGGCGTTGAAATCAATTTGTGTGGGGCATTTCTCTGCTTCCGGTAAACTATGATTGCACGGCCAGCGTCCACGTTGCCACGCGCTGTCCCAGAGGTGTAACGCGGCGCCGGCACACAGCAGGCACTCAGCAAGCAGTTGTGGAGGGGATGAGTGGGTGCTAGGTGAGTGTGGCTTCCCGCCAGATGGGCTATCATGGTGGAAGCAGGGCCCTCGCGCCATCTGGACGAGACCCGGAGGCATCTGCGGGAGAGGAAGTGAATAGTGCAGGAGAAAGGAAGACTTTGCATGAGACACGCATTACAAGTCCAGGCGGGCAGCTCCGGGACCACATAGTAAAGAGAGAGGAAGGAGCTGGGAAGGTGAACTCAAATCCCACAGGCCAAGGTGGAGGGTCCTATAGACGCAGAACTGTGGACTTTGGTATAAGACAGGGCACGGCCCATCGCAGACCCCTTTAAGAGCAGAAAAAGGCGATTCTGGGGGAAGCGGTGCTCAGAAAAACCAGGAGGAAAAGCAAAGGCCTCAGGGCCAGCCACCCCCCCCACCCCCCACCCCACCCCCGCCGCAGCCCGACTGCATAGCCAAAGCCCGCGGCGCCGGTGGGTGAGACGCTGCGCGCCGCCGCCGCGAGGTGGCACCAAAAACCCGCCAATGGCCCAGAGCGCACGTTGCCTTGCCACCTCGGACCTGGTTCTGCTTTTGGCCTGGGCGCGCACATCCGGAGCAGAAGCATGGGTCGAAGCTGAGCGCCACGGCCAGGATCTCAGGGTCCCGGAGGCGGAGGATGAGTCTTCCTCGGGTGTCCAGCTCAGAAAACTCCTAAACTGGTGTCTGGAAGCTTCTCGAGGGACTCATGGAATTTAGATGCCCTGCCCCGCGCCTCTCCTCTGCACTCACCCCGACCCCACCCCACCCCCAGGGGAACGGATCCCTTTCTTCCGCCCGGATCTCTCCGAAGGCGGGCTCACGTCCTGAGCTCTTCTGCGGAACAGAGCCGTGGTCCGCCTTCATCTTTTCGCGTTCCCACTCACAGCCCAGGTTAGGACCTGAGAGCGAGTCTGGAAGCTGAGGCTTCCCCGTCCTACACTCTGAGACCTGTCACACCCACGCACACGCAGTAAACACGTGCCGGCGAGCAGTCACACAAAGGCCACGCACCAGACGCCCACTCGCGCAGGCTCGCCCGGGTCACGCGTACGCGCCGAGCTCGAGAGGGGCAGACGGAGCGGCCGCGAGGATCGCAGCACTCGGTGCCAAGAGACTTGAGTTTGACTTGAACTTTTCTCTGGCTCGCTAAAACCCCGTTCCTCCAATAACGATCTGTGACGAGATCGCCAAGCTGCCTTGAGGCCGACGCCTTCGCGTCGAAGCGCTTGCTGCAGCCTGGAAAGCTTTCTTTAGTGTCCCAATGGCTCAAACGGCAAATTCCCGCGCTGGGCCGTCTGGATCCCCTGAGCCCGAGACCCGGACAACACGCGAAACGGTTTGCAGAAGGCTGGGCGCATAGAAGTTGCGCAGAGCCTGTCGCGCTAAGATGAAGAATCTCCAGATGCATGAGTCCTGGGTCCCCTTCTCCATCCCTGACTCTCTGGGATCCCGCTTGCAGGCCACACTCCCATTCACCTAGTGTGCTGGTCTCCTCGGGTCACACCAACTACTCCCCGTGGGATCGCCAGGCCTCGGCCCTAAGGCTCAAGCTTTCGCCGTCCTCCCTCACCCTAGCAACCCCTCGGAGTGACTGTTGCTGCAAGGTGGGACTAAAGTGGACGGTGGTGGGCATGGGAGGAGACCTGGCCACTAACATCCTCGGTAGGGTAAGGGTTTCCGGAAAAGGTGCACGGGTCTGATTGGCTCGGGATCCACCGATAGACCCCTCTAAGGAGCACGTGTGAGACTTTTGAGAGGCTGAAGGTCATGATGCTTCTGGAGGAACTGGGGTTAGAAGGTGAAATCTGGGACCACGTCACAGATCCATGAAAAGAGTACCAACACTGAAATCACATCATCAGGGAGCCCACAGGTCTCCCACTGGCCCTCATTACTCCTTGGGAATGTCTTTAACCAGCCCTGCAGCCTTATCTCGGGTCCCCTTCACTTCCTGCCTGTCTATGGGAATAGCCTCCTAACCTGCCTTCCACCCTACAGACTCACTCCCTCAAAGTCTTGAAGCAGAGTTCTGGGTATGATCATTAAAGCTCTCCATAAAGCCCTATTTGGCTCCCCAGTGCCCATGGGATCAAGCCCACACAACTTACTGGATCTTGTAGCTGGACCCAGACTCCCCCTTCTCTCAGACTTCCTTGTGCACCTGAGCAACAGCCACACGACACTGCTCTGTGCTAGAATGCAACCTCCTCCATGCTTTTGCTCCTGCAGTTCCTGCCTGGAATCTCCTCCATGGAATCCAATTCCTCTTTCTGGCCAAAGTCATCTCTTCTGCCCCTTTCCTGTTCCTGCCCCCAAAGTTGTAATTAATCTCCAAGTTGCCTCCCCAAAATACTCCGTATGCAACTCCTGGGGTCTGTTTGTTGGTTTTTCAGTGGTACCTCGAACTGCCCACTGGATTGTAACTTGAGGGCAAGGCTTAACTGTGCTTGGCCCTCCCTCTCCACTCAGGTCTTACTTTTGGACTAAGTTGGATGCAGTGGTACCCACAAGCATACATTGCTCTCAACAATGTC
The DNA here is from genome assembly GCF_949987535.1 of Balaenoptera acutorostrata. NCBI lineage: Eukaryota > Metazoa > Chordata > Mammalia > Artiodactyla > Balaenopteridae > Balaenoptera > Balaenoptera acutorostrata. The sequence goes on from NC_080075.1 coordinate 56,893,142, forward strand.
CCTCCCCCTCTGGTACATCTACAGGTAGAAGTGTCACAAGGGCATGAGGTAAATATTTCTCTTGCATCTCATGGGAACGTGGACAGTCTCACTGCACACTCATCAAGGTTCACATGTACACACACACTTCACACCCAAACACACACCATGGAGTCCTACACCACTGGGCAGCGCTGGTGGTTCTAGCAGAGCCCAGTCCAATCTGGGAAAGGAGCCCGCTGAAGTCCCGCTCATCCACTGGGCTTCATAGGAAGCCATCACGTAGCCTTTTGCCCGGCGCTTCTCTCCCAACCGGGCCCTGTAGGAGGAGCTTTTTGGTTGGGGCTACCTCCTTGCAAGGTCCAAGTTCAGGAGCGTGAGAGAAGGTGCCCTCAGACCTGCAGAGCCTAGGGCAGCTGCTCCCCGCCCTCCCCCACTCCTTTCTCTCCCATTTTTCCTAATCTTTCGCGCCCAAATAAGGCTCTTAGGAAAGTATTTCCTCAATTACCAGAGCGCACGGGCGAGGAAGACCAGAGGGGGGCACCGGATGCACAGGGTGGCGGGCTGAAGGTACAGGCTGGCTGTGTGACAGTGGCCAAGTCGCGGCCCTCTCCGAGCTTCTGTTTCTCCTTCCCGTGTAATCAGAGCCGCTTCCAACTCAGAGAAAGGCCGTGGTGGCCGGGGCCTGGCTTCCGAACTCCCGCAGGTGTACCACGGTCCGTCCTTTCCCCCTAGTCCAGCTTGGCCCTGCCGCGCCAGGGCGTCCGGGACCAGGCGAGGGCAGGCAGGAGGCGGCGGCGCGGGTCCGGGGCTGCGGAGCCAGGGGCGCGCGCGCCCGTAATTAGCAGCGCGTTCGGTCATCAAGGGGTCCTGCTAAGAATTTCTGTTTAACAAAGGTCGCAAATTAGTTATGACGGTAAATAGTCATCTCAAAATCCCACCAACTAAAGCTACTGCCGGCCTGGAAGGGCTCCAGGCCGCGTCCAGGCACACGCGGGCCAGCGCCCGGGGCTGCCCGGCACCGCGGGGATCCCAGGGAGGCGGGGGCGGGGCGGGGAGAGGCGGCGGGACAGGAGGAGCGGGGCGTCTGGCCCCGAGAGGCCGGGGCTTGGGTCACAGCGCCTCCCAGCGTCCTGAAAGAAGAAAGCCGGAGCCCGAGCCAGAAGAGCTGGGACAAAGGCCCAGCGCCAGAGAGCGCCGCGGAGGCCTGGAGGCGGAGCGGGCCCGAGGGCAGCGGAGCGCACGCCCGCCGAGCCGAGGCGGCGTCCTCCCAGACCCCAGGGGTCTGCTTGCCCCCGACACCGCCGGGCTCCGCTCACCGCTGGGCCTTGCCTCGGGCCCTCAGCCCTTCTGTTTAGGTTCCTGGGCCGCACACACTCCCCTTCCTTCACCTCCAGGGGTCCAAGAGCTCATCCCCGGCCCCGAGCCCACCTTTTCCAAGGGGAGGAGAACACCTGAGCTTTTGGGGTCTGTAGAGCGACTCCGGCGCCGCGGAGAGGCTCCCTCCCGAGCCCGGCAGTGAGCGCCTGAGGCCATACATACAAGTGTACGTGACTTGCCGTGCGCCTTCCTTTCTTGCCGCCACATTCTATAAAGTCCTCAGTGTCTGACGTGTTAGACTCCGGCAGGTTAAGGCCCTTCCCTTTTCCGGGGGGGGAAAAAAAAAGTGTGTGTATAAATCCGTGAGAGTCATGGGCTTCCCTGTAAAAGGTGGAGAGAGATTGCTGGGAGTAGAGACTGCTTCTGTGCTGTGCAAGGGGGTGGGCGGCAGCGCGTGTGCCTGTGTGTGTGCAGGGAGCGGCTGCGTGTGTGGTGGGAGTGAAGTCATGGGGGGGGCTCTGAGAGTGTGCAGCGTGAGGGGGCACGCTGCTGAGGACGCAGAGGAGTCAGGAGGGTGCTGACTGGGTGGGCCTCTCCTGAGCAGAGGAAGCTGCCGGAACTCCCCAGACCACAGGGGAGTGGTCAGTCTGGGGCCGCAGGCCACCTTGCACCCTGGCAGCACTCAGTTCACCTCCCGGGCCCAACCGGCCACAAGTCCGTGGGCTCCCCTAGGCGCTTTGTTGGAGATGGAATTGTTCCTGGGCTTACAGGCCCCCTCTCTGCCACCGGGCTTGGCCCTCCCCCTGCCTGAACCCCAGAAGTAGCTGCTCCCCGTTTCCTCCTGGTCCTTCTCTTCCTGCCCCTCCCCACTTTTTGTCTCAACTCCCCCCTCCTTTCTCTCTCTTTCTCCTCCTTTTGCTTGTCTCCCCTCTCTATAATTTCTCTCCCACTTCTTTATTCTCCCTTCCTTTCCTGTTCTGGATTATAGAATGGAGACCCCTGTCCACCTGACCACTCCCAAGATTACGCATGTTTCTCTGACGGTGTTTATGTAGCTCTCTGCCTACCTTCTTTGGGGTCCTAGCCTGGTGTGTGTGTGTGTGTTTGCACGTGTGTGTGCTGGGAGTGCATGAGGTTGCGCAAATTGGTGGCATTTGAGTGCCTGGAGTCAGGCTGTGTGGTTTGGGGGTTGAAGTGTCTCTGGGTGGCATTTCTGTTATGTCTTTGGGTTGGTGCATAGTATGTTGTGTGTCTAAGGGTTTCCTCTGTGTATCCGCCATGTGTTTGTTTTGGTGGATGTGTAGTGGCTGTGTTCTCTGACTGTATTTATTGCTCATCTGCTCCTTTTCTCGTATGTGAACTTTTGGTGAGCCCCAGCCCACTGTGTATCACAGGCTATGCTCTAAACATTCTTGGTGCTAAGGCTGTTTTATGCCGATGTGTTTCTTTTGCGGTGTGAATAGCTCTGGATAGCTCAATAGGAGGATGTGATTGTGAGATTGGCCATGTTTGTGTGTGCATCTGTGCAGTTTGGAGTGTGCGCACCCTGGAGAGCGTGCCTGCAGGGGAGAAGGAGAATGAAGGTTCTTGTGTTTGTGTCTGATGAGGACCGATGTGTAATCTGTAAAGAGGAAATCAGAAAGGCAGGCCCTATGTTGTGTTGGGAAGGAGGTCTACGGATGTTGGGAAACTGCTCTGGGGGCAGGCGGATGTATAAGGGAAAGGGCTCTACTGGGTTTGTGATGACATGGCTTGGGGCTGAGATGTGTGCATAACATGGGGGTAATATTTGTGTAGATAATTGAGTGTGTATGCGTGTGTGCATGTGTGTGTGTGTGTGTGTGTGTGGCGTAGCCTCTGTCAGCCTGGCTGTGCCTGCTTGCTCCTGCGGAGCCCCGCCTGACACAGCCGAGCTCAATCAGCCGCTGCATGAATACACTCGAATGGAAAGTTGTGCTCAGCTGACCGGAGAAATCGGACCCCGGCTAGCATTGCTCCCCTCCTCCCTAGCTCTCTCCTGCCCTCCCTCGGGCCAGACACCCGCCCCGGCCAGCCAGTGCACTGGGGCAGGAGGCTCAACTCAGCTGGGGCCGGAAGGGGCCTGGGCCGTGGGAAGTTGAGGGGCCTGAGCCCAAGAACTTGGGGGCGAGCATCCCCGGTGGGCTGGACATCTCAGCCCCAACTCTTAGGGGTGGAGGGCGTAGGGAAGGGCCCAGGAAAGTCCCCAAGGTGGCAGCCGGTGCCTCAGGTGACAGCCACACAAAGACCCAGGCAGGGAAGGAGGCAGAGAAAGACAGGGAGAGGGAGAAGATACAGAGACATGCCCTGCTTGGAGAGGCCAAGCACGCCCAATGTGCCACGGGTCTGGGACTAGGCTGTGAGCTCCAGTGACCTGAGCGATGAGCTGGGTCCAGAATATTCCAGGCTGGCCCATTCTCCTTTCAGAAGAAGCTGAGGGAGCCACTCTACTACCACAGCCCACACTAGGGTTCGAGTTCCACTCCCATTGGTTCGTCTAGGCCTGGGCCTGGCCCTCCCAGCCATCACTGGAGCCCTCCGTGCATCCAAAGTCCAGCCATCCCTGGCTGGTCCACGGCCTCCAACACCGATCCCAGACTGGCCAGGCTGCTGTGCCCCCAACCCCACTACTGATCAGCATCCCCACCCCGCGCCGTAGCAGCTTCCAGGTCATTTCATTTTAATCAGCTGTATGTCTCGCCGGGGATAATCAACTGCACTGGCGCTGGGCAGTCGATTCTGCAGGACTCCAGGAGGGCCAGAAGAGGGGCCTGGTGGGCAGAGCTGGGGGCGGGGCCGAGGAGGGAGAGGTGAGCAGGCCGGAAAAGGGGTAGAATGACCTATATTCCCTCGGGCAGGCGGCTTCTAGGGGTCAATGCCTTTGATACAGATTTTCCCGGGTTTCGTATCCCATTCTGCCGGTCAGGTTTCTGGTGCAAATCCCAGATCACTATTGTTTTTCTTTGAGGGAGGCAGGAACGAAGAAAATATTCCCAGATTGGCTGTTATTCTTCAAGCCCCTTACACCCTAGAGTAGGCAACCCAGATACAGGTACCCAGAGGCCTATGCACACAGGGAAGGTTCCGAGCCAGAGTGCGCTGGCTGGGGCACCAGAAGGAAGTGCGCGGCGCACAAGCAGGGATGCGCCCAGGGCGGCGTGTGCCACGGCTCTGGCACACCTGGAGAGAAGCTGGCCCACGGGCTGGCCCGGACAGAGGGGGCGGATGAACGTTGAGGCCTGCTTACCCAGCCTGCTGAGGCCCACGCGAGAGCACTCATGGGCACACCCGCTCCCCTTGCCAAGGCAGAATCCGCAACACTCCCAGGCCATGGGGGCTACGTTTAGCGGCTGCGATGGCTTTTCCCCAGCAGGGCTTCAGCCAGGCCTTGCCCTCGAGCTCTACCCTGGCGGCCCCTGGGACATTGACTGCCTTGGCCGTGGCTTTGAGGGACCCAGAAAGAGAATGGGCAGGCAGCCGATTAAAGGAGAGATCTGGCCAGAAAGGGGCCTCTTTCCCCTCGCTCTGATGTTTAAAGGGGCAGGGGCCAAATCCAATGTAACATCCGCAGTGTGTCAGGGTAACGGGTGGACTGGGGAAGCCAAAGAGCCCAACTCCCCTCTGCCCTCTGGGTCAAAGAAGACCCACTGTGACTCTCCATTCCTTAAAAGGAGAGGAAGGAGGGTTAGGGGTGGGCAGCCGCCTGGCGGTCATATCTGTGGACTGACTAGAACAAGGGAACCCACACATGTCCACACCAGATTCAAGACTCACAAGACACATGTCCACTGCGCGGAAACTCCTGCACACGCAGCATCCTGTAGGTGTACTTAAGCCACTCCTTGCAGAACTAGGGACATATAAACTGCCCAGGCCTCCCACAGATACCCACCCTATAGGCGATAGACATGAAAACACACACTGGGCACACACTGATTCAACGTACACACTTTTATATCAAACATCACAACACATACACCCCCTTTATATGTAGACCTTGATTGCATGGTGGAAGCCAGCTTTCAGAATTGCACACATCCACACCACTCACAACCAGCACTCATGCCTCTCCTGCAGGGAATCCGTAGGTAAGGTCAGAAAGTGCAGAGTGGAATACTGGTATTTGTACAGACCTAGTAGAAATGTAGGAGATGAGAGTGGCAGACAAGAGATAGCAAGACAGCAGGACAGTGACACCCAACGGGGCTAGGCCCCCAAGGCTGAAGTGGAAAAGGAGGAATGGGCACTGGTTGCCCCAAACGCTTTCTCTGCTGGGTATGTTGAGAGAAGGAAGCATTTTAATAACACTGGTTTGTCCCCTGTCCCCAGACAAAAAGGCATCTGCTCCCTAGTGTCACCAGTCGAGGCCCTTCCAGGGGTCACCCTCTAGCAGCACCATGCCTTTCTTTCCACCCATCAATTCTGGGCGGTCTGTTGGGTAGGGTCCTTCCAGACACTCCACACTGTCTGAGGCAGCCACGACTTGGGTTTCCAGGCCCAAGGTCTGGGTCAAGTATGTGACAGGCCATTTGAAAATGAGGGTAGGGGACGAGCCCCTCACCCCAGACATCATTCTGTGCACCAGAACAGAGGCCCAGGCTGAGTAGAACCCAGGCAGCCCTTTCCCCAAATTCCTACTACCTGGGTCACCATTGCCTGAAATGCGGCTCCGTGAGGAACGTTTCCCCGGGCAGTGAACACACGCAGAGATTTGCACACTGCGTGCCAGGCCAGAGAACTTGGAAGCTCTCGAGGTGGTCTGGACGCCCTGATTCTAAGTAAGTACACACGCGGGAACCTTCTCCACGCAAGCGCACGCCCTGGGCGCACAAGGCCCCACTTGCGCCCAGGGCACCTCCCGGCCTGGCCGCCTTTCTGCCCAGCCCGGCCTACGTAAACCCAATGGTGCTGCAGGGCTGGGGACAAAAGGAAATCGGAAATCAAAATTAGTTTGGAAACGGGCGCGAAATTCCAGGCACGTTTCTCCTTAATCCTACTCGCTTTGGAAACTGGACTTTCAAGTGAAAGCAAGTTTTCTGAAATTACCTCTTCGGCTCCTCCTCGGGCACAGGCCGGCCTGGCCCAGAGCGGCGGAGGCGCCGCCAGCCACCCCAACACAGGGACCTGTGGGTCCTCACCCCACCCCCCGCGCGGGGCGGGGAGGCCAGGGCCCAGCGGGAACCTGGTTGGCAAAAGGCAGTGATTTGGGAAGGGGGGTCATTTAAAAGTATAACCCAACTCTGAAATGCTCGAGAGACTCCAGTTGATCCCAAAAGACGAAAAGAAATTTCAAGGAGACAGCGAGCCATAAGGCAAGTCATACAGTCACACAGACGCACATGTGGGTGGTGAGGAGGGAGGTTATCCTGATTCTAGGCCCTAAACTCAAACTACCTCCTCGCTCTCTCTATACCCTCCTCATCTGGCCTACAGTTGTCCCCCGACCTCCACCCCACCCCCAGAAGAAGAGAAAACCTATCACCTCCGGTGTAGATCTATGCTTGCTTTTGGCGAACTTGTGTATTTCCCCTTAAAAAAAAAAAAAAAAAAAAAGAAGGCAGTAACAACCAAAAGACGCCAACACGCTCCCAAAGACCCACCAGGGCCTCGGCAAGGCTGCAATTCCTGGGGATCTAGGCCTGGCATCTCGCGCTGAAGAAACCGACCGTAATCCCCTCTCCCTGCACCCTCTCTGCCTTTTCGCTCGGGATTTGGCTTTAGTTCTTTTCCGAAGGGCCTGTTCCCGTCTTTCCACCTCCACTCCCCTTCTCCAGAAAAAAGCTCAGACACAGTCTTAAAACTCTGCTCCAGCTCCGGCGGCATAGCTGGAGTGGAAGCGAAGGCCGGGCTGCTGCACGCCAGGGCTGCCGGCACAGGGGCGGATAAAAACACCAGTCTCCGGGAGTGATAAGAAAATGGAGAATACTGTATTTGCTTTAGAAAGTTTTTACATATAGATAAACACGCAGTTAAGATAACAGTAAAAGCGCCCTACGGGGAGTGAGAGATATCTCCAAAGCAGCTAAGAAATACTTGAAATAGCTTTTGCATAAGAATACTACGGTCTCACTCTCCGCTTTCGCTAGCGACGGGGTCTCTCTTCCTAACCCAGCTCGCTACGCCACGCCTTGACTGCCAAGTCGACGCCAGGAACATCGAGTGGGAGGGGAACCCCAAAAAGGAAAGAGACAGGTGAGCGGGAAGGGAGAAGAGGGTGGGAGAGAAAGAAAGAGAAAGGGAGAGGAGAAAAAGCAATATCATATACAGGCAATTTCTACACATATATTACAAACTGGGAAAATGACCGATCATTAAGATATACATAATTCATATAAAATTTTGAAATAAAAATAAAAATCTGTTACAGTCATAACTATTCTTTTTCCACATTTATAACCAGTACCCACACAGGCAGTGACAGAGTGGAGAGAAAAAGGTGCTTAACAAGAAAATGATTGTCTGCTGAACAAAAAACAGAAGATTGCATCTTGTTTGACCAATACTTGGACTTAAAAACAGAGAAAGAAAGAGAGCGAGAGAGGAAAAAAGAGCGCAACAAAAGGCGAGAAACATTTGCTATTTCCCTCTCGAGGAGTTCTCTTTTTTTTAAGCAAATTCCGAACAGAGATGGAGGGTTTGTTTGTTTTTTTTTTTCTTTTTGTCTGTTTTGCTTTTGTCGTCTTGTCGTCGTGGTGGCGGTCGGTTTTTGTATAGTCGACTCTTTTTAAATCATTTTAAACTAGAGAGAGTATTTTCCCAGATACAAATAAATCGTCATGCAGGTGGGGTGCCGGGTCCGTGGGAACCAAAAGGAGAAGCCGTGCTTGTCCTAGAAAGTATACAATTGTCACCTCTTTTATGTTTTCTGCCCGCAGCATCAGCGTTTGTGACTGTCTGTTGGCGTCGCGGTCCTTTGGGGTGGCCGTGGTGGTAGATGGTGGTTGGGAATTGTTGATGGTTTGCGTTTAATTTGTTATTTTTCTTGGTTTTTATATATTTTTGGCTGGAGTGGAAGTGTGTGTGTACTTGGGTGTGTGTATGATTGTGAATCCTGATTTCGGTTTGTTCTGGGGATGGAGGAGGAAGAGGAGGAAGAGGAGGAGGTCGAGGAGGAGGAGGGGAAGGAGGAGGGGGAGGAGGGGGAGGAGGGCGGCCTTGGGTATCATACATCACATTCCGAGTCGCTGGAGGTTACCGAGAGGATGGAGGTGCCGGTGTCCGCGCGCTCCGTCAGGCTGGACACGCTGGTGGTGGGACTGGCCGCCGTTGACGGCGACTCTGCCGAGCCGTGCGTGGGGCATCCGGGCTCGGCCAGAGAGCGCATGCCGCTCGGTCCGATGGCCTGGTGCTGGAGCCTGCGGGAGACAGAGAGCGGCGCCCGCCCTGATACGGCAGCCCCAACACCCGGCTCCACCAAGCCGCCTCCCTGAGCCCGCGCCGCCAGGAAGCCGGGCATGCCGCCGCCGGTGCTCCGCAGCCGCCCGTGCCCCTCCGCCTCCCGAACCCCGCGCCCTTCGCCGTCGCCCCCGACTTCGCTCTCTGCGCGTATACCCCTCCTCCGGGCATCTGTCGTCTCCCTGAGCGCTGCAGCCTCCCCAGCGCGGTCTGGGCTCCCGTCTTCCCCTCCCCGGCGTTCTCTGGAGCCTCCCAAGGCTTCCCAAATCGGGGCGGGCCTCGGGGGCAGAGGTAGAACCCGAGGTCGGCCGCCAGAGGAGGGGAGGCCCGGGCGCACACTGCGAAGGACGCCGAGCCCCGAAGGGGCAGAAGTCGGGGAGAGGCTGGGTGTTTCTTCTTCCCCAGCCCCTGGGACTCTTCCGACTCAGCCGGCTGCCTCTGGAGTGGACGGGTCCCCTCAATGCCTCCTGCCTCAGCTCCCCCAAATCAAGAGCTGCGGGTTGCTCGCCCGCCGCCTCTTCCTGGTAGGACCGGCTGGCTTTGCTCTCTGGATCCTTGAGCAGAGCGCAGGATCGGGGGAAGAGAAAATAAGGAAGCTGGGAGCAAAAAAGTGGGGGAAGAGGAGGGAGAGGGAAAGCGAGAGACAGGGAAGGCAGGAGGGGAGTGCAGAGCCGTCTCCGGCTGCCCCTTCCCCGGGCCAGGCTGCTGCTACGTAAACCTAGTGTCTGAGTTCTCCCCACGAGGAAGCCTTCCCCTGGCCCTGGGCGCTGCCCCCATCGGGCGAAAAGTTGGCTGCAAAGGCAAGGGTGAGAGGGCCAAAGGCTTAGGCCTGGGACACCTAAAATGGAACACATTCACTCCCTCCAGGAGCTCACACCCAGTCCCCAGCCCAGGCAGCTGTCGGCAACTGCAGCCCTGTTCCCTGCAGTGCATCAGGCCCAGTGCCTACGCTGGCAGGGCTGGGACACAGGCCTTCCATCAGGGCTTTCACCCAACTTCCTCCTTTCCCCTCTCCCTCTCCACTCCTTTCCTCTTTCCCCCTCTTGTTATTTTTCTTCCTACTTCCCCCAGGCCCAGCTCTGCTGACAGGTCAAACCCAGTGCAACTTTGTGAGTTTGTGGCCAACTTGCCGGGCAGCAAGGCAGCTTCTGCTCCTATTTCCCAATTTAGTGGACTGAGGGGATGCTCCTTGGCTTCGGCAGGAGGGCTAGCACCGAGACACACACACACACACACACACACACACACACACACACACACACACACACACAGCCTCTCCACTCCCAGCCTGGCTTTCCTGCTCCTGGTCAGGCAACTTGCAAGGCTTTTGGTACAGGCCTGGTGCACGGTGGCCACCGGCCTTTCCCCTTTATGCCAGAGACCCAGGTTCAGTTTCCTCTCCCAGACGTTCGTGGATTTCTCCCTGGGTTTTTGCAATGCGTGGAAGTAAGAACCAGGTGGCAAAGAGCGCTTTCCTTCCTTCCCTGTCTGTAGGCTCCAGAGAAGCCCGGAGCTGGATCCCAGGCTGAGGAGGCTGGCGCGGGTGCAGCGCTGGGCTAAGGCTCCCAGGGACACGACCCAGGGGTTATGGGCACTCAGGACCTCACACACACTCTCTCCGCCCTGACGAGAGCCCCTTTAGGGCAAAGCAATCAATACACCCACACCCGCTCCTCTTCCACTCTCCTGGGCAAGCGGAAACTTTCTCCAACTGACCAGGAGGTCTCGGCTTCTCGCTTGCTCGGCAGCCGCTGGCCTCCCGCCTCCTGTCCGCTCACCCTCTTTTCAACCGCTCTCCCCCTCCCCGGCCCCGGAGAGTGTAGCCAGGCCGCGGGCCCCGCCACTGACCTGTTCTTGGCCGCCGCGGCGCGGTCGCGCTGCCTCCGGTTCTTAAACCAGTTTCCTACTTGTGTGGGAGTGAGGCCGGTGGCCTGCGCCAGTTCGCGTTTCTTGCTGGGGTTGGGGTAGGGGTCCTGCAGGTACCACTCCCGCAGCAGGCTCCGAGTCCGCTCCTTGAAGCAATGCGTCTTCTGCTCGCCGTCCCAGATGGTGCGCGGCAGCGGGAACTTCTTGCGCACGCGGTACTTGTCCACGGGGCCGAGCGGGCGGCCGCGCAGCTTCTCGGCCTCCTGGTAGTGCGCCTCGAGCCACATGGCCTGCAGCTTGCCGTGAGACTCCTTGGTGAACTTGTGGTTCTCCAGGATGTGGTAGAGGTCGCGGAAGTTGCCCGTGTGGAAGGCGACCACGGCGCGCGCGCGCAGGATCGACTCGTGCTTGTTGATGGCCTCGCACGCCCCGGGGGCCACGGGCAGCGACCAGAGGAAGCGGCCCAGCCGCTCGATGTCGCCCGTCTCCTCCAGCGTCTCGCAGACGCTGGCCACCTGCTCCGGCGAGAAGTTGAGGGTGGGCAGCTGGAACATGGACAACTCTTCCGGGGGGGCCCTGGAGCCGCCGCCGCTGCCGCCGCCGCCTGCTCCGCCAGCACCGCCGCCTCCCGCACAGTTCCCGCCGCCGCCGCCTCCCGCGCCGCCGCCTCCCGCACCGTTCCTGGCGCCGCTACTCGCCAGAAGTAGGGAGCGGTGGTGAGAATCGGCGAAGTTTGGCAACAAGAAGTGGGAGGAATAGAGGTCTAGGGGGGAGCGGAATACCATGGACTGACCTGAGAGGAGAGGAGAAAATTCAGGGAGAGGAAGAGAGAGGGGAGGAAGAGGAGGAGAGGGGCGATGAGGACCAGGAGGAGGGAGAGGAGAGGGGGGAGGAGGAGAAGGAAAGGAGGGGGGAGCAGGAGGAGGAGGAGGGGGAGGAGGAAGGGCGTAAGGGACACCCACACCCCACACACATCCACACACACACACACCCGCGCAGCCACATAGAGAGGGAGGAAGGAGAGCGGCCCGGTGCGCGCGCGCAGAGAGAGAATCCGAGACAGAGAGGGAGAGGGAGAGAGAGCGAGCGAGAGCCAACCACCGCCGAGTCAAGATTCAGCGATTCCACAGCAATCGCCCTAATGACAACAGCCTCATAATATCTCCCCTAAATCCACAGTGAGTGCAGCATTGAAACATTTTGTTTCGCTTTTCTATTGGTCTGCGGCGTGTCGTTGTGGCGTTGCCACGGCAACCGCTGCCAATCACTGTCAGCCCTGCCAATCAATACCGAGAACGTAAGGACGGTTTTACCACTTAGCCAGAGTGGGGGGGAGGGGGAGAGCAGGGAAAGAGGGAGAAGGGGGGAAAGAGAATTTTTTTTTTATCTTTGCAACTCTTAATCTCACCACTTCCCCCCTTCTCTTCCTCTCTCTCTCCTTTTCTTACTGTCTCTGAGCTCCCTCTTTTTTCCTCTTCCCCAAAGAAGTTGATCCAGAAAATTTAATAGCCATGGGCACAGAGTTGTTGAATGGGATGAGCAATTAAAGGGGGGATTTTGTTGGGAGGTGAGAGGCTCCCCACGCTGCATGAACGCCGAGGGCCAGCCCCCAAGGAGAGGCCGAGAGCCAGCGGAGCCAGCAGGGTTTGCACATGGTGTGCACGTCGGGCCGCCTCTTTCTGCCTATGTGAGCACTAATAGTGGCGAGGAAGAAAGGAGAGATGAGATCATGGGGCCCACCGCGCGCCGACCCTGGTCCGGCGGTCTGCTGCGCCCCAGGATCTCGGATTTTGGGGGGCATCCGGCGCCTGGGAGCTGGAGCCCAGGACCTAGGGTGCTGGAAGCCGCTCTGGCCTCCCTGGTCCGCAGTCCTTGGCCACGTTTACCCCAACTTCCTCTGCATTGGATCTGGCTTTTCTTTAACTCTGCTCCCAGTCATGGTGCCTTGATTTCCCCTATTGGCTTATATTTTAAAATAGCAGTAGAAATGACAGTACACTTTCCATCTTAAAAAGCAACCCGCCTCTTTGTTCCCCCCCCCCCCCCCGCCATTTCAGCTGCCTCCTTAGGAGCTGTGGAGGAAGTTGGGTTGAGACGCCTGGAAGCCCTCTGCTCCCCTCCCAAGATGCCACCTATCCCACAACCCCCAAGGGGCTCTGGGTCTGCCTACCAGCCCCAGAAGGCCACTCAAACTTTGGAGGCTGCCCCAAGAAATGGATAGGCCTGAAAATGGCTTGCTTGCTCATACTGAAAAGGAAAAAAATTATAAAACTGTCTAATTCCTTTAAGGAAAGTAACATTGCAAGCTTAAAAGAAACCCCAAAAGGCCCATAGCATGGGGAGGGCCCTCCCTCCCTCTGGCCACTGCAGCCTCCAGGCCAGGCATGGGTATTTATTCTAAGGTATGTTGCTTTTAAGAACATGTAATCAGCATCTTGAGCCGGGCCTCCCTTTGTGAGGCTTCTGTAACTATGGAAGTGTGATTTACGCAGATTTGTCGGGGTCAGAGACGTCCTTCCCCTGAGCACTGTGTATATTTAGACAGGACTCGGTTTGGTGTTAAAAAGTGTATATTTTGAATGAGTTCACACACAGTAGCCAACAATGCCCACATTGTCGGCCCGTGTACAACGTGTATTGAAACGCAGCGTCCAGACTTCAACTAATCTGCCCTCAATAAAGCTGAAATAATTATCCTAAGCTGCCTTTCCAGAAGAAAAATCATTGAGGAATTCAAAACTTTTTTGAAAAAAAAAAAAAAAAGATCTTTTCTACATTCCGATGGAGATCTGGGGGTGAGGCGCTGAGTCCACACCACTTTGGAGATCTCAAAGAGGGAGGAGAGAAAGAGAGACTGTGAGAGAATTTAAATAGGAAACCTAACGCGACAGGGGCTGCAAGTGTCCCAGCCCCTAAACCCCTAGTTCTGGCCCTCGTTAGGCCTTGACTCCCCGAGCACCAGGCCTCCGGGGTGAGAAATGCAAGTTGCTTTGGAGGCTCCACTGCGGCTGGGAGGCTGTGGGCTGCGCGAGGGGGCCCGACACCGGCCACTCAGCCCCAGTCAGCCAGGGTCGCTGGTCCTAAACCCGCTGACTGCGGCAGAAAAATATTCGCCCAAAGGGAAGACCCGCCAAGCCCCACTTCGTGGGGCTCCGGGTATCTCTCCCCTCCGTGTATCTTCCTCCCAGCCGTGAGTCCTTTTCTGCTAAGCTGCGAAGCTCTAGGCGGTCGTTCACTGTGGGCCCAGAAAGAGCCCTAAGGTTGGGACACAAAAACAGACACTTCATCTTTTCTTCCCGATCCCTTTCTCTTGTAGGGGAAGGATTATAGGCTGAGGGGTGGGAGGGGGAAGGGGCAGGAGGAGGAAGCGGGGGAGGAAGGAATGAAAAAGGGGAGGGGAGTGGGTATTGTGCCGCGTGTGGGGGGAGAATTCCTACGGGTGGGTTTCCGAATATTGTGTTCAACTTTTTGAAAACAGCTCGTGACCCCGAAACTGCATCCCCTGGAGCCGAGGACCCAAGGCGCCGGGCGGGCGGGTGAACCCAGCCAGTCCCCTCCCCGTGCCCGCAACCCCCGCCTCCGGGTTGGGGCGACCCGGCCTCTCCCGGCCGCCGCCCGACCAGCCCCGGAGGGAGGCTGGGCAGGTGCCGCGGGCTCTGCCCAAAGCGCTGAAATCGAAAACCGTCGCCGCTCAAGAAGAATTGAAGCAAGTGGTTCTGAGGCTCAGCTCGGCGGCACCCCTGCCCCCAGCCTCAGCCGGGGAGCCTGCCGACCCGCCGCACCCCTCCAGCGGCTTGGGGGTGCAAAGTCGGGCGGAGGGAGGCAGCCAGGCGCGCAGCTTTGTGCGCCGGGCCAGGGCCGGGCGCGGCGGGGCGGGCGCGCAGCCCCCGACTGTCAGAGCCTCCCCTCAGAGCCGAGCTCCGCGCCGCCCACCGAGCCCACCCCGCGGCCCCGCAGCTGCCAGCGCCTCTCCGCTCCGGCCCGAAGCACCACGCCCGCCGGCCGGAGCACGTAAGTTGAGAGTCCAGAGAGCTGGGGAGGGAGGCGGGGCGGCCAGTCCTCGGCGCGGATGGCTGGACCGGCTCCCGGGCGAGCTGGGAGCGCAGGCTCCGCAGGATGTCGGTTTAAGGGTGCTGGCGGGGGGTTGGGGGGGGGATGTGGAGCACCAAAGCTTCCCCTCCCAAATTCCCAGACCCTGGGCGTTGGGGAGGGGTGTTAGGAGCCGAAGGACCTAAGGTTCTGGGGCCCAGGCCGCCTGCCCTGGTGCTCTGGGGACCCGAAGCATTGGGCAGAGCCAGGGCCGGGAGGTGGGCCTGGGGGACGCCTGGAGGAGGTGGCGCGCAGGGGCCTCCTGCACCCCGGTCTCTCAGAGAAGGGAGATCCGGATGGACAGGTCAGCCCGCGGAGTCTCTAGGTCTCCTCTGCCCTCTGGCCGCTCAGACTCCGGGGATTTGGCACCCGTACAGGCCGAGGTCACAGAATTGTCACCATCGTCCCTGCTTTAATCCTGGCCCAGGCGATGGGAAGGACAGCAGTACAGGTGATGGGGGGAGAAAGGGCGTTTGAGCTGGAAAATGTCCTTCTCTTACCAGGACCTACCGGGCATTTATTTACAACTAAGTCAGCCCCAACCCAGGCAGTCTCAACTCCACCAGAAGAGGTGCCTAAGAGATTCCTACTCTTTCCTAGTTTCGGTTACCGGCAAAGCCAAGGGGTCTGGAAGCCTCTGAGAGAGGAAGACCCGAGGGCTTGGGGCAGCTGCACCCACTCGGCCTTGCTCAGCTCCATAGGCCAGTTTGTCCTGGGGGGCAACGCCCTTCCGGCCCCCAAGACATCGGGAGGCGGGAGCTGGCCGGGTGGCCCGCGGTCTGGCCTCCCTGAAAGCTACAAACTGAGGCCCTTGGCGCGGGCGGCAGAGGAGGGCGCAGGGGAGAGCAGCACGCAGGCGGGGAGGCCGCGAAGTCCTTCAAGGACCCCGATTACTTTCCTTTGAATGAAAAACAACAACAACAACAACAACTGCTCCCTTCCCGCGCCCCCACCCCCCTTAGCCTCCGGGGACCCGCGCTCCTAGCAATTGTCGACACGGACAGTAAACACAGCTCAGTTGCCTCAACTTTCTCCGTACATAAAAGTTCCCGGCGTGCGGGGAAATTTGAATATTTGATCAGCCCCTTTGAGTGACCCTCATTAGCCTGGCGCCCTGCTAAGGCCCCGGCATTGCAAGAAAGCTGCTGGGCCCGGCATTTGTATGCCTTGTTAGCGCCGCTTAATGAAGCCGCCCCGACCGCTCAAAGGCGGCCTCCGGGCCGGCGGCGCGCACCTCTCGGCACCCCGCTCTGCCTAATGAGCCCCAACGCCCGCCGAAGGCCCCTCCGCCCCCCACGTCCTCAAACAAGAGAAGTTTGGCTCCAGTCTTGGGCCACCGTCCAGGAGAGTGGGCACAAACCGGGCCTAGCTGGCTGTGGTGACCCAGCCCCAAGAGAAGAGGTGGGAGACTTGGGGAAGATGTGAGCCATACGGGCTAGGGGATGGTTTGTGGCCTCAGATTGTAGCCCAGGGACTGCACTGCCAAAGTTTCCCAAGAGGGCCAATTTCAGATCAATTAGTTACCCCAGTTCCTTAAAGAACTGCATCTGGACTAATGTTGGGGCGGCAGAGGAGAGATGCCCAGGGGAGAGTCAGCTTTCCATCTCCTTCCCGCTCCAACTTCCTCTGGTCTCCACTGCTCAGGAGGCACCTACTTCTTTGCAGAGATCCTCTATGACAGCCAGAACTGGTGTGCTAGGGCTTGGATTTAAGAAGGGGAGGGCACACCATCATTGCTCCCACCATCCGCAGACCTCAAGCACAGTCAAATGTTATGACAGTTGGCACTAGGGAAGGCAAAGTACCACAGCCCACCCTATCCCTGCCCACACTTCCAGCCATGCCCTCTCTGGTTTCTCTTTGATCACACATCTGGCCTTCAGGAGGCCTGAAGAAAGTGCTCTAGGCAAGGGGCCACCTTGTACAAGACCAGCTGGCGGCTAGGGTGAGACAGACTAAAACAGGCCTGAAGGAGAGAAAGAGAGGGAGGGCTCTGTAAGGAAGGGGGACCAAAGCACCATCTTACTTGCCCTTTTTTTTGGTGGGGCAGGTGACATTGTTGACCAGCAGATGTCAGGAACCTTGTTAACAGTTGTGCTTCAGTCCTCTGAAAGAGTCGACGTTTTCCTCTTGCTGCCCCCTCCCCCCATGCCCTTTTCCCTGGACAGTTGTCACTCAAGGTCCTTCCTTGCTCACCCAGCTCTTGGGCTTTTAAAGGTTACTTTTGAGGGTATTAATACACTGAGCTTGGGAAGCAGTTTGCTCTCAGATGGATACTCTGGGCCTTCTGGAGGTGCCCCCCCCCATGCCACGATCCCTCAGACACACATGGGCTGGCCAGGTTGGTAACCTCTGGACCCCATTCCAGGGTGGCCCCCTCTAGGAATGGGTGGCACCATCCAGCCCTCATCCTCTGCCAAAAGGCCAGGTAGGCCCTGGGATAGCAGAGCTTTCTGAGTCCATCTGGTCTACTCCTCTTTCTCTCCCCCAGCTCAACTGGCATGCCCCGCCCCTTATCCATCCTACGACCTCCTAATTCAAGCCCAAACTGACTATTTTTAGGAATCGTCTCTGACCTGGGCAAGGTAGTGCCCTGGGCCTTGATCCATGCAAAGGGCAAAGGTAGGAGGGGGGAAGAGAGGAATGGACGCTGTTGGAGAGAAAGTGGTCCTGAGGCAGAGGGTATAACTCAGCTCTGTGGCCCCAAGGCCAGGCCCACCAACTGCTCAGGGGAGGAGGCGAGAGGAGGGGGCTAGGAGTCCGCGGGCTTCGGTCGGGGCAGGAGGGACCTGAGGCGTCGGCGTGGGGGGCTAGATCCAGAGAAGAGGGGCGGGGAGGCGGGGGTCGGGGGAGAGCGCAGGGCGAAGGTGGGGGGGGTGCGCTCTTTAAGAGCCACACGGCTGGCAGGAGAAGCGCGCGGCCCGGTGCTGGTAGCGCATTGACCCCGAAGGGGATTTAGCGGGAAGGGAGCCGCCGGCTCCGGGGGCTTTGTCCGGGGGCGACCAGAGAGGCCGAGGCACAAGAATAAGGAGCGACCGCGTCTTGAAAGGCCAAGCAGAGGCGGCGGCGCTGCTGCTCTTGACTTCTGAGCAGGGCTTAGAAAGCCTGTCCCGGCTTAAGCAGAACTGCCAGTGCTGGGCCCTGAGCGCCGAGTCCGGGCGCTCCGAGCCCCCGGCCTCGGAGCCGAGGAGGCGTGGGATGAGGGAGGCATTGGGGTGGCTGGGGACCTGGCAAAGTTGCTTTTGGCTCTGGATCCGCCCGACCCTAGCTCAGAGCTGAGAGCCTGACGGGCCGCACCGGGAATGGCCAGAGAAAGAATTTTCTTTTTCCGTTTGGTTTTGTGTGTCCACCACGCGCAGCTCCGGAGCCGGCCGACCCCAAATGGATTCTCAACAGGTGGCCAAGTAAGTCCATTTAAGAATTCTGGTTATATCATCAGCCCCTCCCAGTTTCCCCCTCCCCTCCCAGTTTCCCCCCTCCCCTCCCAGTTTCCCCCCTGGCTGCCCCGAATTCCCTGTGCTCCTCCCGCCTTCGCGGCGGGAGGAGAAAGTGGGGGAGGGGATGAGCGGCGCTCTCTCCCTGGGGGTCCTCCGGCTCCCAGCTGCAGCCCAGGACTGCTCCCCCAGTGCCCCCGGGGTCCGATCACCCTTAGGTCCGTTGTGGGCCCTGGTATCCCGAGGTGTGTGTGCTGGTGGGGGAACGCGCCGCAGAGCCTCAAGAGCGTAGCGGGCAGGAAGGGGACCGTGGCCGCGCGGCCTTTGTATGGGGGTTTGTGACAGAAACCCAACTATACACCCTCTTTTATGAGAGGCCGGGATCCGGCCCGGGGGAGCTGGCGCCAGCTGTACAGTAGCCCGGAGAAGAGCGTCTCAGCGGCCGGGGTTGGGGATAGGGTGGGAGAGGTGGCGAGGGCAGAGGAGGGAGGAGGGGGAAGCAGAGAAAGGCGAAGGCAAGAAATCCGGGGCGTCCGAGTGAAAAGTCGGAAAATGTCCTCAGAGCGCGCGGGAAACAGGCGCTCGCGCCCCCGGGCTGACATCCTCTCCCTCTCACACTCACACCCTTACACAGCACCCACACCTACTCCATACAGGTAGCCCACGCACGCAGCCTTGGCAGTGCGGAGTCTCCATCCCCTGCGCCCAAGCGCAGCCGGGAGGGAGTCGCCCTCCTACTCCCCCTCCTCGGCTGCCAAGAACCCTTCCGCCCTGACAACGTTGCCCCGAGACTGAGTGGGGGAGCTGGGAGGGCCCCCAGGGCTGGGGCGCAGGGAGGGTCTTACCTGCGGAAAGGTAAGGGAAGCCGGGAGCAGGAAGCAGCGGCGGATAAATATTCATTAGGAAGTGTGTCTCCTTTTAAACCGCGCGGAGCGCGCTCTGGCTCCTCTCGCTCTCTCCCTCCCTCTGTCCTCTTGCGAGGCTCTCTCCCCGTCTCGCTCAGTCTCCCCCCAACCCCCACCCTTTCCTGCGAAATGCCGGGTGGATCCCTGTCTAGCTAACCTGTTGGGAAGCCTGAACCGCGGGCAGCGCCTCCACAGCTGTTTGCCTTCGCTCTCGGGGCGCGCGTTCCCCATCCTTCCTCCCTCCTCTCGCCCAGCCCCTTACCCCCTCCTAAATTACTACATCATTAGCTTTATTTTCCGGTGTGGGGGGGGGGGGGCGGGGAACGGCGCAGCCCGACGCACGTCCCCAAAGCAGGATGAAAAGCTGGCGCTATCAAAAGCTGCCCCAACTCCATCCCCACCCCACGTCCCCACCCCATGTCCCATCTCCACCCAGTCTAGTTTCTTTTCTCCCCTCTTTTCATCCCCACCTCCAACCTGTACCAGCACAACTCCACGATCCCCCCCCCCCAACCCCGCCGCCAATCCGGGTGACCGGCTGGGTCGGCAGTGCGACACCAGGTCTGTAGGTCCAGCGCGCCGAGGTTGGGACTTCACCCTGCACTGGTTGTGGGGATAGCTCTCCGAGTCCCCCTTTCCCACGTAGGTTTTCTAGTTGACCCTGAGTGGGCACCTGGGCAGCGTGGACTTTACGATCAGAACACCGGGAGCGCATATCAAGGGCCTCACCTTTCCAGGCCTCAGGGCCCCCAGGCCTTGGCCCTTTGGCCGGGCCTGGGAAGCTGTATGGAGGGTGAGGAGAGGTGGCCTCACTTTGTGCGAATGCACAGGAGAGACAGACCGACGGGCTGACGACGGCCTTTTACGAACAAACTGACCTGAAGTTAGCCGCGAGTACGCATCTTTCTCTCTCACACTCATGAGAAAACACAACTACAGGATTCCAGGAACGCACCGGTCCCCGCACGATCCCTGCGAGAACAGCCTCCAGTCGCAGGCGAGCCACCCCCATTCCCAACCCAGCAAGCCGGAGGCCAGCGCTCCCGCTGGTTCGGAGACTGGAAGACTCGCGGGCCCGCAAGGCGGCTCCCGGCGGAGGGATACATCGCAAGGCCTTCGCAGCACGACCCCGACCACCCTGCTTCGTACCCTTCCTTTCCGCTCCAGGCCCCTAGGCCTCAGTAAGGGCTCCAAGGGATAGCGTGGCCCCTAGGGTGTTTGGCGGTGGCCGGGGCGAACGGTCCTGCATCCGGCTAAGCTCGGAGCGCCGAGGTGGGGGCGGGAGGAGGGGCCGAGGGGGCGGGTCCAGGCCAGTTCCCAGTTACAAATACAGCTGCTCCCGGGAGGCCGAGAAGGCGAGTTTCGCCCCCAAACACGTAGATCACTCACCCCGAGGCGCCTAGACTTCCACTGTGGGGTCCTGCAACTTCCCCAGGATCCCGGGGCGCACTGGGCCAGTTGGTGCCCTGAGTGGAGAGGTGCAGTCGCGAGCCTCGAGGCAACCTCGTGGACTCCCCCACCCCTCCCATTTGGCCTGGCCCGACCAAAATCCACCGAGAGATCCCAAAGGCTGTTTCGACCCTTCCGGAAGGAGCGAGGCGCAGGATCGTTCAGAGGATCGCCCTCCTCCTGGAAAGTTAAGAAGATGGAGAGATGAAGGTGTAAAAGAGGCCTAGAAGGCCCTGGGGCCGGAAAGCCTTATTAACCTCGCACCCCACCTGAAGCCCCGAGTTCACACTTGCACACTTTCTCCTCCCCATGCAGACTCAGGAGGTCGCAGACGTCCGAGCTCAGGCTTAAGCTGAGCCACCTGACTGTACACGGAACGTACATGCAATTGTACCCGAATACATACGGGAGAATTAGAGGAATACTAACAGCAGGATTTGAGGAAAAAAGAAGTGTCCACAGACAGAATTATTTGAATGCACGGGTGCACATCCAGTTGTCCAGATGCAGACAAAAGCCGCAGTGCCTGCGCGGAGTGACCCCAGTCACAGGCAGATGTGCAGGAAACCACCTACAGGGAGAGTGGCCCGAACGAGGATGCCGGACGCGAGGCCAAGGGCTTCCTGCTAGGGGGACGTTGGCTCCCGAGGGAGAAACTGTTGAGCCGACTGGGTGAAAGGTTTCAGGTCAAGTCCTGGAGACTAGAAAGAGCACCACATCCACCCCAAAGCCGACCCTTTCGCCTTCTTCTAAGCTGGGCTGGAGACACCCAGAAGAGGGCAATCCAGGAAAGTTTCATTTTGACCCGGATTATTTATTTGTTGTTATTATTGGTTTAGGAGATTGTGTTCCAAAGAAGGATAGGGTGGAGAGCATAGATGCCCTCACTCAAAGCTGGGAGATTCCTAATAGGAGCGTTCAGCTCCAACCAGGGTTCAAGAAGCCGGAGGGCCCTTCTTTTGCCCCTTTCTCTTCTTTTTATGCAAAATTTAGTCTTTACGGAGAAACTTAGCTCAGCTGCACACCCTCCTGCCTTCACTTCCATCCCAATTTCTTTTATATCATATAAGTCCACAAAAGAACACTCCAAAGCAAACTGAATTATTTGGTTTGTTAGACTAATTTTCTTTGTGAGATATTAGGAAGTTCTCACCCCCTACTGCTCCGTTCCAAACAGAGCCCACTGTCCTGGTCAAGCTGCAGAGGTTTGGAAGAGGGATTCCTAGAGTGGCTCTCCCAAAAGGCCCAAGCAAGTGCACAGGCTCGATTTTGGTTTCAGCTCCTTTTGCCTGCCCAGTCCTGGTCAACCTTCCAGACAGGAGCCACAATCATGGTTTTCCTGCAGAAAAGGCTGGCACCCTGGGTGCGATAGTGCCCTTCCGTCCACTCACCTCCCTCCCCAACTCTCTTTCTAAAAGTGGAGGGTAAGTTTGGGAAGATTCTTTTAGACAAAAATAGGGTGGAGCGGGGAAGAGGATTTTCTGGGCTAGCAAGTAGATGACCACCCTGCAAGGGGCAGAGGAAGGTTCCTCTTGTGAGAAAGAGATGAACCACCTGGTAAACAGGGCAGGAGGACAGGTTGAAACAGATGTAGTTGCCCTAGAAATGTAGGGGGTGCAGTAGGGGTATGAGTAGGGAAGAATTTCTTCCCTTTTGGGGTCAAACACTGTCCCCCCACTCCCCACTCCCCCCTACTCCCCACTCCCACTCCCCTCCCCTCCCCCCTCGCCACTGCCCCCCTCGCTACTCCCCCCACTCCCCACTCCCCCCACTCCCCACTCCCCCCACTCCCCACTCTCCCCACTCCCCCTCACTCCCCACTCACCACTGCCCCCCCCACTCCCCACTTAATTCCTCCCCACTCCCCCTCACTCCCCACTCCCCACTGCCCCCCCACTCCCCACTTAATTCCTGGAAATTTTAGCAAGAGTCGTTCTGGTAGATGTTTGAACAATAAACAGTGAAAATCACTTTAGAGTCCATTGATGTTCCTTGGAAGGGCAGTTTCTTCCAAGACCTTTTTCTTTCCCCAGGTCTGTTTCTCCTTATTCCCTAATAAGAGTCCGAAGAGTCCACCTGCTATTGCACCTCGGAAAGAGACTGCGACAGAAGGCGGGGGCAGCGAATAAGGAGACCATTATTCCCAAACCCGAAGTGTAACTTCCATTCGCTGTAGCTGAGATTCAGGACACATGGAGGCAAACTCCTTTCCCTCAGGGCTTTTCTTTCTCCCCTCTTTGGATAGTTTATTTAGACCCTTTCCAATAATAAATAACAATCAGCATTTTAGAGTTGGAGATGTTGGCTGCTATTACCTACCAAGGAATTCTACAAGATTCTTCAAACTCTGCTTGTCTGATTTATAAAATTTTGGGTACATAGCTAAGCTCATTGCAACATTTATCACTCAAGCAGAAAAGCAGCTCGTTTTCTCATAGCCCCAAATGCCCCGTGTACAGTCACTGGAGCGAATTTATTTTTCTCTGTGTTTCCTAAACGCCCTTGTCACCTCTGCCCAGCCACCCGGCTCAGGGCAAAACTACGGAGGTTTGTGACCTCCGGAATGGGGTGCACTGTGTTAGAGTTTTTTGTTGTGATGAATTCTTCGTGATTGTGAGTCCTCTCCCCACCCCCCTTTCTCCCTCTCTTTGGCCCCAAACGAGCCAACTGCAGTTGCCTGCGTCTTCCTCACCAGAAACCTGCCGCCCAGATAGAAGCTAACCATTTCCGCTGCCCGGGGCAAAGGGTTGAACTTTGGTGTCCGGTCCAGGGCTGGGGCGGGAAAGTGAGGGGGTGCTATGCGGGTAGGGGAGGGGGCAACCATCACCTTCAACAATAAAAATAACCAGACACCCCTTTAATCCCTTCCATTAACAGTGTCAATGCGCTAGAGAGGCCGTCTCACCTCCAAAGGCGTCTTCACCCCCGGAGGGCCCAGGCTTCCAGCCACAGCCCGAAAACACTGGGCCCGCGCGCCCGAGAGGAGGTGCTCCGAAGGCAAAAATCCCATACATTTTTAACTACAGTGATTACTAAATTAATAGCAGGCACTAAGACAGATGTCAAAACGTCTTGAAAATGTTTATCTGGGAATAATTGAGAAGGTGGTGGGACGCATTATCTGATTGTGTAATGAAATATGTATGAGGAACAGCTGTTTTCGACAGTCGCCTCCCGCCTCCTCCTTAGCCGGGGCCCTTCTCTTGGAAGCGGGAGTCTCGGCGAAGTTGGTCGCCCACTTCCGTCTACTTGGGAGCCCGCTCGGCCCCTCGGGGGCTGCTGGCAGCGCTGTGGTTCCAGCGCGCCCCGGGGTCACCCCGTTTCTTGGCGGAGGACATCAGCGTGGAGTCACCCCTCGGCCTTGCTCTTTTGGCTTTGGTGGCGGGGTGAGGCTGACCCGCCGGCCGAGCTAGCCTTCGCGCCTTTGGGGCGGGCCGCGGGCTCGGCCTGCGCGACCCGAGGAGAGCCCGGGCTCTGGCGGCGGCGGAGGCCCGGGGCCCTGGCGTGCGCCCCCCGAGTGGCGCGGCCTGCTCGGAGGCGAGGGCCCGGGGTCAACGCGAGGTGACGGGGCTCCCGAAGAGGGGGCTTTGTTCGGCGCCGCGGCCACACTGCGAACTTCCTTCCAGCCCCCGGCCGTTCCGCACCCCAAGCCTGCACGCCGGCCCTGTTTGTTTTTCCAGCCCCGCGCCCTCCACCGGGACACGCCAACAGTCCTCGGGGCGGTGTCAGCGGCCCGAGGCCGTGGCCCAAGGCAGGCCCGAGTCCCGCTGGGCCTGGCGCGGCGAGCTCCAGCCCCTCAGGGCGCGGAGTGAGGGGAGAAGGAGCTCGGGGCCTTTCTGGAATTCTGGGGCAGGGGTCGGCCAGGCCGGGAGGTGGTCGAATGGGGCGCATGGCCTCGGCGGGCGGCCGAGGCCCAAGTCCTGGGCTCCGAAGGGCGCGGGCAGCCTGCGCCGCCGCCCACCCCAGTGTCGCCGGGCCCCGGCTCCCTATCCCAGACCTGCAGAGAGTGGCGCCGGCGCGGGAGCTACACGAGAACGGGCCCCCTAGGCTTGGACCTTGAATGCGGTGTAGGCAACACCCGAGACCCGGTGACCCCCTTGTGGGTGTGCTGTCTCCTTCGCCGCGTTCCGGGCGCCGCGTACGGCGCTGGAACTGTGTCCCGGGCGCGGTGCTACCCGCGGCCCCCAGCCGGGCCATAGGCCCGTCCGCCCCCAACGCCGCTGCGGCTTCCCGGCCCTTCGACTTCCCGAGCCTGGGGGCCGCGTCCCTCGTCTCCGGCGTCCAGCCTTTAGCCCCGCCAGCCCTTAGGGCCCCGCCGGCCCTGGCCGCTCCGGGGCCGAGAGCGGAGGAGCCGGGTCCAGCTCACGGAGGAGCCGCGGCGCCCGGGCAGCAGTGTCTACGAGGCTTCCACCCGCTGCCTCTCAGTCGAGGTGCGCTCGGGCGTTATTTCTCGAGCGTCCCCCCTTTTACCTAATCCCTTGTGCTTTTATTCTAATCCCACACATTACAGTTAATCTGTAATGATACCGCTTCTTCGGAGGAACCTGTTGCATGGGAGGCACGATAATTTGTAACCTTGGAAACAGTTTGAAATAAAGATTATAACAGTGATGGCAACTGTGTTTATTCTCGGCACGGGGCGGAGTTGGGAGCCTGGCAGGCCCGGGGCGGAGAGGCCGGAGCCTGGGGGAGAAGGGAGCCAGGCGCTTGGGGCAGAGCCGGACGGGCAGGGGTCCGGGAGGCCGAAGAGCACCAGACCCGCTCCAACTGCTCCCGTCCGACGCCTGGTGTCTTTTGAGTTTTTCCTTTTGGGAAATCGCGTGGTCTTAAACCGCGAGGCATGGAGCGAGAGGAACGGTTTGCAAAATTGAGGAAAACCTGGTGAACTTGAACCACTGTGTTTTGCGAATTAGCGTTCAGCCGGGCCCTGCGTCCCTGGGAGGGACGCTGAAGCCGCTGAGAGCAGAGAAAGGGCGCTTGCAGGACCCTTCGGCTGCAAGAAGGCAGAGCCGCGTGTGTACCGATCACTCTGCGCTGCGAGCTTCCACCTCCGTTAAACACACCGGCCACTGCAGCAACAAAAACCAAAAATTGTTCGCACACCGAAAGCAAAATTAAACATAATTGCTTTTATTTATCTATTGCTTTTATATCGTTAAAATATTTTTAGTTACATTGTATAAAATAGCATCCTCTCTGATTATTACCTGCCATATCTGTTGATCCGCTCCTTGAGTATTCAGCCCAGAAATATTAACCATTAAGAAAAAGCAGATCTTATATATTGTATCTGTCAAGATACGTTACAATTTCCATTAACAAAAAAAACATTATTCCTGTTGAAGAAGCTATGAAGCATATCTTTCATGAGCACTTTATTAATAATCATAGTTGTCAAAAAGAATTAGATATGCATAGATTGTAGATGCAAAGGAAATATTAGATGCACAGAATAAAATATACAGTGGGATTGAGGCATAACTATTTTTCTTTTTAAAATAAAATTTTACCCAGGTGAAAAAAAAACTGAGCTATTAAGCTTACTTAAAAGATGGCTTTGTTGGTTTAATTATACTGTAGTTATTTTATAAATATGTTTCAAAGGAAGCTTGCCATATTGCATGTCAATGAGGACTGTAAAGAAAAGCTCACAAAAGCTAATGCATACCAAATACCAAATTTTAGTCATTAGCATTCCTATTTATTACAAACTAAAGAAACCTATTAACAGACAAGAATTTCCATTTAGCTAGCATTACAATGTTTGGCCATTAAAATAAAAAGGGCAAAGTATATACGTTTTTTCCCCTTAGAACTATACGTTCTTTTTGCCTAGAAGCTCTGGAGAGATTGGAAGATGTTTTTCATTGGGGAAACACGGTTCTACAGTGGGAATGGGCCAGAGGGCCCAGAACCACTATTTTTAGTTACTGAGCTTAATGCTATTCATTTGGAAGCAAGAACAGTGCAGGGCTGGGGCTGTGCAGCTTGCGGAGGGCTGCATAGTAACCACAGTCTGTGAGGGGCCCTTTGTCTTTAATTTGTGTCATGAGCATATGCAAATTATTAATTGTTTTTCCTCTGGGGGAGGGAGTGGATAGCACTGGTAATACTGCTTTTGTTTGGATATTAACATTTCCTTAAATGCTCCCTAGGCAGGGTACTCCTCCCAATGCGGATTCCCCTAGTTGGAAAGCCCACCACCTCAGTGAATACAAGCGTATTAATTCTAGAAACACACACATACAGATTTGTGTCATTTCAAAAACCTTTTCCGTTGAGCAAAAGCGGCAACTCTGTTTTCACACCAGAGGTAAATGAATGTATAAATATATTTTTCTGAATGCTGATTTGAGAGGGGGAAAAAAAACCTTTTCAACCATTCTTACATTCAGAAACTTTAAAGATCTTTTTTCTTCCTAAAATCGGGGCAGGTTTTTTTCCCTAATTGGGTAGGGAAAGAAGTAAATATTACAGGCACTGAAATGAAGTGTTTGAGATGATAAGGAAAGGTTATTATGAATTATGTTAGATGGGATATTTTTTAAGAGCCCAATAGGAGAATAGTAGTTATATGAACTTGCTAAACCAGGCGACTTGATGCGTAGGTTCTTCTGGCCTGACGTTGGACGCAGACATGATGGGTTCTGCCTGCTTTGGTGGACTTCTGGCACTTAAAAGTTTGAAAAATTGTAAGAAAGGTGTTTCCCTGAAAGGCCCATATGAAAACAATAGGTATCAGAAGGAAGGAAGGGAATTCCTGAATTCCTGGTTTAAAAAAATCTCTCTGCCAAAAGTCATCAACATTTGCAACCCTCACGAAAAGTCTTAGTTTTCCAATAGTAAAATTCTCTTGTGTTGGTGGAGGGAAGTATTCTCTCTCCTGTGATTACTTGGGCAGCGATAAAGGGGGGAAAGCGTAATGATTCCTACACTGCAAACTATTCCTGCGGGGCAATAACGAAAGTCAGGGTATTAAGAAGGAAGCTCAGGTGCCTCAATGCTGGCAGTTCCAGAAAAAAAAAAAAAAAAAAAAGTGAACTCTCTCCGTTTCTATCCCATTATATCTGAACGAAGTGTCAGCTCCCAAGTTTCTAAAGCATATTTGATCCAGAGGTGGGGGAAATTGCTTTAAATGCCCAAGTGTATCAAAAAGGGTGACACTTGCCTCAAAGGCCAGATCTATGCAATTATTCGGATGATTTGGCTCCTCTTACCAGAGGATTTTGCCTCCCCTGCAGAGAGGGCCCATATTATCTAGATGGGCTGCCCACTTGCATCTCCCTCATCTGCATCTTTCCCCTGCATTGAATGCTGAATACTACCAATAGCCAAGGGAGAGAAGGCTGTTTCCCATATATTTAAACTAAGGTAGTTTAAATCTCAACGTGGGTGAAAGATAACCGTGCTTTCAGTTCTCTTAAATACCATCCCAAGGAGCATATTAGGGGACACCATCTCAGTGATAAGATGGAGACCCTTTTCTCAGGGAGCTAATATTCATTTGGGGGACAGGAGCATAGATAGGTCAGGACAGCACAGAACAGTGCTGTTCTTATGGGTGTCCAGGCTGGGAGCACACAGAAGGGAAGTATGGGGGAAATCTTAGGAGGCTTCCTGAAAGAGGTGGGTTTTGAGCTGAGCCTTGAAGTTTGAGTATAATTTGAGATGGTGAGGAGGATGACTTATAAACAGAATTAGTATCCAGTTAAGATACAGTGACAGCTCTGACATAGGCAGACATTTAAAAGTGCTTATTTAAATGAATGAATGAAATTATTTAGAAGCCTGATAACAAATTCCTGTAAACATTTCTCCTTAGGATGGCCTGCCTGCTATGTTAACCTGAAGCTGTCTTATTTTTCTCCCCATTTAATGTTGTATTTTCCCCTCATTCAGGCTGAGGGACCTCGGTTTGGGGTTACTGATGATGTCTAGGACCGACAGAACGATGCCCATCGGCACCAGGCTCTGAGTGAAGGTTCTTACTCAGAGGAGACTTCTCCATTCTTGCAAAAATGAGGGGATTCCTGCAATTGTAAGGAATTTTGGTTTTTGTTTTTAACAAACCTTCCTCTTAGGGTACCAATTTAACGTTTTGTTTGAAACATCCTGGAATGTAAAATGGTGAAAGGGGGCTTTTTAGGTTTTTATACACAGAGCAGAGTCCACTGAAAATGGCCTCTGGATTAGAAACAAGGAAACCAGTTAGTGCCACTAATTAGTGGGTGAATAATGTGGTTCACTCAATTCAGCTTCACTTTTTCTCCCTGAGAGACAGAGTTACTGGCTACGTTTGTCTATGTGGCAAGACTTTGTTTTTGTTCTTTAAAGATGAAACAATAGGAAGGTAGGTTTTTACATAGCTCTGGCCTCCAGCAGTTGCAGGATTTGGGTGATATTTATCAATTATGGACAGTTTTTTTTTCCTCCCCTTGAAACAGATGCTTATTAGTTTGATCTTTAATATACAAATTTTAAAATTACAACAACCAGAAAAAGAAACCATACTGCCAAGTTGGGACATTTACACCCATCTAGTCTTTTCTTCCGTATGTGTTTTTATGCTTTAGTAGGGTTTTGTGCCTGGGACACACAATCCACGTTAGAACACGGCAGAGATTCACTCTTCAGAAAGTACCTTCACCGAGTATAGCAGTGCTAGGCTGTGTTACGCATCGGGCTGGGGATCTTACATCTCCATTCTTCCTGCCGGGTCTTCTCTACTCTGCCCTCACCTCCCCCTCTGCTCCAGAAATTTGGATTTCTTCTGCTTCTTCTTTTTTTCCTTTTCTTTTTTTTCCCTAAACAAGCCACTGTTTCTTCCTAAACAAAGCATGAAAGTCAACAAGTTGAGGGCAATTCCATTTCAATAATAAACAGATGTCTTTCGAGTTCCCGAGACCCAAGTAAAGGCCCTTCCACGGGAAGCACCTAATTCAAAAGGAGGAAACACCAAGGATTATGAAGGATTCAGCAGTGAGTGTAGCTGAAGAGGAGCCAACCTCCCACCCCCACTCCATGTACAGTCCCGCCAAGTTCATCCAAGGGAAGCTCACTTTCCAAAGAGCCCATCTTTTCCTGGTTGTAAAATGTGTTCAGTTCTACCATACACAGGCTAAACATATGGTGGAACAGTGTGACATCTGTACATTAGCACATTCAGGGCAGAGCCGGGGACGTGTGTTCAATAAAGGGCTTCTTGTATGGGAGCCCTACACCACAGCATCTCTCCAATGAAAGCTGAACTGACCTCAATTTGTGTGGGCAACCTGCTTGTGTGTGTGTGTGTGTGTGTGTGTGCGTGTGTGTGTGTGTGGTGTATTTACAAGGCCAGACGAATTCAAGCTACTCTGTCAGTCTCTTGGTATCAAGGAGGAAAAAAGTATTGGATGACCATGTGTGTATGTGTTGAGAAGAAGGAACCCCCAGAGATTAGAAAATGAAGAGGGGCTGGAATGTTAATTAGTCTCACATTTCCCTGGAGAGCTTTTCTGAGCATTTGATCTTCTTTCCATTTACTTGTCTGCAGCCAAGTGTAGAGACTCACCAAGCTGAGGAGGAAGAGTGGACCATCTTGACCCAAGCTGAATTCTGAAGAAAACATGGCCCTGCCTTCTGGAAATCCAAAGTCACATGGATGCCAAGTCATGGCCTGGTCACCAAGAATAAAACAGAAGCTGCATCCATGACTCACATTTTCACATTAACCAGAGGACACATTGAAAAGCCTTTTCTTGAATGACAGATGGAAAGCCTGCCTCAAGGGTGGTCTGCTAGGTCTTCTCTTGATATGGCAAGTGAGAGCTGCATCCTCCGGTCCTGATACCCAGGTCACCTCTTCAACCCCTGCCAGATCACACTGCAAGGGAGGCTAGACTGGGGGCAGGGGAGAGGTCTGCAGCCTCAGCCGAAGCAGCCAGAGGAGGGGGCAGGGAAGAACCCAGAAAGCATGCCTTGGAGACAGTAAGTCCCTCCACCCACAGAAGGAAGGCACCCACCTGGGACAGAGGGGGTTATTAAATCCTCCCCTGAGTCACAGCACTGATGTCCCCAGAAGGTCTCCAACCCTCTGTAGCAATCTATAGTCTGCGTCAGTATGGGTGAAAAAGCTTCTTCTATCAAGTTTAACAACTTTCTGGTGTAACTTCTGAGAGGGTTGATTGCTTATTCATGCGGAAGCAAGACGCCCAGTTCATTTTGCCTGTTTTTGCTACTCTTTGTTGGGTTTGGGAGGCTGTTATGGTAGCTGCAAATGGCTTCTCAAGTGACATTTGTTGACATTCAGTGAAGTACATTTATCAGTATTCGCCAGCTCACCTCTACACACGCAATCCATTTTGTTTTGTTCTTCATAGCAACCTCCTTGCCGACACCCGTGCCCTGAAAATGATAAATGGCAAGGTGGCATGTTTCTCAAGCTGCACTCAAATGTCACTGTGAAAAATCTTTAATGGACTAAGTGTAGCTCTTCACGTTACAACTTGTCAGGTACTGAGAAATTCTAGAGTTTCTCCTTAATCCACAAGTCTTTGGAACCACACATCTGCAAGCAGAGACTAATTATAATCTACACCAGTCAGACCTGGGCAAGCAGAAACCATGGAGAAAACATCTGATATCAGCTAATTCGTTTTTATTGTTATTCTCATTCCATTTTTGCTACTTCCCTTCCTACTCAGAGAATATGCCAGGTGTGAGTAATCTGTTACTCTAAGTGGGTGACAGCCCCCATACCCCGCCCCATGCAGGTTTGTAATCTAGTTGTACGCTCAGCCTTCTCCACAATATCTTCACTCTTCTCCGAGACTCAAAATCACAAGGACCTCTCCCCCTTTCCCACCAAATACCTGATTCTGAATCATAAATCCTGGCCCCTAAATGCTGACCATAATGGGGTAGTTCAGAGGTATCTAAAATATCTGGCTAGAAGAGTCCTTTGTCCCGTCTCCCTAGACATCCCTTTTCAGACCATCCTTCCAGACGGCTGAGAGTTTCACATCACTGCCTAAAAGGCCTGCCCTTTTCGTCCCGTCTGCATGTCTGTTCATCACCACCACGCTGCTCTCAGGGGAGCAGCCTACGGGCACTCGCTCACCCCTGAACAAGGCTTGCTCAGTCAGATTCTACCTGTTCAAGGGGTCTCTATTCCTTGGAGTGTGCTCCGATGTGGAATCAGCCCTTGCCCACTGTGGTCAGGGAAGAATTTGCTAATTTGCATATGTTTGAGATGTGTTCCAATGAGAGAACCATTATCAATTAATATTGATTTTACAATCAATGTTTGAAGGTCAGTGAAGTTGGGAAAGGGTGTAACCTAAAGCCAAGGGAAAGAATCAGTGCAACTCAAAACTGTGCCAGCAAGTTCATCTTTGGCCAGATGCTAAAGGCTGGGATGTTTTGGTTTTCCTTCTGGCCCTTTAAGTCTCACCCAGGCTCTAATCTTAGCATTTGCTTCTAGACCCCTTGGTTTGGACACCTCCCGGGATCTCCAGTTTTTTCCCTACCATAATCCTCGGCTTTTCTTTTCCCTTAGGCTTGGTTCCCTGTCTCTTAGGTGAGTAGCTGTCCTGTCTGCCTCCTAGACCTCAGGGACCCCTCCAACAAGTACAGGTCTTTTGTCTCATAAAGGCTCAACAATCTAATAGTCTCACAATCTAAGATCTGTAAACGCCTCCATTTCTACATTTTTGTGTTTATTGTGCCTCAGTTTTCAGTTTTTGAAATCTTCTAGTTATGCCAGAACTAGGCTAAGAATTTTGCCATTTCTCACACCTTAGGATAAGGAAGGGAAATCAATTGTGCCCCCAGTGGCCAGGCATGGTAGGGCACAAAGAGTGTAGATACCTGCTGAATGCCTGCCCAGCGAGGGCAGAGGATCTCAGGTAACTGCCTGGGGATGGCATGGATATCAGGCTGACTCAGGCCCTGGTACACCCAGACCCATGACTCTTAGCAGGCCAGGACATATCCCAGAAGAGAGGGTGTGTCAGTTGTCCCTGTGAGTTGAGCAGGGCAGACATCAAACCAGAGAGCTGAGGGGGGAAATATGTTGTAGTTTTGGAAACCACTAAAAAGCAAGCACAGGGTTGGGGTGATTTTTGGAGGTAATGGTTAAGTCTTTATTTGCATGGCTATTTTGTGCATTTCTGTAAGCTGTTTTGGATATAAAGGGCAAAAGATTGGAGATAGCCACATCCTATTTTCATTGTTGGCTGTTGGCTATTCAGTTGTTCCATTATTTCTAAGAAAAAAAACCCAACAACAACAAGACAGAAAGAAAGAAATCCTTGAGTAGTTCTTTCTAAAATCAGTGGCAATTCCATTGTCTCTCATTTGATGATCAAAACAACACCTGGGTTGGGTGTTGGACCTCAGATGACATATGTGACTACTGGGTACCCTGAGATAAGTGTGTGTGTGCTTGTGTGTGTGTGAATGTGTGTGCATGTGTGGAGGTGGGCTCTGGAAGGGTGAGAGTAGAGGTGGGGGGGGCACTTTTCAGAACCTGAGAAACTGTAAGGATGCCTGGCATCCAGTTTTCTCACCTGACAAATAAAACAACCTTCATTTCAACCCATAATTACAGTCTGCATGTGATAATTCATACGAGGTTGCTTTTTCAGACAATCTCATAAATTCTAGATATTCTTCCTTTTATTTAACCGTTTCAGAGCACAGGTTAGGAAGAGGTGCACTGAAGTCCCTTTGGTTGGGTAGGTTCCCTGCAGGTGAAACCGTGTCCACTGTGAATGCAGCCTGCTTTGCTGCCTCTTGTCACCTCCTGTGGTATGTCCTGGGCTAAGGCTGGGGTCAACATTCTCCATCCAGGACTGCTTTATTATCCTCAATTGCAAAGACCGGCTGTCAAATACCTTCTTTGGACATCTGCACACCTCCTGGGCTTTGGTTGTGCTGTCCTCTGTGCCAGAAACTTTCTACACATTTCCCCCTGACCCCACCGGTCTGACCCCTTATCCTTCAAGCTCCCTCAGGCATTGTCTCCTCCAGGAATTCCTTCCTTATCCTCCACGTCCTGCAACACCTCCCTCTATCAATTCCTCATCTTTACTGGATCATTTGCATCCACATACAAACATCCTCTATAGCCTATTAGTCAATGTTCTGCAACCTTGTGCCACCAGATGGTAAGCTCCTTGCAGCCAGGGGCTACATCTCAGCTGTGGTTGTGTAGTAGACTCGCCAGCATTTACTAAGCAAATCTGCCACACTTCCTGAGCAGGGCAGGTAAGGGTGCAGAGGAATTGCTTGGAAATGACAGGAACAGAGAGCACAGGCAGAGCCCAGGTGTGTTCAGTACACAGACATGAGTTTAGTCTGAACCTATTTGTCCTAATTCCAGGCCCTTTCTGGCCAGGTCCTTTTCTCCTGACCTCTCCAGCTAACTTTTCTTTTCTTCGGTTTCCCCTATGTCACCCTTTTTCTACCGCTGCCCCAGGGGTCAAATACTCCCCATGAGCAACTAGGTCCCACGTCTGATTCGGGTTAAATATTGGGTGGGCCAAAAGGTTCATTGGGTTTTTTTCATATGACGGCTCTAGTAGCACTTAGTTGTCTTTAACTTCATTCAAAACAATTTTGTTAGATTGTATATGACAGCTGTCATATCAGTGCGCATTTTAAAAAAAGACATCAAAATTGGTGAATTTTTGTGTAGCCATTTTAATATTGATGATGGAAGAAAAAAACAATATTTTCAGCATATTATGCTTTATTATTTTAAGAAAGGTACAAACGCAACTGAAACGCACAAAAAGTTTTGTGTAGTGTACGGAGAAGGTGCTGTGACCGATCGAATGCGTCAAAAGTGGTTTGTGAGGTTTCGTGCTGGAGATTTCTTGCTGGACGAAGCTCCACGGTTGGTAGACCAGTTGAAGCTGACAGCGATCAAATCGAAACAATAACTGAGAACAATCAACATTATACCACGCGGGAGATAGTCAACATACTCAAAATATCCAAAAACAAGTGTTAAAAATCATTTGCACCACCTTGGTTATGTGAATCACTTTGATGTTTGGGGTCCACGTAAGTTAAGCGAAAAAAACCTTCTTGACCATATTTCCTCATGCGATTCTCCACTGAAACGTAATGAAAACGTTCCGTTTTTAAAACAAATTGTGACGGGCAATGAAAAGTGGATACTGTACAACAACGTGGAACGGAAGAGATCGTGGGGCAAGCAAAATAAACCACCACCAACCACACCAAAGGCCGGTCTTCATCCAAAGAAGGTGAAGTTGTGTATATGGTAGGATTGGAAGGGAGTCCTTTATTATGAGCTCCTTCCGGAATACCAAACGATTAATTCCAACAAGTACTGCTCCCAGTTAGACCAAAAGCGGCACTTGATGAAAAGCGTCCAGAATTAGTCAACAGAAAACGCATAATCTCCCATCAGGATAACACAACACCACATGTTTCTTTGATGAACAGGCAAAAACTGTTACAGTTTGGCTGGGAAGTTCTGATTCATCCGCTGTATTCACCAGACATTGCACCTTTAGATTTCCATTTATTTTGGTCTTTACAAAATACTCTTAATGGAAAGAATTTCAATTCCCTGGAAGACTGTAAAAGGCACCTGGAACAGTTCTTTGCTCAAAAAGATAAAAAGTTTTGGGAAGATGGAACTATAAAGTTGCCTGGAAAATGGCAGAAGATAGTGGAACCAAAGGGTGAATACGTTCGTTGTTCAGTAAAGTTCTTGGTGAAAATGAAAAATGTGTCTTTTATTTTTACTTTAAAAACCGAAGGCAATTTTTGGCCCACCCAATAGCATCTCACATATTCTTCAGCTGTATCCCTCTCCTCTGGCCCCACCTTCTAGGCTCTTCTTCACTCTGACTATCGCTTTTGGCTCATATTTTACTTTCTCTTTTCTGCCCCCTGCCTACCAGCATGACTCTCTGTCTTGTATCTGAAGTCCCATCACAATTTTATTGAGAGAACAGACTGTTGCTTACCCCGTAAGAGGTTACATGTTGCTCTTGATCAAACTATGGCAACAGGCCAGATCCATGTACACCTGTCTTTGCCATCACACTCGTTTGTTTACATATTGTCTATGGCTGCTTTCCTGCTGCAACAGCAAAGCTGAGTGGTCATGATGGAGACCATATGGCCCAGAAAGCCTAAAATATTTATTATCTGGCCCTTTACAGAACGAGTGTGCTGATCCCTGTTCTAGATAATAGAGGATGTTTGTATGTGCATGAGAATGACCCAGTAAAGAAGAGGAATTGATGATACTAGAGCTAGCGGGTAGAGGGATCATAAAATCCATGAGAAGGGAACAGGCAACAGGTTCCACAGCCCAAGCGAAGGATTGGGTTTTGATCAGAGTGAAGACATGTCATCCGTTGAAACAGGCAGGAAGACAGAGTGTGAGTACAGATGCAGACAGGTGGGTAATGAGGGTGTTCCCACCAATTGCTTCTATTAGCTCTGTCTTAAGTGTGAGGCAAGGTCACAAGCTGGAAGTCTGGGGGGTAATGGAGGTTTAAGGACACAGGAGAAATCGTAGAAAGTGGGGACATGAGCACACGGGGACGTTTTACTAGGATTCCTGTGCAGTGTTGTGAGCACAAGTCTAAATGAAGGCAGTGAGCACGGTGGTGTGGTATTCTCCAGCAGTGCCCACTGGCTCCAGTGCCAGCAGGGGTGGTTGGTTTTTTTTTTTTTTTAAATGTTTATTTATTTATTTATTTATTTCTTATTAGTCATCCATTTTATACACATCAGTGTATACATGTCAATCGGTGGTTGGGTTTAATCAGGGTTGGGGCTTTGCCAGGCAAGTCTGATGGATGTAGAAAGGGGCAATGGACTTCAGTGCAATGGGAATGACTAAGGATAATGGCGGGCTGTGGAAGCTAAATTGGTGAGAGGGGTGGTAAGGAGTGAGAAAGGTGGAGGACAATGGGAAAGTGTGTGTGTGGGGGGGTTGATCCATGGATTGGAGGTCATAATGAGGTCAAAGCATTTTTGGAGAATACGAGAGCTGGAAAGATCAGAGGTCAAAGAGTGGGGAGCTTGATGTCCAGATTCCAGAGGTGATGGTGGGATCTAGAATACGGCCATGGGAGTGAGAGGCTGTCAGGGAGGTCAAGATGCCGAGAGGTCACCTACAGTTAACCAAACTGGGGACAGACAACAACGTTGAGAGGAAGTGAGTGAGTAAGGGACAGAATCTTCAGTGGGGTTGGCAGGGTGACTAAGAGGACGGCAACAAGGGAGGACAAACAGGAGATACAGCATAATGGTCAGATTGTCAAAGCGGCAGGGGCTATTGAAGGAGAGCAGAGAGTGGTCTACAAGTAGCAATGGGGACAAGACGGGCTCCATCTCACCTCCAGCTCAGTGGTTTATGGAGTGTAGGAGATAAGACAGCTTCCACCTAAGAGGGCTGCCAAGTGCGGCCTCAGGGAGAATGAGCTTCAGATTTCCAATGCGCCTCAGTGGAAGGGCTTGGGAGGGTGGGGAGAGGTGGGTAGCAGCCTGAGTCAGATCAGGGTGGACAGAACGTGGAGGGGGAGGGGGCCTGGGGGGGAGGAACCATAGCAATGAGAGCAGTAAACACTACGATCGCGTGACCCTTCCATAGAGGGCAGGGGGTGGGCAGGCAGGGCACTCACTCGGGAGCTTGTGCTGATCGTTCCCATCAACGTGCAACACACTTCGGTAACAATAAATGAACCAAGTCACCACCATCAGATTCCTCCCTTGAATCTGCTGACCCCTCCGGCTCCCGCCGCATTTACCTGCTTCTCTTCAACATAAAATAACCCCAAAGAGCTGAGGATGTCGTTGTGCGGTCTGCATCCTGCCCCGACCCCGCCACTAAGATTGCTCTGCTCAAGGACGTGCACGTGGCAGCTGCACAGGCCTTCCGTCTGTTTCTGAACATGCCAAGTCCCCCACGCCCCATCCCCAATCCTCCCACCTTAGTACCTTTGCATATCCTCTTCTCTCTGCCTGAATGCTTTCCCCTCACATTTCCATTGGTGGCTTCTTCCTGTTGAAATCAGTTCAAATGCACCCTCTGAGAGTGGCTTTCCCCGAGGAACCCTCTAACTTGGCTCCTGAAGTCACTCTATCACATCACCCAGTTTTACTGTCTTCACAGCACGTCTCACCCTCAGAAATGATCTTCTTCATTTATTTGTTAATTTGTTTGTTTTCCATTTCCTTGATCTAGAATGTAAGCCCGTGGAAGCCAGGACCTCATGTCTTCTTCACTACTATATCCTTAGCATCTAAAACATTGACTTGCTCCTTGTAGATGTCCAATAATTATTTGCTAATAAAATTTGCCTTTACAAGAGAACTCTTTAATTCAAGAACACGTGAGGTAAGAATTCGTCTACAGAGAAAACTAGGTACCCATTCAGCTCTCTGCCAGGAAGGCCTAGGGAGAATCAGAAAAATACAAATCCACAGGGCCCAACCATAGACTAAATCAAAAGTCCAGGGATGGGTCTGGACTTCGTATGCTGAACTAGGACTGTAGGCAATTCATTTGCAACCAGCAGGTCTGGGTGAGAGGACTGGCATTCAGGAATGAGTGAACTGAGCATCACTCATTTGTTTCCACAAAGAATCGCTGGACACCTCTGTGGTACCCAGCTCTGTGAGGGACTCAATGAATGTCCTGGTTACAAGCAAGAGAAACCCAGTCAAACTAGCATCATTAAAATAAGGAGGGACTTTCGGTTAAGGATACAAAAGTATCTCAGGGAGCCAAATTGCAGGAGTAGTTGCCTCAGAAAGATCTGGGACCAGAAGTGAAAGAGGCACCAGGAGAGAGGTGGCCATTCTCACCCTCACTCACTCTTGCCTCTGCTTAGTTCACGCCTCCCTGCTGGTTGATGTCTCTGCTTCTTTGTTTGCATGGTGGACCAAGGCCCCCTCAATTCTAGGACTTCAGGTGACCAGCAGACTGTACTCACTTCTCTCTTGGCCAACTCCTAAACGCCTGGAGGGAGAGTTTGGCCTAAGGGGTCAGAAGTTGACCCAGAGGACTGATTCCTTGCATGGATGGAGACCTGTTCTCAGAAGGTTGGGGGTTACACAGTCTACAGCATATTAGGAACTAATGGCTAGCACTGGGGTATGGAATCTTTGATTACATTTTCTATGGGGTGGAAGTGGCATCTTTTTTTAGTTGCTGCCACCTGTTAGTGCATGAGTTTATCAAGTTCTTTCCTGAGGAAAGGTCACAGAGAAGTTTGGAAATAACTATGAAGGCATTGAGTGCCCAAGGGAGGGTAGGAAGGATGCCATGAGGGTTGAAAAGATGGTACTATTCTTCCCAGGGTCCCGTGAGGCTTGCAGACAAACAGAGGTAAGGGATTTGGGCAGCCGCATGTCATGAGAGCCATTTGAACTTGAGGTTAGAAGCACATAACCTCCATCCACATGACTTGATACTTTTAGTTGCTTAGATAGTTCATAGAAGAATTTAACAGGGTTGAGGACCCAGGTGTGCTCTCTGGAAGCCTGTTCCTCACGTCCCTGGGAGACTCCCTTGACTGTCTGTTTGAAAAACTTATGGGCACTGTTTGCCTTCCCTTCCTTCTCATTTCCTACAAGGTCAGCAGGCCAGGCCTGGGGGATCAAGGGAGAGGAAATGTACTTCATTCAGATCAAGGTGTCAGGGTTCCACAGATCTACAATCAGAAGCTTTGAGGACCAGGACTTTTCTTCTGGCTTCACAGGACCCAGTAATTTAATCTGAGGGACTTACCTTCCTAGCATCCCCTCCTTAGAAACCCCCTTTTCCACCACTTAGATCTCAGCTTTGTTGTTCCCATTCACGAGCTGAGCTGAGGTTATTGGTCAGGGAATCAACACCCAAACAGGGGGCCTGGTTCTGCCTCACACAATGTTAGGGCCTATGAAAGCAAAAGAAACAACCCCTAGTGCGGTTGGGGCCTGCTCAGTCCACTGGGCTAGGGATGGGTGAGCCACATCGTCCCACGGCTTGGGACCAAGACCGTGGGAGTAGGGCTGCCATCCCTCTAAGGGCCAGGCCACAGGATATGTTTCCAGTCCCACTGTTGCCCCCTCACAAAGCAAGAACCAGGAACTAGTCCCACCCCTAGTTCTCCATCCTTTCTCAGAGCAAGAGAAAACACTGACGGAGTGAAATAGAACGAAGAGACTTTGTTTCATTCCATCATTCAGCAGATATTCACTGAATGCTTACCACGAGCACTGGGCTAAACGTGGGGAACGTGCCACGTGTGAAACAGATCCAGTCCCTGCTGTTGACCAGGAGCACAGGCTCTTCCTGGGCCTCAGTTTCCTCATCTGTAAAATGAGACGGTTGGACTAGATCAACGGTTCTCAAAGTTTAGCAGGCATTCAAAATCACCTGGAGGACTTGTTAAAACCCAGCTTGCTTGGCCTTACCCCCAGAATTCCTGATCCAGGAGGCCTGAGAATTATCTTTCTAACAAGTGCCCAGGTGATGTTGATCCTGCTGGTCCAGGGACCACACTTTGAGAACCACTGGGCTAGGTGAACTCTCAAGCCCCTTCTCGCTGTGACAATCAGTGATGTGGGTGATTTGCTGGTCGCTGGAGTGACCTAAGCAGAAAGGGATTGTGCAAAGTCAGCCTGGAAACTGAAAAGTCCCATAAGTTTCCTGAGCTTATGGGTAAATGGATCAGAGATAAACCTCAACAGAGCCACTGAAGCATTTGCCTCATTATTTAAAAAAAAAAAAAAAGATTAAAAAGTAATCTCCTAACATGAAAGTTCAATCAGATGCTGGAGAAATTATTTCAACTTTCCATTGGGGAAAAAAAGGCTCCACTAAAAAGCTACAAGGGTATTGATGTCTATTAAATATTTGCTTTTCTCTCTAGCCCACACTAGACTGAGTAATTTGTATTTGGCAGAAACCAGCTGCAATTACATTAGTCAATCCAAAAGCCCAACTTGCTCATACAAAATGCAAACAAATTAGTTAAAATGGCCTAATTAGTGGACTGTAAAAATACAAACTGAGGCTGGCAGCCTGATGTGTGTTAGTCAAGAGCACTGTCTCCCCACAAGGGGAGCCTGGAGCTAAGGAGACATGGGACTCGGCTTTCAGCTGATTGAGGGTCTCCTTCCGGGACCTCTGATAGCTAATGATCCAGACGAATCCCAGTGGTTCTGCCTTAGGAAATGCTATCCTCTCCTGACCTGGGGCATGGCTTCATCCTTGGCCAAGTAGGTGCAATAGTCGGAATGTGGGGTTTGGATCCAGATAAACTCAGGCTTGAATCTCAGCCCCACCAACTCACCAGCTATCGCTTTAATTAAGTCACTTCCCTGAGCTTAGTTTCCTTTTTTTTTTCAATTTTTGAATTTTATTTTATTTTATTTTTATACAGCAGGTTCTTATTAGTTATCTATTTTATACATATTAGTGTATACATGTCAATCCCAATCTCCCAATTCATCCCACCACCACCTCCACCCCTCCACCACTTTCCCCCCTTGGTGTCCGTACATTTGTTCTCTACATCTGTGTCTCTACTTCTGCCCTGCAAACCGGCTCATCTGTACCATTTTTCTAGGTTCCACATATACGCGTTAATATACGATATTTGTTTTTCTTTTTCTGACTTACTTCACTCTGTATGTTTCCTTTTTAAAATGGAAAGCATGCAGCCTGTATTGAAAAGTGGCTAAGAGGATTAGCAATTAGGTATACACGTGTCTGGTGCATTGTAGTCGCTCTATTAGTGTGGGTCTGGGTTTCCTGTGCCTTCACATACCGGAATGGCCTATAGGCCAGGATTCTGGTTCCTATTTAGGGCACCAGTGGGCAGTTTTGTAGAGATTGGATGAGTCTGAGGTAAAGACCCTCAGAGCACTGGCCAAGGTCAAGGACTGTTGAGTATTGTGGTATGCTTCAGACAGCTCACCTGTGCTGTATCCCGAGGGGCTACAAGCTGCAGCCATATAGAGGCATGGGTCACAGAATCAGAGAGCTGACAAGGACTGCAGACACCTTCCAGTCTGAGGGTTCAAGCCCTCACTGTGCCTCATGGTCCCTCAGTGAGCCTCTTCAAAAGGCTGGAGCCAGGACCCCACTCCCAGAGAGTCTGATTCAAGCAGCCTTGGAGGGGCCCAAGCGTCAGTGTGTTTTGATGCCTCTCCAGGTGATTCTAAATAAAGTCAAGGTTAAGGGTCATTCCTCTAATCAGACCCTTTATTTTGTGGGGAAAAACAAAAACCAAGCAGATATGCACAAATATTTTAAAAACAAATCAGCAAAACAGTGACAACAACTCAGAGACTCAGAGAGATGTGAGTTATCTAAGGTCAAGCAGAATTAAATTTTCCTAAATTGTTGGATCAGACTGTTGGCTCTGATAGGAAGAATGCGTGCAGGATAACCAAAGAGTACTGGGGCTCTTTACCAGGCCCCTAAAGGAGGCTAGACTTTGGTGACAATCAACATCTTGTATTTTATTACACCTTCTCGCCCGAGCACATTTCCAACTCAATTATACTCACAACATCAGCCAGCTTGAGACTTGGGAGTCTCAGGGAAGTGCTACAATTTGTTTCAAGATCACACAGCCAATCAGACACAAGACTGAGATACCCAGGGGATCGGTGTTAGAGAAATAGAGAGTCCCTGTCAATTCTGGACAGCAGACTTTGTGAATCACATCAGGGTGTGGATTCCACCCAAAAGGCAGACGCAAAGTCACACACTTATAGAGAGAGGACTGGAGATTCAAGCTGTCCTGAGTGAGTGGAGAGATGTTTAGTCTCCTAACTGTGCGAGGCTTACCTCAAAAATAGAATCTAACCCTTCAGGGACTGTGTCTCAATTACTTTTGTATCCTTCATTTAATGGGTGCGCTTCTGAATTTTCCTGCCTCTGTTTTCATGGGCCTCTGCTCACTCCAGAGCCAGACGCCTGGACCCAAAGAGACCAGGACACAGGCAGAATCTAACGGCTTCTCACCCTGAGTGAAGGGCAAGGAGGGCTGGTCCTGCTCCTGCCCGCATCCTCTAACTCCAAGCTCCCCTTATGGCCATCCTTGCCACCCCAATTCCCAGAACCAAAATCCCAGGGACATGAAAATGTAGTGTCATTTCTGACATGTGTGGCTGTCAATAATTTCATCACTACATATGTTTGGACTTTTCTAAGTGCTCTGAGAGGTAATTCACGCTTTGACATAATTATCTCAGATTGTGGCAAGGTTTCAGGCTGAGGTTGGATCCCTCAGCTTTGCCTACCTTCTTAAGTCAGATATTTAGCTCATTAGTACTTAGCTTCTATTTCCTCATTTCTAATCTCATTTGAGGTTAAGCGTTTCCCTCTAAGAACTGCCATAGCTGCTTCCCACAGCTATGGAAAATGTTGTATTGTATTGAAATGCTATTTTATCTTTCAGTATTTTCTAATTTTCCTTCGTGAGGGTCTGTTGGTAGAAAAAATCAATTTGTCTGAAAATGCATCAAAATGTATTTCTTCTACGTATAGACTTTTACGTTGCTAAGTATTTTCTTTCAACACATTGAAGATATTTTTTTCCACTATGTTCTGGCTTCCATTGTTGCTGTTGGGAAGCCAGCTGCTACTCCATTTATCATTCCTTTGAAAATAATGTTTTTCCTCTCTGGCTGCTTTTAAGATTTTTCCTCTCTGTCTTTTGCGTTCCGTGATTGCAGTGTGATGTGCATGGGTATATGCATTGCCACATACATGGTTATGTGTATTGAACTATACTGATAAATATCAGTTGTAGGTTTGGATTGACAGAAGGTTCAAACATGGACCTGGATAATTCAGATGAGGTTTGACTATCTAAAAAATTCAGATGAAAGTTGACACCGTGAGAATACACAGCAGAGAGAGATAGAGATATAAGCTTCTGGACTCCAGCTTTCATAAAGGAATACATTGTTGTAGATGGCAATTTCTAAGTGAATGAGGATCACATCAGACTTTCTGGAAAAATATCTTCCTCTTCCAAGCTCAAGCTCATGTACAATCTTGGTTTTATATGATGTTGTATGACCACAAAGTTTAGTACAGTATAATCCAGTATGCTGGTGCATGAACACAATCTCCATTAATCACTCCCAGCTTGATCTTGGGAAAGCTGCGATAGGAGATTAGAACAAAGGTCAGGGACCCAAATATCTGTATAAGTTCTAGGTATGACTTATAGGGCTTACTCTGCCATGTAATTTTATCTTTTATTTATATTTCTTGACTTATTTTTTTGCTCAGAATGCATGGAAAATTCCTAACTTTTCAAATATTGCCTCTGCCCTATTCTTCCTTTCCTCTCCTCTATAATGTTCTTGATGTAAGTAAAACATGTTCACCAGATCTTGCATGTCTCTTAAATATTTCTCTGATGTTATCCTTCTCTTTGTCTTTCTGAGCTACATTCTGGATAATTTTTTTCATGCTCTTTTCAGAATGTCTGATCTTCTGTTGAAGCCATCTATTTTTTAAATTTCAACAATTTAATATTTTTTTATTGCTTAAAGATCTATTTGAATTCTTTTCTAATCTGTTTAGGCATTTCGATAGTCTCATACTGCTAGTCATACTTTTAATCCTTGCCTTTACTTTTTAAAATGTATTAAACAAAGTACTTTATATGTATGTCTGATCATTTCAATATCTGATGTCTTTGTGGGTTTAATTCTGCAATTTGCTGGCTCTTGCTCATGGTATTTTGTTTCCTTGAATGTTTTGTGATTTTTGACTGTGAGTTTATATCTTTGAAACTTTATCTATGGGAATTATTTGAGGTTTGGATTAAAGTTCCTTCAGAGAGGTAACATCTTATTCCCTAGGTCTCTGGGACCACTACTAATTTAGATTCACTTCCTCAGCTTCTTAACTGTAGGCTTCTTGGACCACTGGGGAGTATGCATTTGACATGTAAGCTCATGGAAGATCTGGTACATGGTTATAAATTCTCAGAAAAATTCTCCCCCTCTGTTTAGAGTCAAAGCTGGATATATATAATTTTCCTTATAGTCCTTTTGGTAGGAGTAGAGTCTAGGTTATTTCTCAGTCATCTTTACAATGATGGGGCAGTAATTTGGAGTCTCAGTTTTATGCATAGGGGATCTCTACTATATTCCCCCAACTTAGGTAAGCCCTAGGCTTTTTCTTCTTTTCCCTCTTGCCCTATAA
Source organism: Balaenoptera acutorostrata (assembly GCF_949987535.1). Classification (NCBI taxonomy): domain Eukaryota; kingdom Metazoa; phylum Chordata; class Mammalia; order Artiodactyla; family Balaenopteridae; genus Balaenoptera; species Balaenoptera acutorostrata. The sequence continues at coordinate 56,937,799 of NC_080075.1, forward strand.
GGCTGTGAAAACGAAACCAGTTTACATGATTTGTCACATGTCCTCAAGGCCAAAGCCAACTTCAGTGGTCCATTTATTTCTCTGCAATTTCACTTTTACCTAGTTTTTTTTTTTTTTTTTTAAATTAATTAATTAATTTATTTATTTATGGCTGTGTTGGGTCTTCGTTTCTGCGAGAGGGCTTTCTCTAGTTGTGGCAAGCGGGGGCCAATCTTCATCGCGGTGCGCGGGCCTCTCACCATCGCGGCCTCTCTTGCTGCAGAGCACAGGCTCCAGACGCGCAGGCTCAGCAGCTGTGGCTCACGGGCTTAGCTGCTCCGCAGCATGTGGGATCCTCCCGGACCAGGGATCGAACCCGTGTCCCCTGCATTGGCAGGCAGACTCTCAACCACTGCGCCACCAGGGAAGCCCTTACCTAGTTTTTATCTAGGAATATTCCTTCGTTTCTTTCCAATTCATTAGTACATTGAAAAGTGTTCTTTTAATTTTATCCAGAGTTTATAGTTGCTTTCATCGGGTAGATCGATCAACGTTTAGTCCACTGTCTTGTAAGAAATGGGCATGGCTACCTACTGTCTTTCTGATCCTGAGCAAACAATTGATCTCTTCAAACCTCAGTCTCCTCACCTATAAAATCATCTCTTTCCTAGAGTTATTTGAGGATCAATTGAGATATTGCACAAAAAAAAAGAGTTTTTAAACTAAAAAGTAAAGCAGTATAGCAATATTAGAGCATTTTGTGACTCTGTATCTGATAAAAATGATTTCTTTTTCACGAAGATGAGTGAAGAAAGCTAACACAGGCTATTTATAATCCAGGTCAATATTCACCTAGTCATTCAACAAGGACTTGCCAAGCACCTTCTATACGGCACTTTTCTATCCTAGGGTTTACCTGATTCAATTATTTCCTGAGGTGTTGAGCCCAGGACAAAATTGTGGTTTATTTAGAAATTTAAAAAATATCTTCTGCTGTTTGCTTATATGTCCCTTTTCTTTCTTCTAAATGACAGACTGACATGTCTTTTCTAGCACAGTTTTATTTCCTCTGCAGGCCAAAAAAGTATTTGTTTCCTTAAGAGCACTTTTAAAGTCCTGATACCTTCTGGGAATTTCTCTCAAGGACTGTTTTCAACTCAAGTTATTTGTCTCCAGCCTGGGCCAGCCCTGTGAGGGGCTAGGCCGTTGGTCTAGATGGAGAAAAACTGGGTTCCAATTCCTTACTTGTCTGTTTAGCTTGGGAAGATCACAGCCCTCAGGTTTAAAGACCACACATCCCATCCTTATAAAAAAAGGAATACTCATCACATCGTGAGGGTCAAGTGAAGGTAATGCATATGAAAATACGCTGGATGTTTTGAAGCTTTCTACAATTTAAGGGAAAGGAATTATTATTGCCCAGCATTAGACATGATTTATTCTCATACCACCGCCCACACCCACCCCTGCCTCCACTAATATTAGCCCAGGCCAGAAAAAAATTGTAGGGCACATTGTCGTGGAAGCCAGAATCTGGGAGTGCTCACACCTGTGTATCATGGCGGGACACATCCCTGCCTGGCCACAGGCCCCTGGGTCCAGGGAAGAATCACATTCCTGCCGCCTTTGGCTGCGCAGCACCTGTGTCCCTCCCTCTCCCCAGCTGCCCGTCTCACTGGGGCAGCCCTCCCAGGCCCGGCTGAGGGGACCTGCCTCTTCTGGGCTGGGCGCAGAGTGCCCGAACCAGCTGATCTGCCAAGGGCTGCGGTATCAAGGGTCAGTGTCAGGACGTGCTGACTGCGGAGGACACGGTGACAGGCTGAGCTGGGGCAGTAATTAGACAGTGAGAGCTTCCTCCAGCAAGCTGCAATCAATAGGTCCGCTTACTGAGGGAAAAAAAGATTAAAGTAAAGCAGATGGTGGAAGATAATAACATCTCCCACTTAGCTCGCGTTTTCACTCGTCAAAGCACTTTTGCCACCATTTTCTCGTCCGGTCCACAGCACCTCTCTCCTTAGATCCTCTGGTGGGTGTAGCTTGCCAATTTTACAGGCAAGAAAGCTGAGGCACAGACGTGGCAACTGATCAGCCTTGCTGTAAGAGCTGAGACATGCATTTCCATTCTTTTTGTGCGAGCCATCCCATCATCAGTATTTTGGAGAGAATACAAACATATTCATTAATGCCACACATTTTTATTGAGCACCTACTATGCACCAGTCACTGTTCTAGGCATAATGGATACAGCAGCGAAAGATACAAAGTCCTATTCTCATGGTGGTTCCAATTTAATAGGAGAAGACAGTACCCAGACAAATGAACATGATGATTTCCGACAGTAGTATGTGCCATGGAGACAATAAAATATAATGATTTGATAGAGAGGAACCAGCAAGGCTAATTGAGCCTGGAAAGAGCTCTCTGAGCAGATGACCCCTGAGCTGAGACCCGAATATCAAGAAGTTGTGTGAATGTAGGGGATTTCCCTGGCAATCCAGTGGTTAAGACTCTGCACTTCCAATGCAGGGGGCGTGGGTTCAATCATCCCAGTGGAGAAACTAAGATCCCACATGCCACGCGGTGCAGCCAAAAAAAAAAAAAAAAAAAAAAAAAACAACACAAGTTGCGTGAATGTCAAGAAGAGGCCAAATAATGAAGGAAGAGCAAATGCAAATTAATAGCGAATTAACAGTGTTTTGGACCTTGCGGTTTCTCAGGATTGAAAAAGGAGGCTGAGGGCTTCCCTGGTGGCGCAGTGGTTGAGAATCTGCCTGCTAATGCAGGAAACACGGGTTCGAGCCCTGGTCTGGGAAGATCCCACATGCCGTGGAGCAACTAGGCCCGTGAGCCACAACTACTGAGCCTGCGCGTCTGGAGCCTGTGCTCCGCAACAAGAGAGGCCACAATAGTGAGAGGCCCGCGCACCGCGATGAAGAGTGGCCCCCACTTGCCACAACTGGAGAAAGCCCTAGCACAGAAATGAAGACCCAACATAGCAATCAATCAATCAATCAATCAATAAAGAAATCTTAAAAAAAAAAAAAAAACACTTTAAAAAAAAAAAAGAAAGAAAAAGGAGGCTGAGGAAGAGGAAGTTCTCTTGTGAAGCACAGGGACGCTGGCCTGGAAAATCTGAATTTCCCTCTGGAGCATGTTTCTCAGCTACCAACTTTTCTTTACTCCTGGTCTCAGGTTGCCCATCTGTGAAATGGACACAGTGGTGTCAGTCACTGTTACAGACCCCACAGTGAAGAGCTGTGAAGTGTTAGACACACAACCACACCAAGAAGGGGTTGTGAATTCTTTAGACACTTAGTGAATATTAAACATTTCCTGTTTTAAATAATGTTACCAAGACAGTTAAAAGGTAAGCCTCTCTATTCTACTCACTTGGACTAAATTCACCTGGTCTACCCGAACATGACAACGTCAGCTTCCAAAGGCTTCCTGTCAATGACACCACAATCTCTTAACTTTACAGAGTACACTCCACTGTACAGAGCCTTTGGCTGCTCTTACTAGACGACTACTAGATGGTAAGCCCCTTGAAGGCAAGGACCATTTACTTACTTACTATAAAGGTGCAATAAATGTTTGTGGAATTACTACGTGAAAGACACAACTTTATCCCCATCACAATGTGTCTCCTCACCCCCCCCCACCTCCATGTGGGCAGGGTCATTATTAGCATCCTAATGTATCAGGTGAGGAAACTGAGGCACAGAGGGTTCGAGAAACCAGCAATCTCCACCCAACCTCACCGACTTGATTGGAAATTTTCTTGGTACCTGTATCTACAGCAGCAGCAGAAGCATCAATCAAGTTTTCAGAGATAGACAGACGCAAAAATAGAGATTTCTCTCTGCTTAAAGAGTCCGAGTCAGGGATCTCAAATCTTCGGATCTAAGTGGAATTACCTAAAGAGACCTTACAGACTGATGATTCTGAAGTTCTGCACAGGAAGAGACTGATACGATTATTTAGGCTTGGTTTGCAGCTGGATAACCAGGTCAGAGAGTTATGTGAGCCTGTCAAGGTCACCTAGGTAGCCAAACACTTATTTTCAGTGCAGTTATCACTTCCTTTTACAAAGGTCCCCTGTGGCATGCGCTTGGGGTTTCATGTCATTTGCATTTGGATTGCCTGAGATGTCAATCAGTTCTAGCCACCTGCCAAGAAAGTTGCAAACCTAAGACTTTATTTAAGGAGAAAGAAGAAAGGGAGTGAGAAGAGCAGTTTAGCTGTTTTAATGAGGCTAAAAAATTGCAGTCAGTAGATTCAGATAGAAACGTAACACATTTGGACATCATTCATTTTACCCAAACACAGACTCCTTTCGAGGCTTCTAAGAGAGTTCAGGCTGCTGAATAGACGCAGCCAAAGGACGCTTGATCTTCAGAGCTTCTTGAAATCCCTTCTCCTCTGCACTGGCTCTCAATCTTGGTTGCACATTGGAATCATCATCACATTGGAGAACTTTAAAAAGCCCTGCTGCCTAAGCCCTACCTCTAGAGATCCTGGCTCAGTTGTTCTGGGTTGTGGCCTGGACACTGAGATGTTTCAGATCTCTGCAGATGATTGTACAGTGCAGCTAAGGTTGAGAACAATGATCTGTAAGGGGCCGTTCCCCAATAGCAAGGAAGAAAGACACTAATATAACAAGGAGGAGAAAGTGTCATTTCCTCGATAGCTTGCACCGTCTGGGACTGTGCTGGGACAGTCATTTCCTCTAAGGTGACCAACCTTCCAGTGTGTTGTCCCAGGTTTAGCACTGAAAGTCCTGCTCTCCAGGAAACCCCTCAGTCCCAGCCAAACTGGGAAGGTTAGTCATCCCATCCCAACCCAGGTTGGCTCAGTTCTTTTGCATAATGGAAAGAGGGGAATTTAAGGGAAGGAGGGGAATTTAAGGCAGAGTTGGGAGAAGAGAATGAAGATGCAAGTAGGCAGAGGGCTGTACAATGACCCCCTAATATCATAAGGGTCCACCAGTTCCAAAGTACTTGATATGGATAACTTTTTTTCCTTGTAAAACTGTAAAGGTGGCCAAGTTTCCTTCAAGGGTTGAAATCGTGGGAAGCTGAAGTGGCCCTGAGGTGATAAGGACCCCCAGGAATTTGCACAAAATTTCATGAGACGGTTTGGCATTTGGTGGGACTGGTGTGGTTTGATGCCCTTTTCACCTAGACCTTGGAGCAAGTGGCTCCCAGGTGACATCTGAGTCACACTGGCATCTCTCATACACTGAACCTTTTATTGGACACCATTTTTTCCCCAGACACTATAGCTGGGCTCACACCCAGGGTCAATGAAGGGGGTGGGTATGGGCAGATAGAGAGCATGAAGTTACTGCAGAGAAGGTGCTGTTAAGGGGTTCTTTGGGGTGCGGCTGGGGGCAGCTAGACTGGCACAGATGGGGTGTCTGGAGAAGGGAAACCAGCTTAGCTAGCTTCACAGAGGGCAGGCCCCTGTTTTATAATATTATAAAAGACGAATCATGCCAGCTTTTCAAGTGGCCATTGGCCAGGAATCTGACATAATTAAATGTTCAGAAATCATTTGCAAAATGACCTCACAGGCCCCAATCATCCCCAAAGTTGATCGGACAAATGGATGGAAAGAGATCGTTTCATTTTCCTTGTTTTTTTTGTTGTTTTTTTTCAGGCCTCTGATCCACATCATCCTTGCCATCCCTGAAGAACCAAATTTGGAAAGTTTTCGACTGGCTTTTGGTGCTCTGATTTTTTTAGGGAAGGAAAACATCTATTAAAAATGTTTGTTCCAGGTGGATGGTTGCTTCCAGCAGCCTCTGGTGCCAGAGAAATGAATCTAGAATCCCCAGTCCTTTGCCCAAATCTCAATGGCTAGTAATTAAATTTCCACTAGCAGTTTGTTTTATCACCTCAGTTAGCTTGTTGACATATAATAGGTGCTGCTGAGAGGTACAGCTAGTTAATGATTTTCTTTTACATATTGATATTAGTACCTGGAGAGGGAACATCTCCTCTTCAGAATATGATTACTATTTTGAAATCTTAAGCACAGGAGGGAAATCCGTTGCTATAAATTAAACAAGAAGTTCTGAGAACTTCTATCTTCAGTTCCCATCCAGACACTAATGCATCTCATTTACTTTGCGCTGTTCCCCTGAGTTATCTGTGTCACACAGGCGACTCTTGCATGTCGCATTAACTATCTATTGAAAAAAGCTCGGAGTGTGCTTGTAACAGTGCCCTGAGTCAGGAGGAAAGGAAGGGAGCAGAACAGGAAAAATTCATCGCTGCTACGTTTCAAGTTGCTTGGATATTTTAATTCGAAGAGGAAAGAACCCATGTCAGCTAAAGATGGAGCTATAATTAAACCGATTCGCATTCTCAGTTGCCTCTGAACCCGCTCTGGGTTGATTCTTTTCCCCATCTTTAAACTACATGAAATCAATTACCTCTGCAAACCAGTGGTGAGGATTGTATGCCAGCCACTTACTCCTGAAGTGAAGAAATGATTTGGAATTCATTATTGATGTGAACAACTCTTCCAATGGAAAACTCCTTCCGATTCTCTAGGGGCGGGTTCAGGAAGGCACACCCCCTGGCCTCTGGCTCGGATGCCCAGGGCAAGGGCAAGGTCTTTCTGTGACAAATGCTGGGGCAGGAGAGGAGGGCAGGACAAAGCCGGCTTCACCTCCAGAGTGGCCGGCCCTTAACGTTTCTGGCTTTACTCATAGTGACAAACGGGTTCCCGGCATACCCCAGAGTGACAGCTACAGGGGGAAGGGGGGACAGACGTCCTGGTCTGAAAATACCTCTTGTGCGTGGAGGATGCCAGCCACCTGGAGTGTTGATAGGCACTGGTGTGTACAGGATCTGAAATGGAGTTGATGTGATGTCATTTTGGCTCTCCTATAACCTGGTTATCTCTTGCCAAGACTTCACGTCTGATTAGTCCGCTTGGAGGGGACAGTGGACTTTATCAGCCTCGCTTCCCGACACTACTGTCAACTTCAGAAACACGGTGAAGGAATTTAAGATGAGGTGTCACATCTTCCTATCGAATCCTTTTGTGAGCCACCCCCGAGTCCGGCGCCTCCTTTGGAAAACAGTCATAAAGGGGGGGAAATGAAATTTCGGCTGGCTTCAACCTGGTGATGCCTTCTGCGGTTCCATCTTCCTGGGTTAGCATCTCCTGGTTGGCTCTAGGCTGTCTCCGGTGAGTTTTCTTCGTCAGCCACCCTGGTAGGGGGCAGGATGTTGGTCCGACAGTGAACACCGGCTGTTTGCAGCTTGCAGGAAGGGTGAGGCTTGCTGGAGACAGGCAAGGCAGCTCCTGTTGAGATCCTTGTCTGAGCATGGGGAAATCATCCAGTAAACTGCTGACAAACTAAATCCTCCCTAGCTGTCGCCTCTTTACCGAGTTGGGTAATTTTGCCACTCTAGCTCCCGGGGCCCTGGCAAGGCCCGGACCACACCGGGTTTTCTAGGGGTCCGATCCTGCCAAGCTTCCTGGCAAAGGAAAGGAGTCCGTCTCCTCTGCAAGTTTCATATTCTCAAATCCACCCCTCGCCCCTACGGCTGCAATGGCTATCCCAACAGCAGATCTGTGACCTCCTCCCATTCTGAAGAGAAAAGAAGTGTGACGACGGCAGGGTTGGCCGTTAGAAAAGTCATGACGTCCAAGAAAAATAACATTGGCATAGGTTGGTTCTTCTCCTGGCAAGTGCCTTCTCAAACGCACCCCCCACTCCCCACCCTGTAGGCATGGAGTGTTCCTATGATGCCGCATCCCTCTTATTAGAAACAAGACCATGAACTCATTTATAGTGGCACGTCAGGAACTCAGCGTATGGCCCTCGGTCCTAGACAACTTGATTTTAAAAGAAGAACCCGTAGAGATCAGTGCTTAATCCAAGAGGAATGAGTCTCTAATGGTGGAATTGCAGGCACTGAAAGATCTGACATTTTGGAACCCTTGGTGAGATATTTGTCAGGGTCCCTTGGATCATACTCTCTCAAAAACGGTGTCTTAATTTGGAAAGTGGGGATTATAATATTAGGCTTACTTCTTACTCCTGTCAGAGCTCTAGGATGTGATGATTGAATGTGGGCATGCAGGAGGTGCCCCTCAAACAGTAAAATGTATAACATAATGCCATTATTTTCTGTAGGAGGATGTAGCTGCACTTAGGGAATAAAGTCCAGACCGTCAACGATTTAGTCCCAGAAGGAGAATCTGCCAGCTGACTTCAAAACACAATTCTGTCCCACTGAATTCCATGTAACTTCCAAGAAAAGCTTCTGCCCTTCCATGCTCTGTCCTCAGTGGGAATAATACATTCAGTTTTATCAGAGTTAAGCTGCAGGAGACAAAGCCCCTTTCTGGATTTTAAGCAGAAAGGTATTTAACACAGGGTCCTTATGAAACCATCAGAAGGGCTGCAGGAACTGGTTCTAGCCTGGCTCCAGGAATGACTCCCAGAATAACACCACAGAGCTGACCCTCCAGGGAGCTGCTGCTTCTGCCACCATCAGGAAAGCAGAAGATCAGGAGGCCAGTTCTGGAATCAGTCCAACAACACATCGTCCATGGGCGAGCCAGGAATCAGGGAGCAGACTCTAATACATCTGTCTCTCAGCTCCACAGCTGGACACTGGGGCTCTGCTACAGAAAAGCCTTATAGTTCTATGACTGTGCTTGCCAGCCAAAGGATGACATGGAATAGTATCTGGCATATTAGTGTTTCTTAACCATCTCTTCCTCCTTGATTCCCAAAGGATCAAGATGGCACCAACCTGGGAGATAGCATTGTCTGGCTGCCTTGAATGCACCGGGTATCTCCCTTAGAAATGCAGGACACCTGCTGTTATTTGGGAGAATATGGACATTGACCAACAGGTCAATATTGAAAATGTATTGTGTCTGTACTATTTAAGGTACTGTGGGGGTGACAGAAGAATGGGAAATCAATGGTCTTTGCTTTTAAGGAACTCAAGCTGATTGGCACAATAAAATGTATGCTAATGAGGATCCAGGGAATCTTGTCTTTGGGCCTCCCTGGCCTCCTATGATCTTCTGGATCAATGTCAATGTGAGAATTGTACTGTCCTGTAATTTTGCCAAGGAGAGTCACATAGTCAGATGACGATGTGTCCTTTGAATGTTTCCTTCACTCTGGACAAAACTGCAAAGTTAGCCAGGTGTGACACAGGGCTTCTGAGCGCACCTGTCCTCAGGTCCCTACACCTCCCAGACACCTCTCTCTCATCTCTTTCCTTCCAGCCTAGTTCCCAGTGAGCCACTATGTACGAACATTATTTAGCAGCCAGTTCCTGGACTAAGGTATTAGAAGTCAAAGGCTTAAGGTTTTCTTTACCTGTGATATTTGGTTGTTAATAAGATGCTTTAAAGACTCAAATCCTTGCTGATGACTCTAACTTCATAGCCTCTGAGTGGAGAGACACTCTTGTGCATATGACCCAGATCTGGCCAAGGAAATGATGATGAGGATGATGAGAAGGTTACTAAAAATAATCGTTAACATGTATTGAAAACTTGCTATGTACTAGTCACTGTTCTAAGACCTCTGTATATATTGACTCTTTTAATCCTCACAACAACCTTATGAGATAGGCACTATTATTGTGATGATTTTATGGCCATTGAAATAGAGACACAGAACTTTCCCAGGTTCACACAGGTAGTAAGTGGAAGAGCCTGTGTGTGAGCCCAGAGCCCAAGACCTTCTATCGTCTCCAGTTTCTCTATGAGATATGGTGGGAAATCTGCTGTGGTTTCTGGGGAAATTTTTCCTCCATGACCAAAGAGCAGCACAAGGAGAAAACTCTTTTGCCCCTTTCCCACCCTTCCTTACATGTTCTTGTGTTAAGGAGCAGTGGCAGCCATATTGTAACCATGAGGCAATAAGCTTGAGGACACAAGCCAAGAAGTGCAAGACAAGTGGAATAAAGAATGCAAAGAGCCTGGTTCCCTGACGATAGTACTGAATTGCTAAACTAACCCTTGGACCAATAAATAAACTTTTATCTTTTATGGTCACGATCAGTAATAAAAATGTAACTTCCTTAATTAGCTTGACCCCAGATCCTGCAATGGATCACTGTGGAGGTGGTGATGGTGGGGCAGGGGCACAGCAGAATCTAAGAGCCTCACAGGAGCTCTCTTGTTGGGGACCACCATCAGCATTTTCTCTGAGGTTCTGAGTCCTTATCCAAGAGAGCAAGGCCAGAGAGAGTTCTGAAGAGTCCTTGTAAGGTGGTACTTCTTTGAATTTCAGGATTCTTATCTGAAGACTCACTTCTCCCCTCTGGTTGAAATTGGGAATATCTACATGCTTTACGCCCACACTGAGGACAATTATGAATTCAGCACAATTCACTCAAATTCAACCAAACGCACACAAATCAACACAGCACAATGTGATACAAAACAATGAACCCAAGAACCAAACTAGAGCAGGTGTGTGTGCACACACTTGTATGCATGCATGTATGTGTGTGAATCCTTTGTCATGTCTGCATGCTCCTTATTTCCTGGGTGACTTATATTACCAGAAGATTGTCTCATCAGAAGCTCTTTCCTCCAAGATACTAGGAAGAAGTAGCAGCTAACAGGAGGAGGTGGGTCCTCTCCCAGTGGGCCCTGCCCAGGGCTGGAGTCCAGGGGCCTCTCAGCCTGAATGTCACCAGGCCTTCGTCTCCCTTTTATAAACTTTTATCAGTTTTATAAACTGATCACTCATCTTTCTACATAGACATTTTAAAAACACTTGACTTTTTACAATACAACTCATCATTCAACTCCTTTGTTCCCATTAAGATGTTATTCTGGGAATGTCTCTTTGCTATTTTTAGGACCATTGATTTCTTTTTGAATCATTCTGCCTGCGTTATTCGTGATGTCCTCACACAATACTTTTGGTCTGACTCTCTTCTATCTATCTAGCTAGCTAGCAGAGGCATCCTGCCGATTAGTTAGCAGACGCTGCAGGAGGGACGGGGCTGGGGAAGGAACCTCCACCCCCTGTGGCCCCTCCCCTTCTTCCCCTGCAGAAATAATCACGATAACAATAACGACACCACCGTCCTGCATTTATACAGAACATTGTACTTTTCAAGGAGCGTACACCTTTCAATGAGCAACACATAATATCTTTTAAAGGATGAGAACAGAACAGTATGTCGGAGGAACTCTTTTTGATTGGGGTGGGGGAGGGTGGGTAGCAGTACGCATACCCTGGGCTTTTTTCTTACGGGTCTCACATTTCTCTTGAGGAAGGGAAATCTATTCTGTTGATCACCTCATTTACTCCCAGGCCTGATCCTTGCGATTATGCCATGACTCTGGGCAACTTGGCCCAAATGGGGACCACTGCCTGCCCAACCCCTCAACACAGCTGAGAACCTAGAATTTTCTAAAAGCACTCTATTTTCAAAGCATGAAATTTCTCTCTTCACTTTCTAGATAACTTGAATTGCCATCAACTGCAAGGTGTTGAAAACAAGACTTGTTCTAGGGACTTGGGGAGAAGGCTTCCATTACAACGTAGCTGTGGTACAGTGGACTGGGAACTGGGCTTGGTGTCAGACAACCTGGGTTCAAATCTCGGTTCTGCCACTTACCAGCTGTGTGACACTGGCAAGTGGAAATGGCATGCCCAGCTCTGCTTGTCATGAAAATTAAGTGACATAAATGTATGAAGAGGCACTTGGCAAATTGGAAAGTGACATATAAACACAAGTTTGCAACATGAGGTAGAGGAGAGAGCTTGGGTTTTGTGGTCGGGCGCTCCTGGTTCTGAATGCTGATGTTGCAGATTAACAGTGCAATCCTGGGCAAGTTACTTACACTTTCTGAACCTTAGTTTCCACAGTTGTAAAATAGGGCTAACAGAATGGAGATAAGCAATGTGAGGGGCTTAGCACAGTGACCAGTACTCAGTAAATGACAGCTGCTTCTACCACTATTACTACTTGTCTCCTAAGCCATGGTCCAAATTCCCTCACATCACTAGTAGAGGAGAAGAGCATGACATGTCCAAAATTAATAATTAAATATTTTTCACATCAACTCGTGCTGGGTACCACAGACTAGGTAATACAGGTGCATTAAGCTACCTGTAAGCCCTCCGCCTTTGGGGAACTGTTCAGGACAGTGGCCATGAGGAGTCCAACTAATAATGATAAAACATAAAAGATAAGCACAGAATTGCAAGGGGAAGTAAGAGTCTTGCTTCCAGGGGATAGAAGGTCTCCATAGCTTTCACCTTTTCTCCCTGGCTCTCCATCCCCATCAACTTAGTAAGGGTTTGTTCAGATTTGACCTCCTTTTATCTGCTTAGAACTTTGGGGGTCACACTCTAAAATTAGTTTTTCCAGGCTAGTTGAATCTTGATATGAAAAAAAAAAAAAAGTTTACTCTGATTTTTAAATTGCTCTGAGTCTGTTGTAGCACATAGACTTAGAATTCTGCATATGACTGCATGATGTATTGTACATCATAAATTCTTTTTCTGAGTGTATGCTGGGCACCATTCTCTTTAAGAGAGTTTGTTGTGGTTTCAGATATGCTGAATAGAATAGAAAGTCTTTGAGTGGAATGGCCGCTCCACGACTTACTGCAAACTAGTGGAATACAAAGACATTTTCTTCCAATTAGGAATATTGACATTGCTTGAATCAAGTGGCCACAAAGACCCATTTCAACTTGGTAAACTTAAAATTAAGAGGGTATGTACCTGACAGAAATGAGTACTTATGATACCAAAAACACATGTAAAAGAATATTCAGAGCAACTATATTTGTAATAGTCCCAAACTGGAGATAACTCAGATGTCCATCAACAGTAGAATGGGTGGTATAGTCACACAATGGAATATTACATAGCAAGGAAAAAGAACAAACTACTGATAAACCCAACAACATATTGTTGAATGAAAGAAGCCAGATACACAAGAGTATACACTATATGTATGACTCCATTTACATAAAGGTCAAGAACAGGCAAAATGAATTTGGGGTGATAGAGGTTACCTTTTGGTGGTGGGAGGGATAGTATTGTCTGGGAGGGTACATGAGGAAACTGTTTGTGGTGCTGAATTATAGATATTATTGCCTTTCTGGAAAGGAATTTGGAAATGGAATACATTTAAGGTAGCCCAACGGTCCCTTTAAATTTGTGGTTTCACATTTCAAAAAAGATTTCATTGCGGCCACGTGAGCATAGACTCTGAGAGGACCCCAACAGTCATGTTAATTTCCATTCAGCCTCTAGAATTCTATAGTGTGATGTTCATTAATAGATAGTTGTTGAATGAACAAACAAATGAAGTTCTTTTCAGTTATTCATATAACTCTATGCAGAAAGAAGTCATTTACCAGCCAACCCCTAGTTTCTGATTTGACTGACCCCACATCAACCAAAATATCAGTGGTCCAGGTTCAATAGGCGAGATCCAGTCAAAGCCTTCTCAGAGGCTAAGATGCCTGGGGAGATTCGGGGACCTAGGGCCAGACCATGTGAGCATTCGAGACCTTGGTTCTTGACTCCAGCTGAACTTACTCTGCTCTTTGGACTTGAGGCCTTTGAACTGAAACATGCCCTTGCAAGATTTCCCGGCTTCCTTGTTTGGACTGGAGAGGAATGAGAAACACCATTCTTACGGTATTTCAGGACCTTGCCTTCCTGTGCAGTCCTTAAAGGAGGAAGTTCAGAGAGGGGCACGGGTTCACTTCAGTCCCACCATTTACAGGCCATCCGGCCACCCCTTTGCCCTGAGCACGTCTCCCCTGAGAGTTTATTCCCTCCGCTGACCTGAGCCCCCTTCTCATTGTTTTTCTAATACTAGTTGGAGCATTTTTTTATTTCTTTAAAAAAAAAAAGAAAAAGCCCTCCAGAAGGATTTTCTATCCTGGCTTGAAACTTTATCATCTTTTTGTGCCCAAATAATCACGTTAAAAACCTGGTGACTACAGTTTCTAACACTGTATTGTATAACTGAAATTTGCTAAGAGGGTAGAACTTAACTTTAGAACTTAAAAAAAAAAAAAAAAGGTAAATATGTGAGGTGATGGATGTGATAATTAACTCAAGGAGGGGGGGGAGTCCAAATGTATATCAAATCATTTCATTGTACAGTTTAAATATCTTACAATTTTATTCATCAATTATACCTCAATAAAGCTGAAAAAATAAAATAAAAACTTTGGGCATTTGAGTGGATCCCGCTTTCTTGTAATCCTACAAATAGGTTACAGCAGGCATTCTTTCCCCGACTTAAAAATGTGCAAAACAGGGTCTCAGAGAAGTCACCAGACTCAAGGTCCCACAGTGGTTGCAGAAGAGCTGGAGCTGGAATCTGGGCACTGGAATTGTGCACTTATTTCCATCTCTCCTGGGCTTCCCTCTATCTGACTCAGTTCACAGCTTCTGGCCGCATCTCCCACCACTCTGGTGATGAAGACTTGCGCTGGGAGCGAGAAAGCCCCACGTTTATCAGGAGGTTGTCCTAAGAATGGGCTTCAGTTCCTATCTAGAGCCCAAAGTGACTTCTGGGGCCTTTTCTCTATCCCCAGGGCCCAGCACAGAGCTTGAAACAGAGGAATCCTCAGTAAAAGGGTGCTGAAGCAAGTTAACCTCTGGTGCTGCAAGCTTAGTACTCCTGAGCTTTGAGCACTCGATAAAACCATAGCACAGGGAGGATGCATTAGAGATCCTGAGGTCCACTGGGCATTTTCTTTTTTTTTTTTTTTTTTTAAATTTTATAGCTACTTTATTTATTTATTTATTTATCTTTGGCTGTGTTGGGTCTTCGGTTCGTGCGAGGGCTTTCTCCAGTTACGGCAAGTGGGGGCCACCCCTCATCGCGGTGCAGGGACCGCTCTTCATCGCGGTGCGCGGGCCTCTCACCACCGCAGCCCCTCCCGTTGCGGGGCACAGGCTCCAGACGCGCAGGCTCAGTAGTTGTGGCTCACGGGCCCAGCCGCTCCGCGGCATGTGGGATCCTCCCAGACCAGGGCTCGAACCCGCGTCCCCCGCATTAGCAGGCAGACTCCCAACCACTGCGCCACCAGGGAAGCCCCTGGGCATTTTCTAATAATAACAATCCTTATTGTTAGCATTCATTGAGAGCTTACTGTGTGCCAACAACCTAAAACATTTTACATGAGTTATTTTAGTACTACAGGGAATCTGTAGTACCCTCTGTATCCACAGGGAATTGGTCCCAGGATCCGCCATGGATACCAAAATCTGCGGATGCTGAAGTTCCATAGTCAGCCGATCCTCCGTATCCGGGTTCCACATTCACGGATTCAAGCAACCCAGATTGTAACCATAGTACATGGTCTGTGGTTGGTTGGACCCGTGGATACAGAGGGCAGACTGTACAATGATGCTGTGAAACAGGTACCTTCTATCACAGTTTTACAGATGAGGAAATCAGAGCTCAGATAAGTGGCTTGCCTAAGGTTATTCAGGCAGTATGTGTAAGGGGGGAGGGCCAGGATTCACACTCAGGCAGCTGAGCCCAGAGACCACGCTCTTAGCCTTGGAGCAGTTCCCCCAGCCCTGCCCCCCAACAGAGAACCTGTTCCAGAGCCCAGGGGATCCTCAGATAGCCTGAGGCTTCCAGTGGCCTTGTTCCCTGACTGACATCCCCATTCCTCAAAATGTTCACCTCCTTCAGCATTTGGCCCTTTTTTCCATTCCTTTCCCCCTCCTCTTCTCACTTGCTTATTTAACTTTCTCATTTTTCCCATTTCCCACCTTTTAAAAGGTGGTCTCCCTCTATTTCCCACTTTCCCTCCTCTTTGCGCCTAGTTTTTTCTCTCACCTCTCCTTTTTGACTTCTCCTGTGCCTTCCCCCACCATCTCTCTCTTTCTCCTGCAGCAATGTGGCACAACCATAAGCTGCAGGAGAAAATCATCTGGAGGAGAGCTCAGGTGTCCCCAGAGCTGTCAGTTCTTTCTCCCATGCAGAATGAGTCACCCAGTCCTGGAAATCATCCATTCCCATTTCTTGGACAGACAGTAGTGGGAGAAGCAGACATTAACCGAATACCACACTGAAAAGGTAAACTACAACTGAATGAGGACGATGAGGCGGTGGCACAGGAGCTAGCCTGGAAATAATAATAATGGCTAGCAAAGTCTTCAGGAGGACTTAACTCTGGATCTGACACTGTCGTAGGTGATATCAATGTCTCAGCTTATTTAATACTCATAATCATCCTCTGAGGTGGGTGCTAATATTGGTCCCATTTTACAGATGAGGAAACGGCAGGATAAAGAAGTTTAAAGATTTGCTCAAGATCACAAAGCTAGTAAGTAGCAGGGTCAGAATTCAGATCCTGATGGTGGGCCTGTGTTCTCAAGCCCTATGCTATGTTGCTGAGAAGTTAGGGCACCTCTTGAGGAGGTGACAATGAGATGAGATCTAAGGACAAGTAGAGCTGTGTTTGGGCTGATATAATAAAATACCATAGACTGGGTGGCTTCTAAACAATAGGAATTTATTTCTTACAGTTCTGGAGGCTAGAAAGTCCAAGATCAAGGTGCTAGCAGAAGATGTCTTCTGAGGGCTTCCTGGTTCATAGGTGGCTGTCTTTTCTCTGTGTCCTCATATGGCTGAAGGGGCAAGGGATCATTCTGGGGTCTCTTTTATAAGGGCACTAATCCCATTCATGAGGGCTCCACCCTCATGACCTAATCACCTCCCAAAGGCCCCACCTCCAAATACCATAACAATGGGGATTAGGTTTCAGCATATGAAGTTTGGGGAGAAACATTCAATCTAGAGCAAGCCGGATTATCAAATATGCACCAAACTCTTGCTCCTCCCTCATGCCCATGTCCATGGCAGACATCACTAGGTGATTACAGCACCCCTTTTCTCAAATGGGGACTCTTCAGATTCTTCAGGAAGGTGCTCCAAGAAGCCCCAACTGATTGATCAGTATTGGTCCAAGAGATGAAATCTACTTGCCACCCTAGGCTTTGCTAATCCTAACCAAGCAGGCAACCTAAAACCACATTGATTCAGCTTTGAAGTGCCTTCTCTGTGCCAGTGAGACAGCCACCATTGATTAGGCACTTGCTATATACAGCAGTTTGGCTTCCCCAATACGGCAGTTACTTGAGCTACCTGGATTGAGTCTTCATTCTCTGGGAACAGAGTGACAGGGAAGGGCAGGGGACCTCGAAGGTCTGTGAGCTTCGAGGGGAGTTGTTTGGGGAATGGAAATCATCCTTGGCTTTTGCATCGAGCAGAGGCCTCGCGTGGGATTCATAGCCTGTAGAGAGCTTCATTGTTGGACCAACTCAGCTTCCATCCTGGGGTCTCTGAATCCTCACTGACTCACAGCCAAATAGAAATTATGCTGAAAATGGCAGTCATGGCTGGTCCTAAACATCAGCTTCCTAGCCGAGAATTCAGAACATCTGCTCAAGTGCTGACCTCCACACGACATCCCTCCTCACATTCCCGCCCTGACCAGCTGTGTGTGTCGGCAGAGCCCAGCTCCCTGTGAAAACCCAGAGCAGAGGGCAAAGAGCGATGAGGATTGGGGCTCGGCTGCCCAACAGGGCTCCTAGAGTTGCTTACACCTTAGACAGTTCCTCCAGTTTACTTAAGTCCCACCATAGTTTCAAGCACTCACATTACCTTTTGTCTTTTAAAAAATTATACATTTAGCATGGTTATACTTGTATGAATAGATCAGTATGATATAAGTGATATTTAGTAACCGATAATTACTGCGTGTTAGCCATCTGCTATTCCTGAGGGTATATGAAACCCTTTTTATGAAACCCTTTCATAAAAGCAAAATGATACTCCGCAGCCAAATTATATAACATTAACAGAATATTTTATATGCGAAATGCTGTATTTTTTTACTTTTCATTCAACTAAAAATGTACACAGTCAGTAACAAGCCATTTCAGCTGCATATTTATCCAAAACATTTCATAGGCAAAAAAAGTCAAGTGAGAAAAATAACAGTTCAGCCACATGAGGGCTAGAAAAAACACATTAAAAAAGGGATCCTCATTACAATAATAAACGAGGGTCCAATCAAGGCTGCCACATGCAGGGCGGGTCCATACTTGGCAGGGAGGTTCTGCCCTTGACTTTGAAAGCCTCCTACACCCTAACCAGCGTTCCCAATCTGGGCCTGCCGCAGCTGCCGCAGAGCAAATACCAACAACTCCAGCCACTTTTCAGCCTCACATTCTGGAAAGGGCTTCTTGGGTGTAAGCAGATCCTGCTTTCCAGATGTCTGGGCCCCTGTCTCACCACCCTATAATCCTCACCATCCTGGAAGCGCAGCCAGACAGTGCATGAGGAGGAGCAGGGCAGAGGAATGCAGGGACTCTGCGTTCCGCAACACGTCCATGAAAAGACACATCTCAACATTCGTGAACCTGAGCTCCAAGTGCCCTGGATGGGGGAGGCGCTGGTTGGTGGCATTTGCCAAGTAAGTGTGACGTGTGGAGCCTTGACAGGGAGGGAAGGGAAGAACTTGCACCTGGCACCGGCAGAGACCATGTCCTGTAGAGGGATGAACGTGTAGTGCTCAGACAGTATTTACCTTCTCTGAGCCTCAGTGTTGGCATCTGTAAAATGGGAATAAAATTCTTACCTTCAGGGGTCACTTGAGGATTAAATGAGATTATATATGTCAAGTGCTAAGCGCAGTGTCTGGCCCATAAGAGTCACACTTACTAAATGTTTGCTATTATTATTATTAGACTTATGATATAATTGAGTAAAGAAAATATAATCAAGTGAAACGGCAGGGAATACTCATGGAACAACATGGCAGTGAGTGCAAAACACTCAAGTACGGACTAAACTGAAGGTGTTGAAAGGCTCACAGAGTGGGGAGGTGAGCAGAGGGCAAGCGGGGGTGAGCAATGAAGGGGGATTTCACATAGGAACTCCTCTGTTTCAGATCCTAAAGGATGCCGGGACATTTGCAGTCCCTGGCAAGGGTAGGGAGGCCTCTGAAGGCAGATTTATTCCTCAGGCCTCATGCTTACCTCGTGGGCTCCAGCAATAAACTCAACAGTGGGGTCTATTTATGGTAACCTGGGCCCAATAGAACAGGCTGTCTTCCAGGGTGGATAATTGAGAAGGGCAGGGACTTCATGGAGGCAGTTAATGTCCCTGTGTCAGCAGTTTACTTCTATTTAATCTTCTCAAAACTCCTCTATCCTGGAAGCAAGAGCTTCCAGTGTTTATTTCCTGACTTCTTAAAGGGTCAGGGTCCTTTTCATACGAACATTAAAGAACCACCCAGATAACAGAAAATCTATCTTTAACACTGTTACTTGGCTGTTTCCCTTCTCCCATACATATTCACACAGACAGGGAGAGGGAGAGGGGAGAGAAAGAGAGAGGGACTATGTAGGGAACAGGAGACTGGGATGACCAATGGCAAGGCAAGGAAGGCAGTGGATAGCATTTGGCCTTGACTGTGGTACACTTCCTGAGAAAGCCGGTGATAGAGGAGCACGACCGCACCCCAGCTGAGTGGGGCATGGTGCTGACCTGGCCATCTCCCACCTCCCACTTTTTACCTGGAGACCTGGCTTCCTAGAGCTGCCTGATCTCCATACCCACATCTACCCATTCATCCAGCCAGCCTGGGTTTGCTGATGACTCATTAACCAAGGTTCAGACTCAGGGGATAATCTGTTGGACTATGGCTCCTTCAGAGATTCATTCCGGTTGCAAAGCAAGCAAAGCACAAGAGGGCCTTAGTCTCTGCAGTTGACATGTGGCTGAAAAATTCAGTTTAAATTCAGTGTTAAAATCCAACCTGATCATAAATATAGTAGCTATTTAAAGGAATCCTGCCTTTTAGAATGAATAATTCATGTTAGTTTATCTGGTTTGGAAAGTTAGTATATTAGATCTTCTTAAAGCGGGATACCTGTACGTTGTGTATATTGTGAACACAGTCAATTAAAACAAGTGCTAGACAGGCTTGCACTGAAGATTTCATAGTAAATGTTGGCACAATGCTGGATCCAAACAGATGGCCTTGCTTTTATTGAGCATTTACTATGTACCCACCCACTTCAGGAAGTCACAGGAAATACAAAAGAAACATATTTTGTCTCTACAGACTTTTGTTTCCTCATCTATAAAATGAGGTGTTGGATGAAAAGACGTCTAACACAACTTCTAGCCCTAGATGTTTATGATTCTGTGGTGTGATCTATGCCCTAAAAGCCCGCAGAATCTTGCTAGAAAAAAGCACAATACACACCTTCCGATGAAATAACAATGCTGCAGTGACTGGAGATCAGGGAGGGAGAGGCCGTGAGGGAAAGGTCTAAAAGTCTTTTCTCCAGTTCTTGGGACCTGGCAGGGCCTTCTAAGATGGAGAAAGCTCCAGGGTACCGGTGCAGGGTTGAGTCAAGTTGGAGGGGACAAACTTGGTGATGGTAGGGGGCCCAGAGGGTACCTGCCTAAAAGCGTTGTTGGAAGATTAAATGAGTTCATACATAAAGAGTCCATACTGTGCATAGTGCCTGGTGCACAGTAAACACTTAATACAAGTCCAAACACAACTGCTAGGGAGTGACTGACACACTGGATTATCTTCTGCTTCAACTACATGGGCGTACCTAGGAAGAGGAGGGAATCTCAGAGAAGCAGCTGGAGAGGCTACAGAAGTGGAAGCAACAGCATGGCTGTATTAAAAGATGACTGCCCCACAAAGATAGAGAAGGGGGCAGGTCTGGCACCAAGATCCACCTCTAGTTGTTTTCGTATAAAAATTCCTCACTAGGCCCGTGTAAACAGCAACCCTGAGATCTTGGAGAGTTTCGTAGACATAGTTTGGATTAAATTGGCCTTCAAAATGATCAGGAAGAATTTCACTTTGAAAAATGAATTTTGCACATTTTTTGAGTCTTTATTATTTATTATTAACCAGGGCACAAAGTTGTTCATTGTAATGTCTGTGCCCTTCATGCTGTTCCCAAGAGGTCGGTGGGTCCAGCAAACACTGAGTTTCTGAAGATGTCTCCAAACCAAAATGCTCAGAGGCCTCTTTAAAGAACTTGCCTGGCCTTCTGTGAGCAGCTCTCCTGAACTTCTATGACTCTGGATAGATTCCCAGCCAATGATACCAATGATACCCAGCCAACACTGATACCTCTCTTCTTTGAGTTCTAATTAATATTATTATTAACCATAACTATCATTTCTTGAGTCTTTGTTGAGCATTTATTGATCCAGGTACATATATAGATTTTAAAATCAGATTATAAAACATTCAACACCTTACATTGGTCCTATGAGATAGGTTTGTTATTAAGTCCATCTTACAGATAAGTAAACTGAGGCCCAGAAGGGTTAAGTAATTTGCCCAAAGTCACACAGCAGGCAAGTAGCAGAGCTACTGAAACCCAGCTCTGTCTGATTCTGATTCTTAATAACTATATCCTCCTGCCTCCCAGATGATGAGGCAACTGGGTATCAGGAATAAAAAGGGCATGTGAGGCAGAATGATGAGAATAAAAAACGGAAGGGTTTTCCAATGCTGCCTAGGAAAAGAGAAAGGAAGATAAGGAGAGCAAACAGAGATCAGAAATGTACTCCCTCGGCTTGCAGGCAAGAGGCTGGTGTCACATGCTTCGTCAAGACATGTACCATGGACAGAGCCCACATCCCACAATACTGGGTATTTAAGACCCACGTGGGGTTGAGAAATGCCTAAACACAGGGCATCCCCAGTCTTTGCTGTCGAAGCATCTGGATTCATCAGGGTCTTGGGGGAGGGAGGAGACCCCCACCCCAGAGAATCAAGGCCCCAGAGATAGGAGGCAGCTGCCCATGATGGGGACATTATAGAATGAGAAAGCATTGGGCATTTGGAAGGAGGACAGACAAAGAAAATAAAACCCCTCTTAGGTGTGCATTATCTACAACAAAGCAAAGCAAATTTACAAGCGTATTATGGAAACTGCAGGAGAGGGAAATCATAGAATGTTTCTAGTGAACAAGGAAATTGGAAATGGAAATTGGGATCTCCCAGTACAGTGCCAATTATTACTAATTTGCACTATGTAAAATGTTATTGATAGTGTCTTTGTCACTATCTTCTTCTTTCTGCTTTATCTTAGTGATTACACAAAGATTGGCAAGGCTTCCAAGGGCTCATTCTCAACCTCCTTCCCCCAATCCTATTTTTCCTATAACATCTTACATTTCTTCAACCCTAATCCTCCTCCCAGCTGGAAGTTTTCCTCAAGCCCAGAGAGAGCCTACTGCATATGCGGTGGGTTCCTGGCAGGCCAAAACTGCTTTCCTATCTCTGAATCCCTACTAGCCTAAGCCTGGAATGCGCAAACAGTAAGTGCTCAATAAATACCTGCTGTGTGATGAACACTTCTCGGTTTTGCCTTCCCTGGTTGCATGACATTCTGAGACTCACGCTGAAAGGTGATAGGAGAAGGCAGTTGGGTCCCAGTTGCTGCCAAGATGGGGCTCTGCGCAAAGGCCTATCCCAGTGTGTGTGTGCGCGTGCGTGCGTGCGTGCGTGTGTGTGTGTGTGTGTGGTGGTGGTGGTGGGGTTTCTGCAGGCTGGGGAAGAGCCTGCCAGGATTTGTCTGAAATCGCTGCATTTTCCCTGGACAGACTGAGTTGGAGGCAGCGGTCGAGTGGGGGCGGGGGAAGGGGGGGAAGCCTACCACCCAGGACAATGAAAATAAAGAACGAGCTTGCACATCCTGGACCAAGCTGACCCCCTGTGAGATACGAAGATGGCTCAGGGCCTGCCTGGGAACAATTCGCTCGGTGTGGACCCCAAAGTTAGAGGAAAACTGAAGAGCAGAACAATTTCCCATTCATGAAGAAAATGAGGAGGCCGAGGATCTTTTCAATGAGTCAGCTGTAGGCAAAGGGATTTATTTATAATATTATTATTTGGTAGAAAAGAACTTACTATGGCCCAATGTAAAAAGTATTTTTTTGATAAGTTAAAGAGATTAAGAAAAATCGGGCCGATTTTGACAGAGAACGGTGTGTAAACGAGAGGTGTTATCAGTGAGAATCTGGCACCAGCTCCATTTTGTTATGGTGAAAAATATCAGTATTATTTACTAAGAAGATTAGGGTTGAATTGGAAGAGAGGCTGGTTGTTGTGTGCAGATGGAGATAAGATAAGGATTCTACCTTCTCTGCAGAGCCAAATGCAGCACACACAGCGCTGTTATCTCGGGGCTGGCAAGCAGGGGGGATACTAAGATGTACGTTGTAATTACCAGTGGCAGGAGCAAATTTCATAGCGACTATTTTAAACCCTAATAAAACGCCGGCCTTTAATTATACAGCTTTGAAATATTTTTCTCCGTTAATTGCAACGGGGGGAAATAAAATCAACCTCATATTTGAAACTGATTCTCACAGGGAAAGCCCTCGCCTGGCGCTCCAGCTGCCTCTGAACGCTGTGCTGCGGGGCGAGGGGCTGCCTTGGCTCTGAGTTTCCGGGTTCCATCGACCCCCTCCCTCACTGCCTGCCCCCCTGCCCTTCTGTGTGGGAGACAGAGTAAGAAAGGGGAAAGTCTTTCCGAGTAGAATTAGATTCCCCCCACTCCCCTCCAAGAAGCCTCATGTTCCTTCCTTCTGGGAGTGAAGTCTGATTTCTAGAAGCTGGAGGCAGCTGGGACACAGGAGAGAAGAAAGGAGAGTTCAAGCAGCAGGGAGGGGCTTCTCCTCGGCCGGCAGGCGCCACCCCCGCCCCGGGCTCCAGCCCGTGGAGCATCCGACCCCAGCGGCCTCCACACAGGGCATGTGGAGGCTGCTCTCCGTCTTGGTCCACAGCCGTCCTACTTTCAGGTTCTTAGACCGTAGTCTCCTGTCATTAACTCCTCCTTCCCCTTTGCCCTACACTAATAAAAGTAATAATAGCAATAGCAGTACTAGTTGTTGTTGATGTAATAGCTCCTATATGCCAGGCACTGCCCTGAGCGCTTTTTATTTTTATTTTTTAAAATTGATTAATTTATTTTTCGCTGCGTTGGGTCTCCGTTGCTGCGCGCGGGCTTTCTCTAGTTGCGGCGAGCGGGGTATACTCTGTTAGGGTGCGCGGGCTTCTCATTGTGGTGGCTTCTCTTGTTGCGGAGCACGGGCTCTAGGCACGTACCTTCAGTAGTTGTGGCTTGCAGGCTCAGTAATTGTGGCTCACGGGCTTAGTTGCTCTGCCGCATGTGGGATCTTCCCAGCTCAGGGCTCGAACTTGTGTCCCCTGCATTGGCAGGCAGATTCTTAACCACTGCACCACCAGCAAAGTCCCCCTGAGCACTTTTTATCCCTTATAAACTTCCCAGCAGGAAGCAGGTACCGCTATTATTTACATCTATGAGTACTGTTTCTGAGGTCCAGGGCCGTAAAGTAATTTGCCCAGGATCGCACCCTGGGTCGCCATCCAGGTCCATCTGACCCCAGAGCCCCGCTCCTCATCTCTCGCAGTAAACTCACTTCTCCATCTCTCCTCTCCTTTCCCTCAGCTCACCAGCTCCCCCCTGTGACTGTGGGCAGTTACCTGGACTCCCTGCCCCCATCACCTTCTGAGCGCTGCACCTACTCCACACCATTGCTGGGAAACTTCAAGAACCCTCACTGCCCACAGGATGACAGTAAACCATCACAGCTGCCCCCCGGGCCCTCTACAGCCTGGTCTCCATTACCTTTCCTCACTGCCATCCCCTTCGCCCACACAAGAACCTTCCACTTCTGGAAGGTTCACTGGCTGCTGAAAGAAGCCACACGATCTCGTCTTCTCCCCACCTGGAACCCCCTTGAAGTTTCTTTCCACTTGGCTGTTATTCAAAGCCTAGTTCAAACTGCTCTGCTTCCTGAAGCTGGACCCCTCCCAGCCCCACGCAGCCCTCTCGGCACTCTGGTCATGCCCAGGTCAGACCCTCTTTCCGCCCCGGCCTTCTTTGCATCATTTAGGGCGTAAGCTCTCAAGGGCAGACAGTCACACACACACCATACATCCAACGT
This sequence comes from Balaenoptera acutorostrata, assembly GCF_949987535.1. Taxonomy (NCBI): domain Eukaryota; kingdom Metazoa; phylum Chordata; class Mammalia; order Artiodactyla; family Balaenopteridae; genus Balaenoptera; species Balaenoptera acutorostrata. The sequence continues at coordinate 56,962,812 of NC_080075.1, forward strand.
GATTTGCTGAGTAATAATTGTCAGTTATCCTTCGTGTATGTGTGTTCTGTTTCACCCAGTGGATTGTAAACTTCCTGATGCAGGAACTATATGTGAATTCCCTTTACAATCCCAGCCCTGACTTGCTAGAGGTGCCTTTGATGAGAAAGGGGCTACTTTTGTATCTGTGGGTCCCATGAGGTGGAAAAACCTGTGGGCAAGAGGCCAAGAGACGGCACAACTCAACTAGTTTGCGTCACCTTCTGTCACATAACCCTAATCTCCTCCCATGTGAAACGGGGCCAGTAACACCCACCCTACAGAGTGTGGGGTATCGCCATCCAATGACTATAGGAGATGAGAAAGACTTGGTCAGGAAGTACACAAACGTGGCATGTTGGTGAGTTAACTACCTCCTTCTCCCAGGGGCTGCCAGACTCTTAAAAGTCATTTTGTTGGCTGGCACCAAAACGAAAAGAAAATCTCTCACCCTCCAGCACTGGCCATTGGGCCTTGGCCCTGCACAGTGCTGTGGTTAGGCAAGGGGGGTCCAACCCCAGAGAACCATGGCGTGAGCTCTGGAGGAACTGTGAGAGTCCTCCCAGAATCTTCCCTGGGGCTGGTGTGAGGCAGGAAGAGTGGGGTGCAGAGGGCCTTTCTCCAGAGGAAAGAGACAGCCCAGTTGGGTACTCAGCTGTTTGGACCATTTCTCATTCAGGGCTGGCAATGGAGGCAGGCCCCACCATCCAGGAGGGGCACCAACCTCACAACAAAGGGAGGCTTTATCAAAGCCACCTACAGGACCCACTAGTATGCTTTTTTGCTGCCAAACTCTTATTCACAGGAGAGAGTTGCCTTCAGATAGAAAGCACAGACAATCAGATGTATCGTGGTCTTATGGTCTCTCTCTCTGAACTCCCTAACATGCTCCTAGAGCTGGACATAAAAGGAATTTTTATAAAACTCCTACTTCTGCATTAAGTTACACTTTACCTTCTCAGAGTTAATCTATTTAATTTCTTATAGAACCTCTCTGTACCTCACAGCTCCAGCCTTTCCATCAGATACTTAGTGGTCTGAAAATAGATACTTAAATACACCAGGAGCCCCCTCCCCCCAGAAGGTTTTGGGAAGACGTTCCACAAAAGGGAAGAATTCTTTGATCCACAATGATTCCTACCATCAATACAAACATTTATCCAGTACTGACTAAATATACCTAATTGAGTTGTAAACTTCAATTTTTATTATTGATAACAGCTAACACCAATGGAATCTTTTTCATATGCAAGGCACTGGGCTAGAGCTCTTTACATATGGCTTCATTTAATTCTTATGAAACCCCCTGAGGCGGGTGCTATTACTATCCCCATTTAATTGATGAGAAAACAGAGGTTTAGAGAAATGAAGTAACTGACAGCTGAATGCTGAATCCAGTCTCCTTCTAAAGCTGGGCTCTTAACCATGGTGTTGCACAGCTCCACATGGGGCCAGCCTGCATTATTTAAGTGTATGTCCACCACAAGGAGTATTTGATTACGTGTGTTTAGTGCACACTCGTATGTGTGTGGGTGTGTTTGCAGCAATCCCATGCTGTTCCCGGCCCTCTTGACAGCAATGACCAGGGCTTTGTGATTTCCCAGCTCTGGGAGGTCAGGGCCCACTCAGCCACAGTGCCTGGGCAAATAGCAGGAGCCAGGAGGCACGTGCTCTCGGTCACAGAGCTCAGAGATTGAATCCCGAGCGGGTGTCTGTCCTGGGCGGTGGCAGCTGGCCCTGGGGCTGTAGCCTTTGTGGGTGCTGGCTTGTGTTGGGGCTCTCACTGTTCCAGAAATGATTAATACTCTGATACTATCTTGATAGCTTTAGGAGACACCCCTCCGTGGACTGGAATGCTACTGGTTGATATAAAACGATATATTTTTTTCAATCTATTTCACGGTGGCAGTAATTCAGACAAGGAGATGTCTTTGCCTTCTACTGGAGCTTTATGCTGCTTAGAAAGAAAAAAAAATAATCACAGAAAATGATGAAGAGAATTTTTCAGAGAACTTAATACATTAGTAACTGGGAGCTTAGAAAATGAAACACTCTCTAAATTTCGGATATTGAACGATTGGCCTTCCCTCCCTCCTGAACAATAATGATTATCTCCCACTCTTCCAAAAGCCAGGCAGCCCAAGGGAAGTACAGAGAGAGAGAACACAGCCAGGGGAAGGGCTGAAAATATTACAGTGTTTTTCTCATGTTTCATCCAGAAGCAGCTCTATATATTGGTTTCCTTGAGCAATTGTCCTTTATTTTCCCAGCCTGCCCCGGAGGGATAGAACACATAATTTTAAGCCATAGACAAAAACTAATTTTTAGATTGTGTTGTATCTTTGCTCCTCCCACATTTACAAAGTTCTTAAATTGCTTTGTCCCTGGCTAGAGCATACCATGACCAAAGCAGCTCTTTAAAAGGCCTGCTACTTCCAGAGCCTTCCTCCCTGCCATTGTGCCTTCCCTAGGTTGCAAACAAGCTGAAGCCATCGGTAATACTAATATTTTAATAGGTTCCCAAAGATTTTAAGAGACTCTGATTTTGCAACAAACGTACAATTCAACAAAGTCTGAGACACCTATTTGCCAGTGCCAGTCTGTGGTCTGATGTAAATTGCCAGCCAGTAGCTCGTAGCTAGTAGCTAGAAGGGTCTGAGACAGGGGATTTGGTGACAGGGGAACTGTAATCAGAGAACTAAGCTTGAGCATTTACTGTAAATCCTTGTAGAACGTTATTTTTATCAAAGTTGTATGGTTACATAGTTTCAAAGTAAAAAATGTAACTCTATAAGGCTCATTCCCAACTCCCTTTTCACAGTCCCCAGAGGCCACAATTTCAAATCTTTTAGTAGCTTCTTCTATTATTTAGTTCCATTTATCTAAATGGGTTCCATTAGACCCTGTCCACTAACTTCCTACTAAGGACTTCAAGTCTGGGGCTCTCTTACACCTCCCCCACCACCCCATTCACACTCACACCCTCCCACCAACACCTTCTCTGCCCCCAGGCTCAGAACATCGTTATAGCATAATTTTTGAAATGGTCAATGTTTAGTGTTTACATTACTATGATTATGAAAATAATTATTTACTGTGGACCTATATGTATTCTAGGTTATATTTCCTTTCTTGTACTTTCCTTGTTTTTGGTAGAGTCAATAATTCTCTCTCTTTTCCTTAGTTTACTATATACTTATCATTAATTCTTCCCTAAACGTTTTAAGTCTTCTCTTGATATGTTTAAAGTATTAGGAATTTTATCAATTTTTATTTTTTCCCTAGAGGTTTCCATCCCATAGCTCTCTGTCCTCCTGCTTCAATCCGGACTGGGTGTTCCCTAGGCTATTGTGCAGTCATTGCCTTAGGATCTTTCTTATGATTATCTCATTGATTCCCTCAACTTTGCTCTTGTATTAGACTCCCTCTTTCTGGCATCCAGTGTCTTCCTCTTTCTTGGTTTACTCCTTCAGATGCTTCATGATAAAAAGATATATAAGACAAGGGGGAGGTGACTTTTTGAGCTCATATATGAATGAAAATGTCATTACCCTGCACTTATGCTTGATTGATAGTTTGCCTGGGTATAGAATTCTAGGATGGAAATACTTTCCTTTCTACTTTTTTTAAAAAATAATTGATTTATTTATTTAAAAAACTTTTTTTTGACCATGCCATGAGGCTTGTGGGATCTTTGTTCCCCCACCAGGGATTGAACCTGGGATGTCAGCAATGAAAGCACCGAGTCCTAACCACTGGACCGCCAGGGAACTCCCCCCTTCTGCTTTTAAAAGCATTCTCTACTTCCTGGGATTGCACACTGATTCTGAAAACATTAAACCAGCAAAATAATATTCTAATCACAGTGGCAACCTACTCGTAGAGTTTAAGAACTGTAGAAGAGTTGAAGGGTAGGCGATCACCTTTTAGCAGGTGTATATTGATTATGTTCATAGGAGTGGTAGCATTAATTTACCTTCTTCCAACTCCCTTCCTTGACCTTCAATGTCTCTCCCACTCCCCTGTTTATTGGATCAAGTTAAGTCTCCTCTAAACGCCTTCCAAACTCCTACCCGCCTCATGCCTTCCTCGCTTGCCTACTCTGGCCCAGTCCAGGTAAGCTATTCTTATTATCCCCTGTTCACTTTTCCTCTTCACCACCCAGGAATTCTCTTCCCTGAATGTTTCCCTTTTAACACACATCTTACACATTTTCAAGGCCTATTTCAAAGCCCATCTTCTCCACGAGGTCTAGTTACACTGATGTACCATATACTCTGGATTGGCTCGCTCAGCCTTCCCTCCATTCATTCTCTTTGTAGTGGGACAGATTAGAAAGATGAAAGCTACCTTTCTGAAATTTTCTTGCAGCTAGGGTTCTGGATTTGAATTAGGTTCTGTCTAACTGGATACACTCATACAAGATCTGGAATTGGATCCAATTGAATTGGAATTTGGTATTAGATTATTCACCATAGCCTCTGAAGAAGAAGAAGTTGAATGAGGCCAAAAGTAGAAGAAAAGAGTTTCCCTCCAAGCTGATGCTCAAGGGATCAGTGTGTCACCCTCAGACTGACTATTTGGGTGAACGAGGATCTTCCTACTTCGTTCATTAGTCATTGAATGCACATTTGCTGAATGAAGAAAGAATTAATAATCACTAGAAAGCTGCTAGAGATTTCAAGGACAGAGGTACTCATTAACCCCACCCCACCCCAAAAAAGAAAAAGAAAACAAGAGAGTATTTCAGTAAACAGATCTTGTCCTGCGGAGTTCAGAGTCGTCACCTACAGTGGTGGTCAAGCGGTTGATGGCAGACATAGGGGGTGGATGGTTAATTAACCTTGCACACCCCGTATACAGAGTCCCCAGGGCAGTTCTGCCTGGTTGGAGGCATTTCTGTTTTGTAACTTAAGGAAGCAAGTTTCTCTGCCTCCAAACTTCCCTCACTTCATCTGGTGTCCAGTTCACTTCCCATTTGCAAGTGTCACGGGAATGTCACTCTGTAACTACACCACATGTGTAGTCTCCCAAATTGAGTTTTGTGAAGCCTCTCATTGTTCTCCAGGGAACTCATGCATATCTGCCATTCTGACACAGAGAAGAAAAGGAGAACTCTGCTGAGAGCAATTGACAAGGCAAGGACAACATGGTCCCAAGTCAGACAAGTCAATCTTACAGCTATTCACAAGGAGTTCTCTGAAAAATGGCATAAATCTAAATACCATCTATGTGTAAGGAGGCAACAAATATACAATCATATATATAAATAAATGCTTCAAAACTACATGCAGCCATTAATGAAATGACCACTGACTAACAGTGTGCTCATCAAGAATCACAGGGAGGGACTTCCCTGGTGGCGTACTGGTTAAGAATCTGCCTGCCAGTGCAGGGGACATGGGTTCGATCCCTGGTCCGGGAAGATCCCACATGCCGCAGAGCAACTAAGCCCGTGCACCACAGCTACTGAAGTCTGTGCACCTAGAGCCTGTGCTCCACAACAATAAAAGCCACCACAATGAGAAGCCCGCGCAACACAACGAAGAGTAACCCCCGCTCGCCACAGCTAGAGAAAGCCCGCGCACAGCAACGAAGACCCAACACAGATAAAAATAAATAAATAAATAATACATTAATTAAAAAAAAAGAATCACAGGGAATCCAAAGGGACAGAGGAAAGCAGGAGAACCAGAACCAGAAGCAATAACTAAGTTACATTAAAATGTACAAACATGACTGAGCATCTACTGTGCACTGTTTTCAAGTACATTATCTCATTTAATTCGTACCTTGTCAGTTATATATTATCAACCCCATTTTGCAAAGGAGGAAACTTAAGAGTCAAAGGAGTTAAGTAACTTGCCTAAGGCCACACAGCTGGTGTCTGAGCTAGGATTTGGACCCGTGCCACTTGATTCCAAGTCATGGGCTCGATTTCGGTTTTTGTGCAGGTCCCAGAATACAAACAAATGGTGAAAACCAGGGAAGGAGTTAGAGGCAAAATGTCCATTAATGGTTTTAGGATGAGTGCCGAGGGGAAAGGTAAATGGATAAGAATTATTTATCCTGGGAAAGGGAGAATCTTATGACTTCTGGTCAACTCTTTCCTACAGGGACACAGATGAAATTTAGAGAAGCAGAAGCTCCAGGAAAAGTTATATGAATTCCTCAGGAGCTCTTTGACCCTGGAAAGAGATTCTCTTCAGTCTGGTGCGGATTAGGGGAGGCTTCCAGAAACTTGGAGGCAGAAAGGGGCATGAGTTCCTTTACCCCAGCTCACCCTGAGCACCTCCACTCTATTGAAGTAGGTACATTGGTTTTCCCCATACAAAATAGTACAAAATAGTTCGAAAACCAGTATGGCACTGAATACCTTTGAATCAAGTGTCTCATTAAGATTTCTGTCGTATACTCACATATTCATTCACTCAGTTGGTGAGTATTTACTGAGTTCCAATTAAATACTCAGCTCTGTTCTTAGCCCCACACCTCATAAAAGAAAAGAAGCTACTTGCTCTCTATCTCAAGAAGCTTACCATCTTAGAGAAAAGACTAGATACACACAAGTCAATTAAGGAACAATCCAGAGTAGGAATAATCAAGTGCCCAAAATAATGATATGCGTTATATAAATACTATATTGTATTTATTTATTTATGGGTTTTTTTTTGTGGGGTTTTTTTGTGTGTGTGTTTCTTTTTTTGGCCACACCATGTGGCATGTGGGGTTTTAGTTCCCTGACCAGGGATCAAACCCACGTCCCTTGCAGTGGAAGCACGGAGTCTTAACCACTGGACTGCCAGGGAAGTCCCGATGTTGTATATATTTTTAAAGTAAATGGAATGGTTAAGATGGCAAGTTTTATGTTTTATATATTTATATATATATATACATATATATATATATATATATATATATATATATGTATTTTAACACACACACATACATATACAACAAATGGAAACTTAAGTCTTCCATGGGAACCAAGACAGATATTCTTAGTAGAGACCAAACTGGAGTCATTGCTCATCCAAAAACCATCATGGACAAAGGCTGTCTTAATTTGGAGCTCCCACCCCATATCATATCTAACATAGTAACATTTGCTCACACCCATACTAAATACACATGTGTGTTTTTTCCACAGGAAATGTTTTTTGCAAAATGCTTTTTATACTTTTAAAATTTTGCTTTTAAAGTCATAATTGACAATTGTTTTCTGGCAAGATGATGCCTACTCAGAAATTTGGGGAAGGGGCAAAATCTAATTTACAAATTATTTTCAAATATTTTCAAATTATTTTCAAATAGGATATTTTTATGAATAGTAAGTTTAACAATGACAGATGACAAAAATATGACATATTGAAGATATTTACTCTAGCAAATATTGACTTTGATTTTCAGGTTTTCTTTTAGAATCAAGAGCCAATAAATACATTTCACATATGATCGTTGAAAAGAAAACACGTAGACCCTAGGACTGCGTTCAAGTGCCCATGAATAAAAATGATCTAGGTTTTTTTATAGAGAACACAAATAAGAGAAATGTTCTAATAAATATATATATATAATATGAAATGAAAGCTTCCTCTACTCATTTTTTTTTCCCTCTGCTGAGGATCACACAAAATGTAAAAAGCACAAAAAGTATGATTTCTACTCGGATTGGTCTTTCCTCTCATGTTCTTGGAATTATTGAGGTCCAGTGATGCTCAGAGGCCACAGGGGAGCCTGTAAGGACTGGGCACCCATAAAAAGGGAGGGGACCAACGAGGAAGGACATAATACACGTTGCTTGGTCATCACAAACAGCCTGTGGTTTCTGGCAAAGTGACTGGGGACCCCTTTCCCCACACTTGTCCCTCAACTCCCCACCAGTGTTGGTCCCTGTAATTCAAACTGATATCTTCTAAACTCTAAATTTTAGATGTATCTTAATAGCACGTTTCCATCTTGGAATTACGTCCAAAACAAATGCCTCCTACTAATCTCTGCACACCTTCAGGATGACACCAGAGCTGCATGGCAGATTATCTACAATCCTTTCCATTTACCACAGGCAGGGACACGGAGACGGGGAGAAAGTGGGCGAGGCCTCGAAACTCAAGGCTACTATGTGGGTTTGCGGGCTGGAAGTAGGAGGATGTGAACTGATAGAGAAGAGAAATATGGGGCATGGTTCTAGCCCAAGGGGGCTGCATTTAGGTGGGGAGACACCTGCAATGATTGCACACAACCACCAAGAGGTAAATGAGGCAGTCCTGGGTTGTGTGACAGCCACAGCAATTCAGGGAGGAGAAGGACAGAACCCCCATGGAAATTATGGTCATTGAACCAGGCAGGGTTTGCCCCCTCATGGGCACGCTTGAGACTGATTATCTACCCTGTTGAATCACTCAGCTTTTCCAAGTTTCTATCTTGTTGTGGACTCTTTCCTCTCTCCCCTCCCCCTTCCCAGAAATATAGGCAAGCATCTTTAGTCATTTGTGTTTCTTTACTTTATCGAGGCTAGAGGTATATCTTCTCTGATAGATAATGGCCCTCAGTTAAGACTAGCAAAAGCTATTTTGCTTGATGTATTAGTGCCCTATTTTAGAATAATCCTATTCCCTTGATTCTTTAGTATTTACAATTTTTGTAAGTACCGATTATATTTTCTAAGTCAAAGTGGGGTAAAATTAGTGCATTGTATCCTGTTGTTGCTGCTTTCTGGAGTACTCAGTCTTACATATTTGAACAATACCACCCCGGTGTAATTTTAAAAGGTAAGAACTCAATTCTTTAAAAAACACTTAGACAGGCAGTGTGAGCTCTCTCTCTGAGGATCCTCACATTAGGAGTGTTTTACATATATCACACAAAAGGAAAATGCGTTTGGAGGGGATCGGGGCTCATCCGAGCTGAGAGCCGGACCTGCTGAATTATGGCAAATGGGCCCGTTTCTGCCAGCTGCACACTGTCAGCCAGTGACATTCGAGGCTGTCTTCCATTAATGAGCTTGTGGTTTCGGGGGTGACTGGCGGGGGTACGTAAAATGTCAGGTCCACACAGAAGCAGTGACCCTCCTCGGTGTTCCCCAGCTAATCAAGACTATACATTTATCATGCAGTCCCTGTCAATTCTGCAGCAGCCCTCATGGGCTTTGGACCTCAATGCTTTGGATTATCTAAAACTCCTGAAATAAAGAACTAGTGATATACTAGTGAGCAGTGGCTTTAGGTGTTCTGATAGTTAAGTAGAGGGAGAGATGAATGTGAGCTGGAATAGTCAGGGAAGGCTTCCTGGAGGAGTGGGACTTCTGCAGAGCCTGGAAAGGTGACCAGGAGGTAGATGGGCAGAGCAGAGGATAGGGACAGAACTCAACCATGCACCGGATGTGCTCTGATCCCAAGCATGGCCTGCGCTTGGCCATGAGAGACCATCCCCTTGGGAGCTTCTTAGCTGCCAGTTCCTTGTCTGTTGTGCTCCACTGACCACTTTGCTGAGTGTTCATCCACACCCCACCCCCTTTTTGAAATCTTAAATTAAAATAAAAAAACCCATAAAAGCATAGAGGATAATATAATGAATGCCCATGTCACCTGAAACAGGAAAATACTCTATCATATCTATTCAGACCTTTTTATAATGCGATGACTTTTATGATAATATATTTTCCTATGTCCCTTCCCAGTCTCATCCTCCCCATAGGCAACCACTATAATGAATTCGATATGTATCCAGTTAATGTTTTTATACTCTTTAAGTGTGTGTGGTTTTGTTGACCTATTCAAAGATTATTTCCCTTTTTAAAAAAAATTTATTTATTTTATTTATTTATTTTTGGCTGTGTTGGGTCTTCGTTGCTGCACGTGGGCTTTCTCTAGTTGTGGCGCATGGGGGTTACTCTTCATTGCAGTGCGCGGGCTTCTCATTGTGGTGGCTTCTCTTGTTGCGGAGCACAGGCTCTAGGCACGTGGGCTTCAGTAGTTGTGTTCGTGGGTTCAGTAGTTGTGGCTCGCGGGCTCTAGAGCGCAGGCTAAGTAGTTGTGGCGCATGGGCTTAGTTGCTCTGTGGCATGTGGGATCTTCCCGGACCAGGGCTCGAACCCGTGTCCCCTGCATTGGCAGGTGGATTCTTAACCACTGCGCCACCAGGGAAGTCCTCCCTTTATTTTTTATCAAGAAGTGGGTGCTCAAGTATCAAACTCTAAACAGGAAATTGGCTGAGTGGAGGTGGTAGGATAGAGGAGGCTGGCAAGTTGGGGACCCTTGATTCATAACAAGAGTCCCCCACTGTTCCTTGGGACATAGACCACATGCTTACTGAGGCTGTGGTATTAGGAAGAAATTCAGAATCTTGGTGAGTTAGCTACTTCTTACTGCTTTTGGTAAAGTCCTACCAGAACTAGATGGTTGAAGGCAGTCCTACAGCAGAGAAAAGATGGAGATGGAGCAAGAGGAATGTCTAAGTGTCTTGCTTCTCCCAAGTCTTCTCCTGACAAACTGGGCTTTTTGCACTCAAGACAGATAGAATTGCTTAAGACAGAGGCCAATATATTGAAGATCAGGAACTGGACATGGCTAGAAGGCAAAAACTCAAAGATTGTGTTCAGACAAGATTTTGGCTTTGTTAACCCATGGAACTCACTGGAAGCAAATAGACAGGAAAACTGCTAAGGGAACTGCATTGCCAAAGACACTCAAGACCGCTGACAACAACCTGGGACTGACTGTTGCGCCTCCACAGTAATCCCCCAGCTCCTGACTGGACACCCAAAGTATGTGTTCTTAAAGCTGCAAAGCCACGATAAAGTTATTCCCCCTAATGCCCACCTCAGATGTGGCCATAAGGACAAAGAACAAGGAGATTCTCCAAGAGAGCAGATTTGCCAGATGAGCTGACAGAGCACGTCACAACATTTTCAGCACATGGAATCCAGAAGACTATGATATGTGCTGTGGGCTGTGGATCAGTGATTACTGTGTGTGTGTGCATGTGTGGGAACCGTTTTCCCTTTCCTGAATGAGGTTTTTTTCATTGTATTATGGGTGTTTTGGAGATGGATGATATATTTTAGCCCTTTGTCACTGCACTGTAGTCACAACTAGCTGGACACAGGATGGAGTTCAGATGCCACCACCTCCCTTCCCCAGTGGATACTGGGAGATGGCACCTGGTTCCACCATATCAGGACTTGATTGACAAGAATTTACATCACTCAGAGATCCTGGACCTGGGTCTGGATGCTGTAACTGAACGAGATTTTCAGTTGTCTCTTTCCTGTGTTGGGGGTTGAATGCATTTTGTGGGTGGGAGCATTTTTTTATACTGAATGTGTGGGTAAGCAAAGGGATGGACAGCAGTAGATACCGTTTCTTGCTGTGAAGGACTAGTCAATTGGTAGACAGCATTCATTCTCATCTTCTTCCAGAATAACTACTTGTATTGCTGAGGCTGGAAAGTTAAAAATTAAATTTCTAGAACTCTCTTGCAGTTAGGATTCTGGATGAATATTAGGTTCTACTAATTATATGCACTTAATGCAACATTTAGAAGCTAGTGTGGCACAGCCCATCTTCCAGTTGTTTGGGGCTTTTTTCTGCTGGTGAGCAAAGCTGTGGAGATACCATGGTCCAGTATCCATTGTGCGTGTGTGGGTAGGGAGAGCAGGGGGAAGTATTGAAAGGTACTTGCAAAGCGGGTGACAGCTGAATTATGTCTAATGTCTAGGCAGTCGTGACTATGGCAGTGGTTTCCAGTATAAGCTTCCTGATTCCTGAATCATAGCTATGGCAATGTGCCCTTGAACTCAATATTTCCCTGGTGGCCTCCTTATGTCCTGCTTTCCTTTTTGAGCTAGAGGTAGTAGCAACTGGATTGCGATGTTCTAGGAATCTTCTTAGAGGCTCAGTCCATGCCTTGCTCCTCCAACCCTCTAGAGATTTCATAAACATCTAATTCTCTGTGTAAAATATCTAGAAAGGATTTTATTTCCTAAATCCTGACTGATTTAATTGCCTGAACATTAAACTTCCCCCTTCTTCTACCCAGAGCCCCAATTTTGTCCTGGTGTTCACCTTTCCCTCCAACATTACTTAATGATCTCAGCCAGTCTTGGCAATCCCATTTTCCTTGTTGTAATTGCTTTGGGAAAGAACACTGATGCGATTCTGGACAAGGGAGATGTTCAGTTGGGAAGTCTACTGAGTGGTCAGGTTAAGGGATCTTTGCTTTATAATCGAGATGCATAAGACAGAAGTGGTCCTTCCCTTTCACTGCATATTGTTGTGTCCACATGTGGTCCCTCAGATTGTGGTAGCCATATGGTGCTCCAGAGAGGAGTTAGGCTGAGGAGAACATGTTTAAGACTGATGAATGAAAAGGTAGATAAACACAAGTCCTTAATGACATATTAAACTGTTGAATTAAATAGCTTGGAAATGTCCTACTTCTAGACTTATTGTTTTGTTGAGATAATAAATCTCTTCATCATTTAAGCCATTTTGAACTGGGGTTTCTGTTACTTTCATTCAAAAAGTCTTGGGCTTCCCTGGTGGTGCAGTGGTTAAGAATCTGCCTGCCAATGCAGGGGACACAGGTTCGAGCCCTGGTCCGGGAAGATCCCACATGCCACGGAGCAACTAAGCCCGCGAGCCACAACTACTGGGCCCACATGCTGCAACTACTGAAGCCCGTGTGCTGGGAGCCCATGCTCCACAACAAGAGAAGCCACCGCAATGAGAAGCCCGTGCACCGCAATGAAGAGTATCCTCCGTTCACCGCAACTAGAGAAAGCCCACGCGCAGCAACGAAGACCCAACGCAGGCAAAAATAAAAATAAATAAATAAATATATTAAAAAAAAGAAAGTCCTAACTGACATGGTATCCGTAAATAACTATATATTTTATTACATGTATTATTCACAAATAAATTAATATGGTTTGTAATGTTACATAATTCTTTTCTCTCTTACATTTTTTCCTTATCTATCCATGTTGATACCTTTAAATATAATCCGTCCATTTTAACCCCTTTATTGTAGTTTGTTGAATAAACACAGCACAATTTATTCCTTTTTTTTATACTAATGGACATTTGGATTGTTTCCAATTTTTGGTTATTACAATGCTGGAATGAACATTACTGTAACATCTCCCTGAACACATATGCAAGTGCTTTTCTAGGGTATTTAACTAAAGATGGATCTACCGGGCCATAAGATATGCACATTTCACATTTTGCTAGATGTTGTCAAGTTGAGCTTCAAAATTTTTATGCCAATTTGCATTCCCAACAGCATTGTGTGAGAGTTCCTATTTGCCATATCCTTTTCAAAAATCAGAATTTATTTTCTGCTAATCTTATGTGTGTGAAATGATCTCTCATTGTGATTTTAATTAGTGCTCCTTGACTATTCTGAGGCTGAACATTTTAATATGTGCTTTTAGGCTATTCAGGCTTCTTCTTACATGATTCATGCATTTTTCTGCTTGGTTGTTTGTAGTTCTTTATTCTGAATAGTGCTCTTTTTTTAAAATTAATTTTTATTGGAGTATAGTTGTTTTACAATGTCATGTTAGTTTCTGCTGTACAGCAAAGTGAATCAGCTATATGTATTCATAAATCCCCTCTTTTTTGTATTTCCTTCACATTTAGGTCACCACAGAGCACTGAGTAGAGTTCCCTGTGTTATACAGTAGGTTCTCATTAGTTATCTTGAATAGTGCTCTTTTGATTTTTATATATGATGTAAATATGTTCTCCCAGTCTACTGCTTGACTATTAATTTTGTTTATGGTGTCTTTTATTCCACAAAGTTTTCTATTTTGATGTCACAGTTTTTAGCCTTTTCCTTTATGATTTCCCTATGTGTGTGTGTGTGTGTGTGTGTGTGTGTGTGTGTCTTCTAAAAAAGTCATTCCTTACTTTGTTGTCATAAATGTATTTTCCTATATTTTCTTCATATAGTTTTAATTTTATTTTTTTTAATAAACTTTATTTTTTTAGAGCAGTTTTAGGTTCACAGCAAAATGAGTTGAAAGTATCCCCTGTCCCCACACATCCACAACCTCCCCTGCTATCAACATCTTGCACCATTTGTTACAATTGATGAACCTACATTGATACATCATTATCATGGGAAGTACATAGTTTGCTTTCGGCTTCACTCTCGGTGTCATCCACTTTACGGATTTTGACAAATGTATAATGACATGCATCCACTATTATAGTATCATACAGAATAGTTTCACTGCCCCCTGAGCGCTGCTTATTCATCACTCTCTTCCCAGTAACCTCTGGCAACCACTAATCTTTTTATTATCTCCGTAGTTTTGCTTTTCCGGAACGTCATATAGTATGTAGCCTCTTCAGATTGGCTTCTGTCACTTAGTAATATGCATTTACATTTCCTCCATGTCTTTTCATGGCTTGATAGCTCATTCCTTTTTAGCACTGAATAGTATTCCACTTTCTGGAGGGACCACAATTTATTTATCCACTCATGAACTGAAGGACATCTTGGTTGATTCCAAGTTTTAGCAATTATGAATAAATCTGTTACAAGCATCAATGTGTATGGACATAAATTTTTAGTTCATTTTGGGTAAATTTTAAGGAGTGTGACTGCTGGATCACATGGTAAGAGTATGTTAGTTTTGTAAGAAACGGCCAAACTGTCTTCCAAAGTGACTGTACATTTTGTATTCTCACCAGCAATGAATGAGAATTCCTGTTACTCCATATTCTTGACAGCATTTGTTTTTGTCAATGTTTTGAATTTTGGCCATTCTAATAGGTGTGTAGTGGTATCTCATTGTTTTAATTTGCAATCCCTAATGACATATGATGTTGAATACCTTTTCATATGTTTTCTTGCCATCTGTATGTCTTCTTTGGTAAGGTGTTTAAGTCTTTCGCCCATTTTAAAAATTGCATTGTTCATTCTTTTATTGCTGAGTTTTCAGGGTTCTTCATTCTGGATAACAGACCTCTATCAGATACATGTTTTGCAAGTATTTTCTCCCAGTCTGTGGCTTGTCTTCTCATTCTCTTGACATTGTCTTTCACAGAGACAATTTTAACTTTGATGAAGTTCAGGTTATCAATTATTTCTTTCATGGATCATGCCTTTGGTGTTGTATCTGAAAAGGAATTGCCAACCCAAGGTCATCTAGGTTTTCTCTTATGTTATCTTCTAGGAGTAATAACATAGTTTTGCATTTTACATTTAGGTCTATTATCCATTTTGATTTAATTCTTGTGAAAGGTCTGTGTCTAGATTAATTTTTTCATGTGGATGCCCAGTTGTTGCAGTACCAGTTGTTGAAAAGACTATCTTTGCTCCATTGTATTGTCTTCGCTCCTTTGTCAAAAATCTGTTGACTATATTTAGGTGGGTCTGTTTCTGGGCTCTATGTTCCGTTGATCTATTTATCTATTCTCATGCCAATACCACACCGTCTTGATGACTGTAGATTTATAGTAAATCTCGAAGTTGGGTATTGTCAGTCCTGCAACTTTATTCTTCTCCTTCAATATCATGTTGGCTATTCTGGATCTTCTGCCTCTCCATGTGAATTTTAGAGTAAGTTTGTCAATATTCACAAAATAACTTGCTGGGATTTTTATTTCTTATATAGGAAAGTGATTGATTTTTGTATATTAACCTTGTATCTTGCAACCTTGCTATAATGCTAATTAGTTGCAGAAGGTTTTTTTTTTTTTGGTCAGTTCTTTCAGATTTTCTACATAGATGATCATATCATCTGCAAAGACAGTTTCATTTCTTCTTCCCTATCTGTATACCTTTAATTTCCTTTTCTTGTCTTCTTGCATTATCTGGGATTTCCAGTATGATATTGAAAAGCAGTGGTGAAAGGGAACATTCTTGATTTATTCCTGATCTTATTGGAAAAGCTTTAAGTTTACCACCACTAAGTAGGTTGTTTGTAGATGTTCTTTATCAAGTTGAGGCAGTTCCCCTCTATTCCTAGTTTGCTGAGAGTTTTTATCATGAATGGGTGTTGGATTTTGTCATGTGCTTTTTCTGCATCTACTGATATGATCATCTCTTATGCTTATGAGAGGTATTTGTCTGGTTTTGTTATTAGAGTAATGTGGGCCTCATAAAATGAGTTAGGAAATAGTCCCTCTGATTCTATCTTCTGAAGAGACTGTAGAGAATTGGTATACTTTCTTCATTAAATGTTTGGTAGAATTCACCAGTGAACCTTTCCAGGCCTGGTGCTTTTTGCCTTGGGAAGTTATTAATTATTGATTCAATTTCTTTAATAGAGATAGTCCTATTTAGATTATATATCTTCTCATGTGTCTTTCAATAAATTGGTCCATTTCATCTAGGTCATCAATTTTATGGGCATAAAATTGTTTATAATATTCCTTTATTATCCTTTTAACATCCATGGAATCTGTAGTGATGTCCCCTCCTTTATTTCTGATATTAGTAATTTGTGTCTTCTCTCTTATTTCCATATTTAACCTGGCTAGAGGCCTATTCATTTTATTGATCTTTTCAAAGAACCAGGTTTAGGTTTTGTTGATTTTCTCTTTTGATTTCTTGTATACAATTTCACTGATTTTGGCTCTGATTTTTATTTTATTTTTCTTCTTCTTACTTTTGATTTAATTTGCTCTTCTTTAGCTAGCTTCTTAAGGTGGAAGCTAAGATCATTGATTTTAGATCCTTCTGCTTTTCTAATACATGCATTTAACGCCACAACTTTCCCTCTAAGCACAGCTTTAAATGCAATCACTGCATCCCACAAATTAGGATAAGTTGTATTTTCATTTTCATTAGGTGAAAATATTTTTAAATTTCCCTTGAGATTTCTTCCTTGACCTATGTGTTATTTAGAAGCATTCTGTTTAATCTCCAAGTATTTGGGGGATTTTCCAGCTATCTTTCTGTTATTGATTTTTGGATTAATTCAAATGTGATCTGAGAGAAGATGTTCTATGATTTTTATTCCTTTAAATTTGTTAAGATGTGTTTTGTAGGAGATCTGTGGCCAAGATGATGGAGTAGGAAGACCCAGAACCCACCTCCTCTTCATGGACACACCAAAATTACAACCACCTACAGAGCAACTATCTATAAGAATGACCTGAAGATGAGCAGAAAAAAAATTTCACAACTAAAGACATAAAGAAGGAACCACAACAAGACAGATAAGAGGAGTGAAGACAGTATAGTCAGGACCCACAGCCCTAGGTCGGTGACCCACAAAAAGGAGGAATATCACAATTGTAGAGGTCCTCACCAATGAGTGAGGGGTCTGAGCCCCAGATAAGTCTTCCCAGCCTGGGGCTCCTGCACTGAGAAGACAAGTCCCCAGAATGTCTGGCTTTGAAAACCAGGAGGGCTTATGTTCAGGAGAGCCAGGGGCATTTAGGAAACAGATACTCCACTCTTAAAGGGCGTGTGCAAAATCCCACATGTTCCCAATCTCAGTGCAGAGGCAGTAGTTTAAAAGGAGCCTGGGTCAGACCCTCTGGCTGATCTTGGAGAGCCTCCTTGGGAGGCAGGAGGCAGCTGGGACTCCTCCTTGGGATGGAGATGCTGATGCAACCATTTTGGGAAGCTCATTCTACCACAATAACACCAGCACTGTCAAGCACCATTTGGAATCCTCCCTCTAGCCTATTAGCCCTAGGGACGCAGCCCCATGCACTAGCAGGCCAACACCAGCCCTGTGTCCCCTCCTCCCAGCAGTGTGGACAGCTGTATGGGAAGCCTATCCCATCCTCTAGCATACACACAGCCACAGCACAAGGTATGGCCTCACAACCAACCAGGCTGGGGGCCAGCCCCACCTACAAGCTTGCCCATAGTAGTGAGCCCCACCACAACAGAAGGGTGTATACAGCCCACATAGGGGGCACCCCTAGAGTATATAGCTCTGGTGACCAGAGAGGAGCATGCTACAGGGACCCATAGGACTTCTCATATATAAGGCCACTCCTTCAAGACCAGGAAATGTAACTGACTTATCTAACACATAGAAATAAACACAGAGAATTGGGCAAAATAAGGAGACAAAAGAATATGTTCCAAGCAAAAGAACAAGACATAACCTCAGAAAAAGAGCTAAATGAAGTGGAGATAAGCAATCTACCCAGTAAAGAGTTCAAGATGATCATAAAGATGCTCACTGAACTTGGGAGAAGAATAGAAGAACACAGTGAAAATTTCAACAAGAGTTAGAAAATATAAAGAAGAACCAAACAGCTGGAGAATACAATACCTGAAATAAAGAATACACTAGAAGGAATCAACAGATTAGATCATACAGAGGAACAGATTAGTAATCTGGAAGACAGTGGTGAATTCAACCAAACATTTAAAGAAGACTTAACACCTATTCTTCTCAAACTATTCTAAAATATTGAAGAGGAAGGAATACTTCTGAACTCATTCTACGAGACCAGCATCATTCTGATACCAGAACAAAAGACACCATAAAAAAAGAAAATTACAGGCCAATATCCATGATGAACATAGATGCAAAAACTTCTGACAAAATATAGCAAACCAAATTCAACAATACATTAAAAGGATCATGTGGGATTTATCCATGATCAAGTGGGATTTATCCCAGGGATGCCAGGATGATTCAATATCCACAACATGATGTACAACATTTAAAAAATTGAAGAATATAAACCATATGATCATCTCAAGAAATGCAGAAAAACCTTTTGACAGAACTCAACAACCATTTATGATAAAAACTCTCAATGCAATGGGTATAGAGGGAACATACTTTAACATAATAAAGGCCATATATTACAAACTCACAGCCAGCATTGTCCTCAACAGTGAAAAGCTGAAAGCACTTCCTCTAAAATCAGGAACAAGACAAGGATGCCCACCCCCATACTTTTGTTTAACATACTATTGGAAGTCCTAGCCACAGCAATAAGATGAGAAAAAATAAAGAAAAGAAATCCAAACTGGAAAGGAAGAAGCAAAGCTATCACTGTTTGCAGATTAAATGATACTATATAAGAAAATCCTAAAGATGCTACCAAAAAAACCCTATTAGAACTAATAAATGAATTCAGTAAAGTTGCAGGATATGAAATTAATATACAGAAATCTGTTGCATTTCTATACGCTAATAATGAACTATCAGAAAGAGAAATTAAGAAAACAATCCCATTTATAATTGCATCAGAAAGAATAAAATACCTCAAAATAAATCTAACCAAAGAGGTAAAAGACATGTACTCTGAAAACTATGAGACATTGATAAAAGAAATTGAAGATGACACAAACAAATGGAAAGATTGTAATGCTCATGGATTGGAAGAATTAATATTGTTGAAATGACCATACTCCTCAAAGCAATCTACAGGTTCAATGCAATCTCTATCAAAATACCAAAGGCATTTTTCATAGGACTAAAACAAAGAATTCTAAAATTGTATGGAAACACAAAAGACCCTGAATAGTCAAAGCAATCTTAAGAAAGAAGAACAAAGCTAGAGGCATCACGCCCCCTGATTTCAAACTATATTACAAAGCTACAGTAATCAAAACAACATGGTACTGCACAGAAACAGACACATAGATCAATGCAACAGAATAGAGAGCCCAGAAATAAAACCACACTTATATGGTCAATTAATCTATAACAAAGGAGACAAGAATATACAATGGGGAAAAGATAACCTCTTCAATAAATGAAGTTGAGAAAACTGGACAGCTACATGCAAAAGAATAAAACTGGGCTACTTTCTCACACCACATACAAAAATAAACTCAAAATGGATTAAAGACTTAAATGTAAGACTTGAAACTATAAACCTCCTAGCAGAAAACATAGGCACTACACTCTTGGACATCAGTCTTAGCAATATTTCTTTATCTGTCTCCTCAGGCAAGGGAAACAAAAGCAAAAATAAACAAATGGGACTACATCAAACTAAAAAGCTTTTGCACAGTGAAGGAAACTATCAACAAAATGAAAAGACAACCTACTGAATGGAAGAAGATATTTACAAACAATATATCTAATAAGGGGTTAATATCCAAAATACACAAAGAACTCATACGTGTCAACAAAAAAAAAACCTGATTTTTAAAATGGGTAGAGGACCTGAACAGACATTTTTCCAAAGAAGTCATACAGATGGCCAACAGACACATGAAAGGATGCTCAACATCATTAATCACCAGGGAAATCCAAGTTAAATCACAGTGAGATACCACCTCATACCTGTCCGAATGGCTATTAACAAAAGACAGCAAATAACAAGCACTGGAGAGAATGTGATGAAAAGGGAACCCTTAATCACGGTGGAATTGTAAATTGGTGTAGCTGCTTGGAAAATAATATGGAGATTCCTCAAAAAATTAAACTGCCATATGATCTAGCAATTTCACGTCTGGGTTTTTAACCAAAGAAAACAAAAACACTAATCCAAAAAGATATATGCACCCCTATGTTCATTGCAGCATTATTACAATCACCAGGATATGGAAGCAACCTAAGTGTCCATCAATAGATAAAAAGATAAAGAAGATGTGATATATATATAATATATATACTATATATATATATTATACACACACACACATAATAGACTATTATTCAGCCTTAAGAAAAATGAACTCTTGCTATTTGTGACAACATGGATGGCTCTAAAGGGTATCATGCTATGTGAAATAAGTCAGACAGAGAAAGACAAATACCATATTATCTCACTTATATGTGGAATCCTAAAAACAAACACAACAAAATGAAAACAGACTCATAGATACAGAGGACAAATTGGTGGTTGCCAAAGAAGAAGGTGGGGGGTGCAAAATAGGTGGAGGAGATGAAGAGCTACAAACCTCC
Source organism: Balaenoptera acutorostrata (assembly GCF_949987535.1). NCBI lineage: Eukaryota > Metazoa > Chordata > Mammalia > Artiodactyla > Balaenopteridae > Balaenoptera > Balaenoptera acutorostrata. The sequence continues at coordinate 56,983,687 of NC_080075.1, forward strand.
AGTTATCAAATATATAAGCCACAGGGATGTAATACACAGCATAGGGAATATGGTAAATACTACTGTAATAACTCTGTATAGGGACAGACGGTTACTAGACTCACCAGGGTGATCATTCCATAATGTATACAAATGCCAAATCTCTATGTAGTACACCTGAAACTAACAATATTTTATGTCAACTATATTTCAGTTAAAAAAAAGATGTGTTTTATAACACAGAATGTGGTCTATCTTGGTGAATGCTCCATGTGAGCTTGAGAAAAATGTGTATCTGCTGTTCGTGGATGAAGTAGTCTAGAGATGTCAATTATATCCAATTGATTAATGGTGCTGTTGAGTTCAATTATGTCCCTACTGATTTTCTGCCTCCTGGATCTATCCATTTCTGATACTGGGGTGTTAAAGTCTCCAGCTATAACAGTGGATTCATCTATTTCTCCTTGCAGTTCCATCCGTTTTTTCTTCACGTGTTTTAATGCTCTGTTGTTAGGTGCATACACAGTAAGGATTATTATCTCTTCTTGGAGTATTGACTCTTCATTATGTAATGTCCTTCTTCATTCCTGATAATTTTCCTTGCTCTAAAGTCAGCTCTGTCTGATATTAATATAGCTACTCCCACTTTCTTTTGATTAGATTTAGTTTGGGATATCTTTCTGCATCTTTTTACTTTTAATCTATATGTGTCTTTATATTTGAAGTGGATTTCTTAAGGGAACTCTCCTATACTATTGGTGGAAATGTACGTTGGTGCAGCCACTATGGAAAACAGTATGAAGGTTCCTTAAAAAACTTAAAATTGGGCTTCCCTGGTGGCGCAGTGGTTGAGAATCTGCCTGCTAATGCAGGGGACACGGGTTCGAGCCCTGGTCTGGGAAGATCCCACATGCCACGGAGCAGCTGGGCCCGTGAGCCACAATTGCTGAGCCTGCGCGTCTGGAGCCTGTGCCCCGCGACGGGAGGGGCCGCGATAGAGAAAGGCCTGCGCACCGCGATGAAGAGCGGTCCCCGCACCGCGATGAAGAGTGGCCCCCACTTGCCGCAACTGGAGAAAGCCCTCGCACGAACCGAAGACCCAACACAGCCAAAAATAATAAATAAATAAATAAATAAATAAATAAATAAGAAAATCCTTTAAAAAAAAAAAAAAAAACTTAAAATAGAGTTGCAATATGATCCAGCAATCCCACTCCTGGGCATTATATATGGACAAAACTATAATTTGGAAAGATACATGCACCCCTATGTTCATAGCAGCACTATTCACAATAGCCAAGACATGGAAACAACCTAAATGTCCATGAACAGATGAATGGATAAAGACGATGTGGTGTACTAGAGGGTTGGGATAGGGAGGGTGGGAGGGAGGAAGATGCAAGAAGGAAGAGATATGGAGATATGTATAGCTGATTCACTTTGTTATAAAGCAGAAACTAATACACCATTGTAAAGCAATTATACTCCAATAAAGATGTTAAAAAAAAAAAAGATGTGGTGTATATATATACAATAGAATACTACTCAGCCATAAAAAAGAATGAAATAATGCTATTTGCAGCAACATGGATGGAACTAGAGATTACCATACTAAGTGAAGTAAGTCAGAAAGAGAAAGACAAATACCATATGATATCACCTATATGTGGAATCTAAAATATGATGCAAATGAACTTATCTACAAAACAGAAACATACTCACAGACATAGAGAACAGACCTGTGGTTGTCAAGGGGAAGGAAATGTGGGGGAGGAATGGAGTGGGAGTTTGGGGTTAGCAGAGGCAAACTATTACATATAGAATGGATAAACAACAAGGTTCTACTTATAGCACAGGGAACCATATTCAATAGTCTGTGATAAACCATAATGGAAAAGAATATTAAAAAAAGAATGTATAATCACTGATGAACATAGACACAAAAATCCTCAACAAAATACTAGCAAACAGAATCCAACAACACATTAAAAGGATCATACACCACGACCAAGTGGGATTCATCCCAGGGATGCAAGGATTCTTCAATATAAGCAAATCAATCAATGTGATATACCATAGTAACACATTGAAGAATAAAAACCATATGATCATCTCGATAGATGCAGAAAAAGTTTTTGACAAAATTCAACACCCACTTATGATAAAAACTCTCTAGAAAGTAGGCATAGAGAGAACCTACCTCAACATAATAAAGGCCATATACAACAAACCCACAGCAAACATCATTCTCAATGGTGAAAAGCTGAAAGCATTTCCTCTAAGATCAGGAACAAGACAAGGATATCCACTCTCACCACTATTATTCAACATAGTTTTGGAAGTCCTAGCCATGGCAATCAGAGAAGAAAAAGAAATAAAAAGAATACAAATCAAAAAGAAGAAGTAAAACTGTCACTGTTTGCAGATGACATGATACTGTACATAGAAAATCCTAAAGATGTCACCAGAAAATTACTAGAGCTAATCAGTGAATTTAGTAAAGTTGCAGGATACAAAATTAATGCACAGAAATCACTTGTATTCCTATACACTAACAACAAAATATGAGAAAGAGAAATTAAGGAAACAATCCCATTCACCATTGCAACAAAAAGAATAAAATACCTAGGAATAAACCTACCTAAGGAGGCAAAGACCTGTACTCAGAAAACTATAAGATACTGATGAAAGAAATCAAAGATGACACAAACAGATGGAGAGATATACCATGTTCTTGGATTGGAAGAATCAATATTGTGAAAATGACTATACTACCCAAAGCAATCTACAGATTCAATGCAATCCCTATCAAATTACCAATGGCATTTTTCACAGAATTAGAACAAAAAATTTTACAGTTTGTATGGAAACATGAAAGACCCCGAACAGCCAAAGCAATCTTGAGAAAGAAAAACGGAGCTGGAGGAATCAGGATCTGTGATTTCAGACTATACTACAAAGCTGTAGTAATCGAGACAGTATGGTACTGGCACAAAAACAGAAATATAGATCAATGGAACAAAATAGAAAGCCCAGAGATAAACCCACACACCTATGGTCACCTAACCTATGACAAGGAGGCAAGAATATACAATGGAGAAAAGACAGTCCCTTCAATAAGTGGTACTAGGGAAACTGGATAGCTACATGTAAAAGAATGAAATTAGAACACTCCCTAACACCATACACAAAAATAAACTCAAAATGGATTAAAGCCTTAAATGTAAGACTGGACACTATAAAAGTCTTAGAGGAAAACATAGGAAGAACACTCTTTGCCATAAATCACAGCAAGATCTTTTTTGTCCAACCTCCTAGAGTAATGAAAATAAAAACAAAAATAAACAAATGGCACCTAATTAAACTGAAAAGCTTTTGCACAGCAAAGGAAACCATAAACAGATGAAAAGACAACCCTCAGAATGGGAGAAAATATTTGCAAATGAAGCAACTGACAAGGGATTAACCTCCAAAATATACAAACAGCTCATGCAGCTCAATATCAAAAAACAAACAAGCCAATCAAAAAATGGGTGGAAGACCTAAATAGACATTTCTCCAAAGAAGACATACAGATGGCCAAGAGGCACATGAAAAGATGCTCAACATCACTAATTATTAGAGAAATGCAAATCAAAATGAGGTATCACCTCACACCGTCAGAATGGCCATCATCAAAAAATCTACAAACAATAAATGCTGGAGAGGGTGTGGAGAAAAGGGAACCCTCTTGCACTATTGGTGGGAATGTAAATTGATGCAGCCACTATGGAGAACAGTATGGAGCTTCCTTAAAAAACTAAAAGTAGAATTACCATATGATCCAGCAATCCCACTGCTGGGCATAAACCCTAAGAAAACCATAATTCAAAAAGACACATGCACCCCAATGTTCATTTCAGCACTATTTACAATAGCCAGGACATGGAATCAACCTAAATATCCATCAACAGATGAATGGATAAAGAAGATGTGGTACATATATACAATGCAATATTACTCAGCCATAAAAAGGAATGGAATTGAGTCATTTGTAGAGACATGGATGGACCTAGAGACTGTCATACAGAGTGAAGTAAGTCAGAAGGAGAAAGACAAATATCATATATTAACACATATATGTGGAATCTAGCAAAATGGTCCAGATGAACCTATTTGCAAAGCAGAAATAGAGACACAGACGTGGAGGACAAACGTATGGACACCAAGGGGGTAAAGGGCGGGGTAGGATGAATTGGGAGGTTGAGATTGACATATATACACTACTATGTATAAATAGATAACTGGGGCTTCCCTGGTGGTGCAGTGGTTAAGAATCCACCTGACAATGCAGGGGACAGGGGTTCGAGCCCTGGTCCGGGAAGATCCCACATGCTGCAGAGCAACTAAGCCCATGCACCACAACTACTGAGCCTGAGCTCTAGAGCCTGTGAGCCACAACTACTGAAGCCCATGTGCCACAACTACTGAAGCCCGCGTGCCTAGAGCCCATGCTCCGCAACAAGAGAAGCCACCACAATGAGAAGCCCGTGCACTGCAACAAAGAGTAGCCCCCGCTCTCAGCAACTAGAGAAAACCCGTGTGCAGCAGCGAAGACCCAATGCAGCCAAAAATTAAATAAATAAATTAATTAATTAATTTTAAAAAATAAAATAAAATAGATAACTAATGAGAACCTGCTGTATAGCACAGGGAACTCTACTCAATGCTCTGTGGTGACCTTAATGGGAAGGAGATCCAAAAAAGAGGGGATTTATGTATACATATAGCTGATTTACTTCACTGTACAGCAGAAACTAACAACATTGTAAAGCAACTATACCCCAATAAAAAAAAAAATTTTTTTAAATAGAATGTATATATATGTATAACTTAGCCACTTTGCTGTACAGCAGAAATAACACACCATTGTAAACCAACTATACTTCAATTTAAAAAAAATGGATTTCTGGGGCTTCCCTGGTGGTGCAGTGGTTGAGAATCTGCCTGCCAATGCAGGGGACACGGGTTCGAGCCCTGGTCTGGGAAGATCCCACATGCCGCAGAGCAACTGGGCCCGTGAGCCACAATTACTGAGCCTGTGCGTCTGGAGCTTGTGCTCCACCACAAGAGAGGCCGCGACAGTGAGAGGCCCGCGCACTGCAATGAAGAGTGGCCCCGCTTGCCGCAGCTGGAGAAAGCTCTCGCACAGAAACGAAGACCCAACACAGCCATAAATAAATTAATAAATTAATTTAAAAAAAATTTTTTTAAATGGATTTCTTGTAGACAGCATATAACTGGGTCTTGTTTTTTAATCTATTCCAACAACCTCTGTCTTTTAATTGGTGTATTTAGAGCATTGACATTTTAAGTGATTATTGATATAGCTGATTAATATCTACCATGTTTGTTACTGTTTTCTATTTTTTGCCCTGTTCTTTGCTTCTTTTTTTTTTTTTTAATTCCAAACGTTTTCTGCTTTTTGTGGTTTGTTTTTGGGTTTTTTTGGCTGCATTGGTTCTTCATTGCTGCACGTGGGCTTTCTCTAGTTGCAGTGAGCAGGGGCTACTCTTCATTGTGGTGCGCGTGCTTCTCATTGCGGTGGCTTCTCTTGTTGTGGAGCATGGGCTCTAGGCACATCGGCTTCAGTAGTTGAGGCACGTGGGCTCAGAAGTTGTGGCTTGTGGGCTCTAGAGCTCAGTCTCAGTAGTTGTGGCACATAGGCTTAGTTGCTCTGCGGCCTGTGGGATCTTCCCAAACAAGGGATCGAACCTGTATCCCCTGCATTGTCAGGTGGATTCTTAACCACTGCACCACCAGGGAAGTCCCTTTTGTGGGTTTTTTGTGTGTGTGAATTTTTGAATTTTATTTTATTTATTTTTTTATACAGCAGGTTCTTATTAGTTACCCATTTTATACATATTAGTGTATATATGTCAATCCCAATCTCCCAATTCATCACACCACTTTTGTGGTTTTAACTGAGCATTTTATGATTCCATTTTCTCTCCTTTCTTAGCATATCAATTGTATTTCTTTTTAAACTTTTTTTAGTGGTTGCCCTAGAGTTTGCAATATACATTTACAACTAATCCAAGTCTGCTTTCAATCAATACTACTCCATTTCATGGATCGTGCTAGTATCTTCTAATAACAAAATATTCCCAAATCCTCCCTCTTGTCCCTTGTATCATTATCATTGTTGTCATTGATTTCACTCATATATAAGCATACATAAGCACATATATACACATAATCCATATATAAATATATAATCAAATACATTGTTGCTATTATTATTTTGAACAAACTGTTGTCTGTTAAATAAATTAAGAAAAATAAGTTTTGGGACTTCTCTGGTGGCGCAGCGGTTAAGAATCTGCCTGCCAATGCAGAGGACACAGGTTCGAGCCCTGGTCCGGGAAGATCCCACATGCTGTGGAGCAACTAAGCCCATGTGCCACAACTGCTGAGCCTGTGCTCTACAGCCTTCGAGCCACAACTACTGAAGCCCATGCGCCTAGAGCTAGTGCTCCACAACAAGAGAAGCCACCGTGATGAGAAGCCCGTGCACTGCAATGAAGACCCAACACAGCCAAAAATAAATAAATAAATAAATTTTAAATAAAGAAAAATAAGTTTTTATTTTATTTTTATTCATTCTCCAATAATCTTTTTAAATGTAGATCTGAGTTTCTGACCATATCAATTTTCCTTCTCTCTGAAGAGCTTTTAACATTTCTTTCAAGACAGGTCTCCTGGCAACAAATTCCTTCAATTTTTGTCTGTCTGGGAAAGTCCTTATTTCTCCTTCACTTTTGAAGGATAATTTTGCAGGGTACAGAATTCCAGGTTGGTGAATATTTTTTTCTCCACACTTTAAAGTTTCACTTTACTTTCATCTTGCTTAAATTATTTCTGAGAAGTATGATATAACTCTTACCTTTGCTCCTCTACAGGTAAGGTATTTTATCTCTCTGGCCTCTTTTAGGGTTTTTTCTTTATCTTTGGTTTTCTGAATTTGAATATGATATGCTAAGGTGTAGTTTATTTGTTTTTTTGTTTGTTTGTTTTGCATTTATCCTGCTTGTTGTTCTCTGAGCTTCCTGAATCTGTGGTTTGGTGTCTGACATTAATTTGGGGAAATTTTCAGTCATTGTTCCTTCAATTACCGCTTCTGTTCCTTTTTCTCTTTCTTCTCCTTCCAGTGTTCCCATTACACATGTTACACATTTTGTAGTTGTCCCACAGTTCTCAGATATTCTGGGGGTTTTTCCCAACACCATCCCCCCACCCAGTCTTTTTTCTTTTTTTTTTTTTTCAGTTTTGGAAGTTTCTATATAACAATATTCAAGCTCAGAGACTCTTTCCTCAGCCATGTCTCAGACCAGTAATGAGCCCATTAAAGGCATTCTTCATTTCTGTTAGTGTTTTTGGTCTCTAACATTTTATCTTGATTCTTTCTTAGAATTTCCATCTCTTTGCTTACATTATCCATCTGTTCTTGCATGCTATCTACTTTTTAAAAAATAATCTTTATCATATTACTCATAATTTTTAAAAAATTTGGCCTGATAATTCCAACGTTTCTGCCATATCTGACTCTAGTTCTGATGCTTGTTCAGTGTCTTCAAACTCTGTTTTTTGACTTTTAGTATGCCTTGTAATTTTTCGTTGAAAGGTGGACATGATGCCCTGGGTAAGTGGAACTGGGGTAATGAGCCTTTAGTAATGTAGTTGTAAGATGTGGGAGGAGGGGATGCATCCTGTAGTCCTATGATTAGGTCTCAGTCTTTTGGTAAGCCTGTGGCCCTGGACTGTGAACTTCACCAGTGCTTCTCAGAATTTTTCCTCCCTTCAGTGGAAAAGGATGACAAGAAGGGACTAGATTGTGTACTTCCCTTCCCCCCATGGAAGTCTAGAGTGGGGTGGAGTAGGTTAGGCTCTGGTAAAAGAGTTCTCCTGAGGACAGGCCTTGTTAGAACAGAATACTCTGGTGTATTTCAAAATGCTTCCTTTTCTCCTCCCTATGCAGGAAGCACAAGGGGATTTTTCTCCAGTATTCACTATGAGAACCTCATAGAGCTCTTGGTTGTAAAACTCACAAAAGTGTGAAGGCCCCTCTGTGACTGGGTCTCCCTGGAGCTTCTATTTCTTGGGCTTGTCTACACTGAGCCTCCAGCAATCTGTCAATTACAGTTTAGGATTTCCTACCCTGTTATTTGTTCCCATGGTGGTTTCTGCTCCAGGATGCTGTAATTCTCTGTATCCATCTGTCTGTCTCTCCAACTTTGTGGGCAGCTGTTTGCCCAGTTATTTCACTTCTCTGACAGATATAAGAAGACTTGTTGATTTTTCACTTTATTCAGCTTTGTACTTATTGTTAGGATGGTGTGAAGGTTTCTAAGCTTCTTATAAGGCAGACCAGAAACCAGAAGTCTAAAGTTTTATTTTTTATATTTAGCTCTGTAATAAATCTGGAGTTAAATTTTGTGCATGATGTAATATGGATATCAAATTTTATTTTGTTTTTATATGGTTAGCCAAGTGGTACAACACCAGTTATTGAATAGTCCATTCTTTCCTTACTTATTTTTCAGTACTGCCTCTGCAGTATATCAAGATCCTACATATATTTGAATCTGTTTCTGAGCTTTCTATTTTACTCCATTGTTCTTTCCATCTACTCCTATACCAATGCCATACTGTCTTAATTACTATATTTTTATAATAATAGTTCTAGATTATTATGCTGGCAATCAATTTACTGAAAGCCATTTCTTCCCATTTTTAACAGTTTCATTGAGTTATAATTTACATACTCTAAAATTCACCCACTGCAAATGTACAATTCAGTGATTTTAGTAAATTTGTAGAGTCGTGCAATCATCACAATTCAGGTTAAGAACATTTCCACTGTTTCATAAAGTTCCTTCATTTTGTAATTAACCCCCACACCTACCCACCACCCCTCCAGCTCTAGGCAACAACTGATCTGTTCTTTGTCTCTACAAATCGGCCTTTTCCAGACATGTCATATAAACGGAATCACACAATATGTAGTCTCTGCAAAAGCCAATTTTTAAGTCAATCCATCTAATGCCCAATTTGCTAACCTTTATCATATTAACTAATTTTTCAAAAATTTTAAGAAATAACCATCTTGAATATATTAAATAATAAATTAATAAATATATTAAAATATGACAATATTCTTCTTGAGACTATTTTCTCATATAGTCTCATTCTCTATATAGAATATGTATATTCTAAATTACATTTTTGTAAGCAGCATTTGAAGGAATATTTGGTTTGCAAAAAGTTAGTGTATGAAGAATGTATTCCTGAATATTTTAATATAGTCTTGAATACACTCATGTATAGATTTTTATCTTTTCTCATATATATTGCTTATAAGAATATACTAATGAAGATTATGTTATTGTAAAGTCATTAATTATATCATGAGTATATGATGATTATACTTGAGGTATATAGTCTTGAATATATCCTTGACTATATTTACTACGTTGAATATATCCTTGCTTAGAATTCTTATAACTAAAGTCAAGAAAATTGCTTATAACACATTGTGGCTACTCAGTACATCTTGCAAATTCTGTGAGTCAGTCATTTGTGTAATTAATTCTTCAGTAAATTGGCTTTTGGCAAACTGGCCATTCATTGAATTGGCCATTTGACAAATTGGCATTTGGTGAAGTGGCCAACTTGAAAATATGTCTTGATAGCTTATGAAACAAATCCTTTACCTTTCTTCTTTTTCAGATTTATGTTGGTTAATTATGCATTTCTACTTTAATGTAAAAATCTTAGAGTCAGATTAAGGTCTGTGAAAAATCCTATTGGAACTTTGTTTGGAATTACACTGAATAGTAAGTCTTGCCTAAGAGGTTATTATTGGTGTCTAGAAGTTCCAGTGGTTTTATATGCTTGTGCTGTACCCAGACTTAGACTCTTAGGTCTAAAAGTTTGGGTTTGGGGTTTTCCATGTAGATAATTATGTCTGTAAATAATAATTTTTTTCTCTTTCCTTCCTTATAACTAATTTTTTTCCTTGTGTTATTACATCTTTAGGGCCTCTTGTTAAGAGGAGCAATAGAATACATCCATGTCTTTTTCTTGACATCAAAGGAAATCCTGCTAAACTTCAAAATTTTAGTAAGACTGTAGATTTTTGGCTGACACTCTTTATCAGATTAAAACAGGTCACTTCTCTTTCTGGTTAGATAACATTTTCTTTTCTTTTTTCTTTTTCTTTTCTTTTTTTTTTTTTTAGTTATGAAAGAGTATTAAATTTTATTGAATATCTTCTGCATCTGCTGAGATTATCAGAAGTTTTTTCTCTTTTAATCTGATAAGTGGTTACTTAACATTGATATACCCTCTGCTATTGAGTGATACATTCCTAGGATAAATTCTACTTGGTCAAGACATATTATGCTTATAAACACTTCTGAAGTTGACTTGATTTAGTATTTTACATCTACATTCATAAGTAACATTGCCATATGACTTTCTTTCTTTCTTTCTATCCATCTTACAATTTCCTATTATCCTACTATCCTTGTACAGGTTTAATACCAAGGTTAACTAGCTGTATAAAACGAGTTAGTTTTTTCTTACTTTCTGTTCTCTGGAACATTTTGTTTTGATGATGGATTTAGGTTCTGATTTAATTTATTTAATAATGATTACAGGTCCTTAAAGTTAGCAAATTTCCCTGAGTCAGTTTTTTTTTAACTTTTTATTTTATATTGGAGTATAGCCGATTAACAATGTTATGATATTTTCAGGTGCACAGCAAAGCAACTCAGCCATACATATACATGTAACCATTCTCCCCCAAACTCCCCTCCCTTCCAGGCTGCCACAAAACATTGAGCAGAGTTCCCTTTGCTATACAGTAGGTCCTTGCTGGTTATCCATTTTAAATATAGCAGTGTGTACATGTTGATCCCAAACTCCTTAACTATACCTTCCCCCGATCCTTCCCCTCTGGTAACCATAAGTTCATTCTCTAAGTCTGTGAGTCTGTTTCTGTTTTGTAAATAAGTTCATTTGTATGGTTTCTTTTTAGATTCTGCATATAAGGGATATCATATGATATTTCTCTTTGTCTGACTTACTTCACTCAGTATGACAATCTCTAGGTCCATCCATGTTGCTGCAAATGGCACTATTTCATTCTTTTTAATGGCTGAGTAATATTCCATTGTATATATGTACCACATCTTCTTTATCCAATCTTCTGTCGATGGACATTTAGGTTGCTTCCATGTCTTGGCTATTGTAAATAGTGCTGCAATGAACATTGGGGTGCATGTATCCTTTTGGACCATGTTTTTCTCTGGAGATACACCCAGGAATGGGATTACAGGATCATACGGTAGCTCTATTTTTAATTTTTTAAGGAACCTCCATACTGTTCTCCATAGTGGCTGCATCAATTTACATTCCCAGCAACAGTGTAGGAGGGTTCCTTTTTCTCCACACCCTCTCCAGCATTTATTATTTGTAGACTTTTTGATGATGTATGCCTCTGCTTTTCATTTTGATAATTTTCCATTTATCTAATTTTCCAAATGTAATGGCATAAAGTTGTCTGTAGATTATTTTATGATTTTAAAATTTCTACTGCTTCTGTAGTTATGTCCCCTTTTTGCTACCCGATATTATTACTTATATATTTTCTGCTTAATCTATTAATCTGATTGAAGTGTACTCAAATCTCCCACTGTAATTTTTTATTTAATTTTTTCCCTTATAATTATGTTAGTTTTTACTTTAAATATTTTGAGACTATCTTATTAGGCACATACAATTTCATGATAATCATGCCTTATTTGTTAATTGTTCTATTGATCATGTAATGTCTCACTTTATCTGCATTTTTGCCTTTTGCCTTAAATTATATTTTGTCTGATATGAATAGCTATTTTGATTAGTATTTGCCTTGTACATATATGTCTCTTATTTCTGAAAATAAGATACTGTGTGTATACTATACACACAGTTCTGTACCTAGATTTTGTGGAAAAAAAATTGTTGGGGGAAAATAATATGCACATAGAAAATGAAAAAAACATAAATAGAGTTAATAACTATAAAGTGTACACCTGTGTAACCACCACTCAAATCAAGAAACAGAACACTGCCAGCACTCCAGAGCCTCGCGTCTGCCTCTCCTTTCCCATCCACTCCCCACCTCCGTGCAGAGGGAAACATTATCTTGACTTTGTGGTATTCATTTCCTTGTTTTCCTCTATAGTTTTGCCTCCTCTGAATGCATCTCTAAACAGTAAAGTTCAGCTTTGCCTGTTTTTAAACTTTATGTTGATGGAATCATACTGTATACATTCTTTTGTGTCCTGCTCTTTTTTTTCCCCAATATTACATTTTTAAGACCTCTCCATGTTGTTGAATATAATGCACTTCGCTTTTTCCACTTGCAGATACACCTTGGAGATTGTTCCAAAGTGCTGCATGTAAGAACAATGATTTATTCAACCAGGCAGGGTCAGAGAGAAGACTTGGGAGAAATGGAGAGCAGGTGAGAGAGTGGTGGATGGAGGGTTTCAGAGAATTCTACGGATACCTCTTAATGGTCAAGGCTGACCGTGGCTAGTTACAGGTCTGGCGGCACTGGCTGTTACTCTGTCACCAACAGCGCATCTGTCGGTGTCTCCTTTCCACTGGGCTGGGAAGCTGCTCGGCTCATGGAGACAAGGAAGACGGAGAGCAAAGGGAACAGTTTCTTGCCTTTTCTCCCAGTGCAGTGTAAGTTTGGAACATTCTTGTTTCTTTACTCTTAATACCATAACAACCTATTTATATTTATCACCGCTTCTCCTACGTTACAGAACCCTTTTCCCTTCCCCCCCGGTCAGCACGGAAACATTAGAGTAATACTCTTTTCTCAGTTAACCTTTCCTTCCAGGATAGTTTATTTTTGAGAGGAAACATTTGATAAAGCTCAGAGTAATTTTAAATACATGATTTGCCATGTTAACACTTGTCACTTATCATATGCACTTCAGTCTGACCTCCCTGCCATTCTGTTAACCTTCAGAGGCGCGTTAAAGCAAGCCATTTGCAGCCGCCCTGTGAAAACTCTGCATTTAAATTGCTTTTCCTCCTTTCCCCAAATTTTCCATAACTATAAATAAATTTAATTACCAGTCCAAGAAGTGTAAGCAAATCTTCTATTACATTTTTTAAGTCTTTTATCTCCCTCCTGTCCCTCCGCCAAATATACAGTTTATCAGGCAGCCTCCTTGCTTCTAGGGGCGCCAGTCCTCCTCAGCTCTCCTCCCGCTAATAAAAATCTGAGTCTGTTCCCTTCTGTCCAGAAGGGTTTCCTGAGAGTTTCAGTCCCACCTAGCACTCCAGGGCCTACCCTGCAGACAAGAGCCTTTCTGTAAAGGAGGTAGGTGGGAACCGACATTTGGGTCTCCTCAAATGTCTTTTTGGCCTCCTTTCATTGGCAGCAAAATGGGGCACAGCCAAGGTTTTGTTCTCATCATGCCATGAGTGTAAATTTCCTTCTGTCACCATGAGGTCAGGTCAAATGACATCTTGAAAAGGCACACTAATAACAATTTACCCTGAAGGCTTTATTCTTTTCAAAGCATAGGCATTATCTCATTTGTTCGTTTTATTTTTTTATTTTTTTATTTTTTTAAAGGATTTTCTTATTTATTTATTTATTTATTTTTGGCTGTGTTGGGTCTTCGGTTCGTGCGAGGGCTTTCTCCAGTTGCGGCAAGCGGGGGCCACTCTTCATCGCGGTGCGGGGACCGCTCTTCATCGCGGTGCGCGGGCCTTTCTCTATCGCGGCCCCTCCCGTCACGGGGCACAGGCTCCAGACGCGCAGGCTCAGCAATTGTGGCTCACGGGCCCAGCTGCTCCGTGGCATGTGGGATCTTCCCAGACCAGGGCTCGAACCCGTGTCCCCTGCATTAGCAGGCAGATTCTCAACCACTGCGCCACCAGGGAAGCCCTGTTCGTTTTATTTTTAATTATATAATAGTGTAATCAACTGTAGTCGATATATAATACCGTGTTATCAACTATATATTTCATTTGTTCTAGACAAGATCTTCATAATGTCAGAAAGACAGGCATTTTCCTACCTCCCCTTGATGCAGATGGGGAAATTAAGGCACATTACACACACACACACACACACACACACACACACACACTCCTATCTCCAGAGTTGATTCTTTGACTCTCACACTCTATGCTTTCAAGCCATCTTCTTCCTCTCTGCTCCTTCCTTAGCCACATCCAAAACTCCTCTGTAGTGACAACACTGGGGTTTAGAGCAGGGGCTGCTAGACTCCTTCCCCAGAACTGCTGGGGGAAAAGCATCCTGGTCTCTGGAGCTTTCTGTGCCTGTTGGTCCCTCCCTCAGTTTACCCACCAGATCCTTGCTGCCCATCACCTCCTCAGAGTCCCGCACAGTGAATCAAGGGACCAGGCTTACTTTATCCTTTCTGATCCATGCTACTCAGAGTCATACACCATCCCTCAGGTACCTCCCTCCTTGAGCCCAGGACTCTTGGAGGGGTGATCTGGCTGCCTGACTGCCCACCTTTGGTCTCCTGGCCCATAGCACCAGCTGCCTCTGGGCCTTTAGGTTCTGGGACCTTGGAGTTGGTCTTTCTAGAATTGACCTTGGGTCAGGAGGAAGTGGGACATGCTGCTCAGATGGGAGCAGGAAGACCTAAGCAAGAGAAAGACCGAGCAGGACTGGAGAGGACCCTGACCCTTCATTCCAGGCAGAGGAGGAGAAACATTCCCCATAATCTGTCTACTAATGGCTGGCTAAGAGCAGGATAAACTCATGCACGGCATTCAGGGAAAGCTGGCAAAACTGCTGCCCACTTATAGCTAATAATAGCAATGATAGTAATGATCATAAGAATTATGTGTGCCAGACACGCTTTTAAGAGCTTTATATGTAATAACTCATTTAATCCTCCAGCAGTCCTATGCAGGAGGCAATATTATAGCTGGGAGGATTGAAGTACAGAGAGGTAAGCATGTTTTCTAAGGTCACACAATTAGTGGTAGAGTGAGTATTTAAAATCAGAGATTTGGCCTCTAGAGTCCATACTCCTAACCATTACACTTGAGAATTGCTGAGGCCAAGACAAAATTTGAACCTTGTTTTAACAGGTTTATAACTTCAGATGCCTTCGGCTGCAAGTATCAGAAACTTTATTTCAAAATGACTTACACATACACCAAGGATGAACCTTGAGGACGTTATGCTAAGTGAAATAAGCCAGTCACAAAAGACAGATACGTGCTGTAGATTCCACTTACCTGAGGTTCCTAGAGTAGTCAAATTCATTGAACCAGAAAGTAGCATGGTGGTCGCCTGGGGCTGGAGGGAGGGGGGATGGGGAGTTCGTGTTTAATGGGTCCAGAGTTTCCATTTGGGAAGATGAAAGTTCTGGAGATGATGGTGGTAATGGCTGTACAACAATGTGAATGTACTTAATGCCGCTGAACTGTTCACTTAGAAATGGTTAAAATGGTAAATTTCACGTTACGTATACTTTACCATAAATTTTTTTAAAAAGAAAAAATTGACTTCCTCTATAAGGAAGTTTAAAATGATCACACAGCACACAAAGTCCAGAGATAGGGCAACTCCGTAGTGTGTGATCAGTGGCTCAGTGACATCATGGAGGACCCAGAGCCATTTCCATCTTTCTCCTGGGCCATTTCTGGGTGAGTATCTGGCTCTCCTCATGGTCACATGATGGTTGCTGCAATTGGACACATCACATCCAGACATGACAAAATACAGAGGGAAGAGAGACCATTTCTTCCTGGGGAGGAATGGGTTTCCTTAGGAGAGAGGAAACATTTCCCAGAAGACTCTCAGCACATCCATCCACATTTCACTCTCCAGAATTACATCACCCGCCCATGTCTAGGGGGACCATCAGGCCCATCTTGGACCAATCATGACTTGCCCTTTGGACCTGGGACCACAGCCAGCGCCCCCTGAAGTTGAAGACCACATGAAGTAGGTCGTACCGGAACAAGAGAGGCTCTGTTAGGAAGGTGGGGGTCAGAGAGGATGCTGAAAAGACACCCAACCATGTCTGCTGTGACTTTGTAAAATAATACTTAATAAGGTCATTTATTAGTCATGTTCACCACAATTGTGTGGCACCCACTGAAACATGCGGCACGAGTACCTGTTAGATTAAGCTGTTCTAAGGTTTTGGCGTTTTGTTTTTCTAATCCTTGCAACACTATCTCTTCTGTAGCTCATTTGGTACAATCACCTTCTCATAACGGCTTAAAAATATAAAATTTGCTGCGGTTACCAGTGCAATTTTCAGAATAGTCACTAAATTTCTTTTTCACTGGAGAAAGTTTAGGGCCAGGAAAGAAGGGAGGAGATACATGGAAGAGGTGAGCATCCTGAAGGAGCAAATCACTACCCCGTCCCCACCCACCTCTGCGCACACACACGCAGGGGACAACAGCGAGAGCCTTGGCTGCAGAGCCAGAAACTGGGTTCCAAACGTGGCTAGGATAAAATAGGGACTGTTGACTTTGGGCAAGTGACTTAATCTTTTCAAACCCTAATGTCTTTATCCTAAAAGCAGGTGAAAGCAGTGTCAGACTGTAGACATGTAAGAAGTTGTTGTGAGGGACTGAGGTAATCCTGGGCTCTTCCCTTTCCCTCACCACCACTTTCCTTCAGCTGCCAAGTCCTGTTGGTCCCCCTCTAACACCCGGGATAGTCATCCCTTCCTCTCCATCATCATCTTGCATCACCATCCTGTACCTGGACTTGCTGTAATAATTCCCTAACTGGCTTCAGGTCTCTAATCTTCAGCCTCTCCAATCCATTCGCCCTGCAAGTCTAAGAGAAACCTTTCAGAAACACACATCTGATCATACTGTCCTTCTGTTGTTGACGGGATGAAGCCAAACCCTGTGGCGTGGGCCACCAGGCCCTGGGACGGGGTCTGGCTGGTTCCCTGGTCATGCACCTTCCACCTGCCCCCAGCCCCGCTGTCCCTGCACTGCCTGGAAGCACCTCGCACCCTTGTTTACACTCCTCCGTTAATCGGAAATGCTCTCCCTCTCTCCTGCCAGGCAAATACATCCTCTATTTTAGTGGAGTTTGGAGTCAGCTGAGTCCAAATTCCATCTCAGCTCTAACCAGCTGTGAGACCTTGGGAAATAGTAGCCTTACCCTTCTGATTCTCAAGTTCACAATAGGTCCAGTGCTGCTTACAGGGTTGTGAGAATTAGACCACAGGCAGGGACAGTGCCCAGGACAGCTCCTGGCTCCTGGTAAGTTCCTCCAAAGACAGTTGTTATTATTGGCACTTCCTCTGGGAAAAATTTCCAAGCCCCTAGAACAGTCCCTTCTTCACTTCCACATGGAACCCTTTCTGTAGACCTACTCCAGCAGCCCTAACATGTTTGGAAATGAGGGCAGCACTTATTCCAGTTCAAGGTTCCCCCCATCCTCACCCCCGACCCTGGACCATAAGCTCCTGGAGGGCAGGAACTAGCTTATTTAACTTTGAATCCTCAAGGTCCAGTCCAGGGTGTTTCACAGGGCAGGTGCTTCCCTAAGTGTGTGTGTCCACCCCGGACCAGTTAACAACCCATCGACTGCTTTCTTGGAACATCACCCTTGTGCCCAGCCCCGTGCAAGGAGGCTCTGGCCGAACTTCTCCAGGGAGATGCCAGAATCCCATCTGTACTTGGGGGTAAAAGCCTGGTAGGTATAACAACCTTGACTTCCATCAGTCCGGGTCCCCTGGGTAACCCAGCTGGGTCCCCCAACATGCCTGGGTGACCCCATTGTCTTCCCTGCCCACTACCATCCAAGACTGGAGGTCAACTTATTTCAACACCCAAATTGCTTTTCCCTCTCTCCTTTCCTCTGGTGAACAGAAAGTAGCATCCCAGGGCCATTGTGTGTCCTCCGTATCTCCCAAGTCAATTTGTTGGCCTTGTTTTCAGATGAGGCAAGTCCTTCCGCACCTGACTAGGCCTCCAGCAAGGTCTCGGGAAGGAGCGGCATGAGGATCTGGCCCCGGTAAGCAGGGGTCAGATTGTTGGCTGGGTTCCTGCAAACAGTCTTCATGTCCACAACTTTCTTTTTTTTCTCCTGAGCCTGTGGACAAGGCTAGACAGAAAGTCTGGCTTACCTCCACTCCTCCCCCCAAGCCCACTACATTTTTATATTGCTCCGAGGTTAATAGCCATGTCGTGTGGGGTCATAGAAGACATCTGTGTCTCAGATAATATGCTTACAGTGATTACCACACATAATTGACTGACCTTCCCTCATTCTTTCCCTGCTGCAGGCCGCGGCTGATAGGATGAACAAGCCACAAGAGTTTATTTTCCATCACACATCATTGTGCTGCTGAGCAAATATGTTAGCAAGCTTTGAATGAGCCACCTTTTCAAGCTCTAGGTTTTCAGAGTTAAAATAGGAAGCTATGACCAACCCAATAATATTAGATTTTAAATCAGCTTTGGGCCACCCTACTCAGAGCACTATTGAGGGTCTCCTGGAAAACCAGGTTTGGAGCACGAACGCTGTAGAATCCTCTTGCCTTCAACATCATCCTTCTTCACGTTACTTTGGGGGGACTGGGGAATCTTGATACTCCTTGTTGCAGCCTCTGGGGCTTTAGAGGGAGAGAAAAATTAGCCCTTGGGTGCCCAGCGAACACTGGTCCCAAAGGGTAAATGGAGTTCAGCCTTCTGAAGTCAGCTCATCCCATCGTACTACTGGCCACACGGGCCCCAGCCACCAGCTCCTGCATCTGTCCACCATCACAGGTCCACATGGCCTCAACAAAGCACATCCTAAGCTCTCAGCAAATAGATCCCTCCTTCTGTGAAGACAACGAAGACTCACGATCCAAGAGAGAATGGAAAACTAGGAGACTGAAATGAAAAAATTCCCCAAAGCAAACTTCAAAATGTTACATTAAGATTTTAAAACTTTTTAATAATGTTTTACCTTAGCTCTATTCCATCTATCTAGCAATTAATCCATCAGCCTTCACATAATACACACCTACAGGAAACGCGATTACAAGTCTCTGGGTTGGATTCCACTGTGAATTACTAATATGATAACACTCGGGAATTCCAAGCTCCTGTGTCATTCAGCATCCCCTCTGCCCACCCCACCCCTCCCCAGTAAGTTCTTTCTTGTGTGTCTTGGAAGACAAGGGCGGGGCTCAGTGGCTCCCCTGGGATTGGGTCCTGGCCCCTGGGGAACCAACCAGGGTCTAATTCTCAGTGGTACCACCTCACCCAGATCTAAAATCACAATGTTTGCACTTAAAACTCACATCAACTCTCCAGATCTCTACAGTGTTGCACCTTGGGAAGATTAACTGGAAAGCAAGTGTCAACAAGAAAGTTTTCTGCCACAGTTTATCACATGAGTGTTGCTTCACAGTCATTTTAATTTGTGCAATAACCTAAACTGGGCTCTAGTTGCCACTTAGAGAAATCCACCTGGAATTGTCGATTCACCAACGCTTCATGTAAGTCATCCATGTCTTCTGGCGGCAGGGGAGGGACCAAGGAGAAAGGCGGGGGGAGAGACTGTAACTGCTTAACAGAAAAATTATACATATTCTGAACATATGGGTGATCTTTAGAAAATCTCAGCATCACTTCATAATTATATACTACAAGTTTTAATTAACTAAAGCTCTGCAAATCATAATGCCTTATTAAAATGCAATTAATCCTTTGATTAAAAAACAAAAAGCACAAGTATTTACAACAAAAACACAAGTAGAATAATTACAAATATCATGTACCCATTTCTTTTATTTGGGTGTCACTTATGATGTTGCCTGCTCCCTTCATTAATTCAAACACACACATTATCTCACATCCACAGCAGCGTGAGTGACAGTGGCCACCAAACACACAGCACTATATCCTATTGATTTCGGCAAATCCTGAACAATGCCATTTGCATGCTTGTTTCTGTAATAATAAAGATATGCCATTCAGAATTAAAGCCCGGCCAGGCTAGTGGCAACTAATTGTGTTGTATGTAATGAGTGCAATTTCAATTTGATATCACCCTCAGCTTTTCTTGCCGCACTCGCTAAGTACTTTCAAGTCTTTGTGGGGAAATAATTGATTTTTTTGTGCTGTGGGCACAAGAAAATTATTATGATCTTTTGAATAATGCCAAAGAAAAGACCATGAATGATTTAAATTGGTATATGAAGAAGGCTTCACCGTGGATGGCAGCTTGACTGACAACCTGCTAATGCAGTATCTAGATTAGCAGTTTTTAAGGAGGAAGCTAATATGAAACTAGTAAAACAGAAAAGGTTGCTACCAGGATTGGGTGGTGGCAGGGTGGTGGTAGTGAGGGTTGTTGTTCCATTTTATTTGTTATCCAGGGAGGACCAACAATTTGGGGATTTAAGGCATGACACGATTACATGATTGCCTGGCCCTCACCACTGAGGGTATGTTTCCAGTGATAAATGACACGTTTGAAATGGGCAGACAAGAGAGAGCTGAAGCGGGATTGTTAGAATGACTGCAGTTCAGCTGGGCAGACGCAATCGCGGTGGGCAGATCCCTGGGTCTGGAACATGAAAGTTAGTTGCCATCTTCTTTTGACATCCAACTCCGGGCAGAAATTGGGAGTAGGGTGGTAAGGGAGCTACTTTCTTTATTCCTTAATCTTTCCATTAGGAACAACCCCTCGATCCCACCGCGAGCGTGGCATGGGTCTAGCAGGAGAGCTAAAGTCTTTTTCTTAACCTGGATGATAACAGGGAAGGAAATCTAAACCTCAGACAGGTTTCCTTTGTGCCCATGAAATCTCAGATCTGCAAACCCAACCAGGACAACTGGTCCCCCTCCCCTTTCTCCCGCCTCCCCACCCCCCAGCTGAGCCTTTGCCCCAGTGTGGCAGCCTCGACTTCAACAAGGAGGAAATAAGCACCTTAGAAGGATGGCTCACCAATTCAAAACACAATTCCACCTTAAAATGCACCCACCTTCCAAATCTCATTCTTCAGAGGAGGGAGTGTTGTTAATTTACTTGGTCATAACTAAATAGTTTCTAATCTGGAGCAGGAGGCTGCTGGGAATATTGGACAGTTTAAAGGTTAATCACCATCGCCTGGTTACACAAGTGAGGCAGAACTAATTCCTCCAAAGGCAAATGGCTTGCAGTTTTATCAGCAGTGCAGATTAGAAGTGTTAATATACAGAACAGAATGGACGCTTAAGGGCCGGTTTTCCCCTTATCGGCAAACTTTGCAACAGAACTCAGCTCCCACACAACCTCTGCACTTCTATAATAAGGCCCCTTATTTTGCCTCTCGAGCAGAACTATCAAACAATCCTGTCCAAACCACTGCCACCAAAATCAGGGTATTACAGACCACGGCTAATTGGAAGATCACTATAATGAAGGAAAAGATAAAATACTTTGGCTGTTGGCCTAAAATGTGGATCAACGCAACATAGGAAGCTATCTTGCTATGTCACATTCTAAGAGATTTACATAAACAATAAACTCAATCCAACCGCCCCCCCAAAATACATCTTTGTTTACAGTAAATGCAACCTAAAACCGGACTAGAGGGGGCGGGAGAGGTGCTTTACATAGGCAATATGATTAGGCCAGCAGTTTTGCAACCGTGCAGGAGAACAGGGACTGTGTGTATTTCCTCTCTTGCAATCAGCAGGGAGAAAGTGGTTTTTAATGTTCTCCACGCTTCCTATATCATAGATATTTAAATATTTGGACCACTCAGTATGCTAAAACGCTGTACCCGCCATACAAATTGACTTCCGTATTTCTACTGGGGCGGCAGCTGCCCTTCCAGGGCAGGAGGAAGGCAAGGACGTGGAAGGGGAGGGTTAAAAGGCTGCCACAAGCTGGTACCCAAGTGACTTGGTGGGTTTTCCTTTGGTGACTGGGGGGAGGAGGGGTAGATGCAGGTGTGAGAGGGTGGTGTTTTAAGAGAGCAAAATTAGAGACCACCAACCTCATCAAGCAGGGACTGAAATGTTTCCTTGATGGGAAATCGCTTATTATAACAAGGCCAAACATTCCAGGCACGTGAGGAAGAGACTCTCTGGGGGGCATGCACTAAAAGCAGATCCATCCAGGCGATGCATTCTGGAGTAAGGTTTCCTTTTTCCCATGTATACCAAGCAGCCTGGATGAACCCATCTCCCAGGCATTGTTCAGTGATTTTTCACCTCTGGCTGCTGGCTTTTCCCTGGACCCCAACACACCTATCTTTCCTGAGCCTTGGGGTAGCTAAAAAGGTGGGTTCCTGGGACTTCCCTGGTGGCGCCGTGGTTAAGAATCCGCCTGCCAATGCAGGGGACATGGGTTCAAGCTCTGGTCCGGAGGGATCCCACATGCCGTGGAGCAACTAAGCCCGTGCGCCACATCTACTGAGCCCACGTGCCACAACTACTGAAGCCTGAGCGCCTAGAGCTTGTGCTCCACAACAAGAGAAGCCACCACAATGAGAAGCCCTTGCACCTCAACGAAGAGTAGCCCCGACTCGCCGCAACTAGAGAAAGCCCGTGTGCAGCAACAAAGACCCAACACAGCCATAAAAAAAAAAAAAGTGGGTTCCTGTCTGCAATAGGCTTCCGTCATTCTCTTAGTCAATTTCTCACTCTTTTTATTGTGCAAGCTCCTATAAGAAGGAGCCATGGCTTCTGCCTGAATGGCCCACAGCACCTGGAAGAGTGTTCCCATTAGGTACCTCATAATTTACACCAACTGACTAATGAGCTCAATATATATTTACTGAATGCTGTAGAGGGTACAGGCTGCCTACAAGGAACTAGTGAGCCTACAGGGGAAGGCCAAGACTAGCCCCTCAGAGTTAGTACACTCCAGGAGACAAATGGCCACAGGATAAAAGGGAAAATGTGATGTGAAAGTGTGGCTAAGTGTCAACTACCCAGCCAAGGTAAGAAGTGTTCTGGGAGTTGAGGAGGGTGAGGCCTATGTGGTCTAAGTGATCAAGGGCCTTGAATGGGGCCCATAAGTCATTCATTTGCTTAGTCATTTTTTCACTCAACAAACACTTGTTCTGCTCCTACTGTGTCCCCAGCAATGTTCTAGACAGCAGGCATGCCAAGATGAGCAGAGTAAGGCCCTTGTCATCAACATGCTCACCATGGGAGAAGAGTAGGAGAGGCTGACACATAAGCCAATGATCCCAATACATAGGGATCTTGGCACTCCCGGATTTAACTTCTGACACTTTGGCTCATGTTAGGAGTCAGCGTTAAGCCACTGGTGAATTCAGACGTTGATGTCAGCTACTCTCAATCTGAGGTTTCCAAAGAGAGGCTAATGAAACTCTTAATAAAGGGTATGCTGAAGTTATCTCAATATTGTAAAATCCATGTAGAAGTCATATATTTAACTATCATAAGCAGAGTAAATATCAAGCGTCTACTTTTGGCTGGAATAGAGTAAGTCCACATGGCATTTCTTGGTGGTCAGAGCTTGACTGGCAGTTCTAACTGTTTAATAACAATGGGAAAGGAGTTATTTAAAATGCCATCTGTTAACAAATGTTGGAGGGGGTATGCAGAAAAAGGAACCCTCCTACATTGTTGGTCTGAATGTAAATTGGTGCAGCCACTATGGAAAACAGTATGGAGGTTCCTCAAGAAACTAAAAATAGAGTTGCAATATGATCCTGCAATCCCACTCCTGGGCATATACCCAGACAAAACTATAATTCGAAAAGATACATGCACCCCAATATTCATAGCAGCACTATTTACAATAGCCAAGACATGGAAACAACCTAAATGTCCATGAACAGATGAATGGATAAAGAAGATATGAGATATATATATATATATGTGTGTGTGTGTGTGTGTGTATACACACACACACACACACACACACACAATGGAATATTATTCAGCCATAAAAAAAATGAAATAATGCCATTTGCAGCAACATGGATGGGCCTAGAGGTTATCATACTAAGCAAAGTAAGTCAGAAAGAGAAAGACATATACCACATGATATAACTTATACTTGGAATCTAAAATATGACACAAATGAACATATCTATGAAAGAGAAATAGACTCACAGACAGAGAGAACAGACTTGTGGTTGCCAAGGAGGAGGGGTGGGGGAGGGAAGGATCGGGAATTTGGGATTAGCAGATGCAAACTATTATATATAGAATCGATAAACAACAATGTATAGCACAGGGAACCATAATCAACATCCTGTGATAAACCACGATGGAAAAGAATATGAAAAAGAATAGATATGTATAACTGAATCATTTTGCTATACAGCAGAAATTAACACAACATTGTAAATCAACTATACTCCAATGAAATTTTTTAAATAAATAAATAAATATATAAAATGCCATTTGTTTGATGGACTGTATCTTTTAAAATATAGTGGCCGGGGGTAAACTAATAAAAAGATGGAGACAGAAAGTTAGGAAAACAATGATCTTTATGCATGGCTTGTTGTCTAAGCTATTTAATTGACCCAGTGTTACAATTAGAAGTTTTGGTGTCACGTTAATGAAGCAAATTATTCCTCAGCACTTTTATGTAAGTAAGTGCAGCTGTACACATGCATCTCCTTCTGTTTCCAGCTGGAACACCTCCCTGACACCTCACCAGCTCAGCTGACCATCTGAGGCCTGGAACTTGGCTGTCCACGCTGTGAGTGGCCGTGGATGCTCCTCCACTGAAAATTAGTGGTTACCTGTGCTCACCTGTCTACAGTGATGAACACTTCCAGGCCCTGCCCGGGCTTCACTTGTCTCTTCTGGGCTAGATCCCTTCCTGTAAGCTCAGCCTCGGATAGGACCGAGTCTGATCATTAGTAGGTAAAGTTGCAGAGAGTCAGAGAAAGTCTCCAGTTGCTACTAGCCCAGGGTAGACTTGTAACTGGGCTTCCTGCCTGATTCTCTGATTCTTTCATCAGATATTTACCAAGTAACTATTAGGAGCCAGGTACTGTGCTAGGCTCCATGGCTATAAAAATTAATAAGGAATAATACTGTCTTCCCCCAAAGAGCTCTTGTCATTTTGAGGAGGGGTACCCATAAACAATGACACCACCAGTGTGATAAGGGTTCAGTGATAATACAGCAAGGACTTGTGAGGGAGACCCTAAGTCTATCTGGGTTTTCAGCAAAAGCTTCCCCAAGTAGGTGGTGCTGGATCTGAGCTTGAAAAATGGGTATGTTCACCTGGTGTCAGGGAATTTGGGGGTTCCACAAGTTGTAGAAAAAATGATACTCAGAGGAGCAGAAATAGTGTGTAGCAAGGCTCAGAAGAATGGGAAGTTCGCAGGTGTCATGGATGTTGAGTTGGGCTCTCTAGCATTCCTAAGGGCAAGAAGGCCATGATGAGCCTTACAGAGAAAATATATGTGTTAGTTAAGCTTTGTTTGGGCGTGAGTTATGGTGCTATTGGCCATGAGTTCAATGTTAATGAATCACCATAACATAACATACTGTATTACTTCAGTAACAAACAAATAAATAAATAGGGTATCTTTGAATAGAACCACATAAACCAAGGTTACGTGGTACTCACCACCTGATGGAAATGTGAGCAGAGGCTCACAGGAGCCTAACCCCTCATATCCCCTAGTAGCAATGGCTCAGTATTTGTGAATTCAGTGCTTACAGTGACTTTACAGAACATAACACCTATGAATAATGAGAACTGACCATGAATAGGATAAGGGATTCGTGGAGGGAGACAGAGGCCCCAGGCACTTTGGAGTTGGAGTTTTCCAAAGCTGGCAGGAAGTGGTTTGGTGATAGCAACTCCTTTACATAAAGACAAACTGTGTGGAGCTTTGGGGAACACTTACAAAGATGTTCTTTATCATTTTTTGAGACATCTTCTTTTCCTGTCTTTAGAGGATAAGGCCCAAGATCTTAGCCCATCTTGGCTCCCAGTTCAGGTTATGGGATCCACTCCGGTGAGTCTCCTTCCAGTGTTTCAGAACTAGAAGCCTGCTTTGACTTGGCCAGTTCCCTTCTCCCTTCCTGCCGTTTCTTGTCTCTCAGTCCAAACACCCAGTTCTCTGCCAATTCTCTTTTCAGATGCCAATTGCTCATCTGCCCAGACTTCCATGTGTAACCTGCCCATGATTTCATTTAGTCCCTGCAACTGGCTCTGTCCTCAAGTGCCTGTTCCACTCACGAGACACGTCCAGCGGCAGGTTCCAGCCCTCTCCAAGAGCCCCCTCCTGCTACAGTGGCGAGGTCAGGGTTGGGATCAGTGCTCAGTGGCTGCGAGAAAGAGAAACTTAAAGAGAGGGCCGATCACTAAAAGGATATGGAAGCATCTTATAGAAATAAAGGAAATTCAGGCCTCTTGGAAACTGAAGCTGGTGATGAGGAAGCCCTGGGGAGCCAAAAAGTTTCCCTCCCCTCCCCTACCCAGCCCTCTGTGTTTCTCCATCTCTGCACCTGTCTTTCCCTCTTTCCATCCTCTTTCCCTCCCTTCCCATGTTTTCTTATCCTTAGTTTCTCTCTCCCAGTTTGCTTTATTCTCTTTGCAGACCATCTTGCTCTGCTTCCCCTGCCCCTCTAACTCCCCTCTATTTCTGGCTTGCATGTGGCTTGAATCTGCCCTGGCATTAATTCCAACTCCCATTCTACATGGGCTTTATCTCAAATGCCCACTCCCAAATACGCCTAGTTTGCATATGCAAGGGAGCCCTTGATAGGCTGAGCTCACCAGCTTGAACGATCTTCTCTTAAGTCAAGTGCCGTCCCTGGTCCAATCAGCTGCAGCTGGAGGGAGGGAAGGGTAAGATAAGGCAAGTCATGGCCGTCTAAACCTGCTCCTTCCGAGGGCCTGTGGGCAGAACTCAGTGCCCAGAAAAGGGAACAGTTATCTTTAGTCATTTCATACCTCAGGCCATATTCTGAAATATGAGGAAACTGGATGGTATTAGCGATCCTTATTTAATCTTCCATGTTGCCTCATTGTGTAAAGGAGAGAGTGGACAAGTCATTTATGAAACTTAATTTTGGGGTTTAGGTCTGTCTTCTGGGAAGAAAAGTTCAGCCCAACCTCTGGCCCAAGTCGTCCTCTCCTGTCTGAAATCCCTACTGCCTTTCATTAGCCCTTCAGGAGGAGGAACAGAGTTGGCAACCAAGGACTACTGTCTCCTTCAGGGAGGTCTTGAGTGGCTTGAGCGTGTTCCAGGGAGCGATTTCAGCATTCCTATGGCACAGACGGGTCAATCTAGGGAGATGGAAGCACAAGGCTGAGCCATCTCCAGGCAGGAAGGTGACCTCTGCAAGGTCCCTCCGAGGCCAGGCAGATAAACCTCAGAACAGCAGAGATTAGGGACGGTCTGGACCCAAGGTGGGGCTGAATGAGGTCACGTCTCAAGGGCAAGCTTCAGCCCTTTCAGGTGTGGCCCTGCTGGCAAGAGAGGAAACTTCTCCCCTCTGCCCTGCACGCCTCTGCCTCTGTCTGCAGCGAGGACAGAACATCTCTGAGCTCTCTTCCCACCCAGAGGGTGTGGGGGGAACTTCGTGCTCACGGTACAGGCTCTCTCCCCACAGGAGGAGGGGAAGCTCTTAGAGCCTGGCGGTCACCGTACATGAAGGGCTCATGGACACCTGCCCACTTCCTCTTTTACTTCCTGCTTCACATCAGCGTGGCCGTGGGGTCTAGGATACCCAGTCAGCTTATCACTTGGGCATTAGCAGCCCTGGCACATTAACTATTTTGTCTTGCTCTTTTTTCTCTACAAATGTTCTTCAAATTGACCTTTCCTAGCACTGCACTCTTAGGTTCTGGGGGAAAAGGAAGAGCAGTTGCCACTTTGATCTGAAGCCTAAACCAGTTCTCCAGCCCTGCTGTTATCAGAGCCCTGCTGGGGGGTGGGTATCGAGTATTGCCTCAGACACTCTTAAAGCTGTATTCTGTTTCACACTTGGCTGCTGATTCTTGAGCTGCTACTTAATCCATCAGAATCTCAGAGAGGGTCAGACAGAAAAAGACAAATACCGTATGACCTCACTTATTTGTGGAGAGTAGATCTTAGAAGGTCTCATCACACACACACAAAATGTGTAACTGTGTGAGGTGATGGATGTTAACTAAATTATTGTGGTGATCATTTCACTATATATATATATATATATATATATATATATATATATATATATATATATATATATATATATATAAAA
The DNA here is from genome assembly GCF_949987535.1 of Balaenoptera acutorostrata. Taxonomy (NCBI): domain Eukaryota; kingdom Metazoa; phylum Chordata; class Mammalia; order Artiodactyla; family Balaenopteridae; genus Balaenoptera; species Balaenoptera acutorostrata. The sequence continues at coordinate 57,011,929 of NC_080075.1, forward strand.
TCATTATGTCACACACCTAAAACTAATACAGGGTTATATCTCAATAAAATTGGTGGGGGGGAAAGAATCTCAGAGAGGGAGGAGGTATCTACTGCAATATGCTTAGGAGACACAGACCTGAATGTGCAGTGTATGTGGAAGGTAACTATTAATTTGTTTCACCAATGATTTTATCTCACATGTTACCTAAATTAACACAAGTAAAAAGGTGGGATGCCTTAGAGATGTCTGTCTTCCTTACTCCTTGATGGAGGAATGAAAAAGTTAAGAGACAGACACAGGAGGAAAAAAATGTGGGTTTGTTGTTGTTTTTTTTTTTGTATTCAGAAACTTTTTTTTAATGCTTCTGATGAAAATCTTCATCAGAAGATTTTCTCTACTGGAACATCAGACAAATTCAGGTTATGCAATTTATTCTCTTTCACCACCTGCTGTTCTCACATGCCCCCTGCCCATTACCTGGGTAGCATGATGAGAAGCTGGGAGGGCTTCCGCTGAAGGCAGTGGGGCAAGTGATTTCAGGACCCCTGCCCTGGTGGGCTTTTTCCTCTTTCTAGGAGGAAGAGTAGGGGGGCTCTGAGACCCTGAATATACCCTGAAGCCTTTCTCGAGTTGGGCTTGACCCTCTCCCGGAGCTGCTTTTGCTGTGTTAGGAGATTTTGTCTCCTGAAGAGCTTTCTGGAAAGTGAAGTCTGTCCTGCTTTGCTGCATTTGACAATCAGAAACAGGCAAGCTAGAACCTGACTGGTGACAGAACCATACCTGGCTCACCCTCAGCCACAAACCCAGTTTCCTCCACCTTGGCCTTTAAAATATTTGCTCAGGGCTTCCCTGGTGGCGCAGTGGTTGAGAATCTGCCTGCCAATGCAGGGGACACGGGTTTGAGCCCTGGTCTGGGAAGATCCCACATGCCGCGGAGCAACTGGGCCCGTGAGCCACAACTACTGAGCCTGCGTGTCTGGAGCTTGTGCTCCGCAACAAGAGAGGCCATGATAGTGAGAGGCCCGCGCACCGCGATGAAGAGTGGCCCCCGCTCGCCGCAACTAGAGAAAGCCCTCGCACAGAAACAAAGACCCAACACAGCCATAAATAAATAAATAAATAAATAAGTAAATAAATAAATAAACAAACAAACAAACAAACCCAAAGTTTAAAGAATTTGGAAGAAAGTTTCTCTTTGTTCATTTAAAAAAAAAATTGCTCAAGTATATACTCACTATACAAAATTTAGAAAGTTCAATTAAGGAAAAAGAAAAGAACCACCTGAGACCCCTCTTGCTGGATGACCGCTGTCAACATTTTGATATATATCCTTTTAGACCTTTGTCATTCATATATGTGATATTAAAAAAAATGGAATCATAGTATGCAATGCTCTTTTGTAACCTGCCACTTAACATCTAAAAATATTTTGTGACTATATGTCCCTGGTGATATATATGTGCCCACAGCATGATCTGGAACGGTTGCATACTACTCCAAGGCATGACTGTACCCTCATTTATTAACCTACCCCATCAGTGGGTGATTAAGGCTTCTCTAGGGTTCTGGTGCTGTTATAAACAACAGTGCAATAAGCAGATCGTTGTACTCTCACCTTTGGACACGATTTGGTTATTTCCTGTTAATACATTCCAAGAAATGCAGATGCCCAGATAAAGCATATACTTGTTGAAGGCTTTATCGTATATACCCCCAAAGGTCACCCATCTCCACTGCTACAGCAGTGTATGAGGAGGCCTGTTTCCCCACACCAAAAGCAACATTTGGCATCATCTCTCCCGCAGAACAGCAGTTGAAGGATCACGCATGTACGGAAGGAGGTGGGTGTGGACAGGAGAATCGGCTCCACCCCAGCAAGTCAAGACTCTACCCTGGACCCAAGTCTCCTTTGTAAAAGCATCTGATGGGCATAAGAACAAGCGAGTCCTCCAGCAACTTGGGCTCGGGACTGTGGGCCTCTCTCCGACGTGGCCTGGCCCCTCTCCCAGGGTTTGGGCTCCTAACAATGACCAAGGTTTAGGCCATTGTTCCTGCCTCCCACCCAGGTTGTACCCCATCTCCCTCCTCTGGCCAAAGTCCCATTGCCCTCTGGGGTAAGTCAGGGCTGGCCAGAGGGCAGCAGGAAGCATTTGGAAAGAGAATTACTAACACACAAATCTTTGCAGCTTCCCCAGAGAGCTGCGCTTTCACAAACCCCCTTGTGGCTCCCTCCTTTGGTCCTGGCTGGCTTTCTACAGCTGGTTTATTGGAAGTTTGGAGCTTCCTTGTCAGTAAGCTTAAAAAAGGAAATCTGTTAAATCACCCAGCAAGTCACAGAGCTAATCAGAGACCACAGAACCCAGAGAAAGAGGAACAAGGTAGAAAGCAAATGGCCCCCACTGTTCCGTTGATCTATTTCTCCTTCAAGCTGCTCTGTCTTACCTTGCTCCACGAAACAGTGGCTCTCTCCAGCCTTTGAGGAGGATGGCTCTCCCACCAATCTGCATATTATGGCCCACACAGACTTGAGTCTCCAGGGGCAGGCAGTTGATTTATGGGAAGCAGATCTTCAATTAGCTTCATTCCGGCCTTCTTGAGGCTCTCTATCCACTCCAGTTTGGTCCCTAATTCATTAATCCTCCACATCCCCGCACTTGCCTGATCCCATCACTCTTACCTATACTACATTATTGTACTCCTTTATGTACCACTGACTACTCATTTGATAATAGGTGGCCCTAGGCCTTGTACCAGGAGATATGAAGAGGGCGATATGGGTCCTTCTCTCCAGCTGGAAGTCGTGCCTGACTCTTGGGAACGCAAGGATGAAGCAGCAGAAAGAGAAAGGACAATGAGGGAGAGGTTTACAGTCTCACCAGGGTAAGGAAGCTTCTCGTTTTCTGGTTCTTGTGTCATTATAGAGAAGTGTTCAAGCTTTTCCCAGCTGCATCTTCAAAAAATGCTATAGCGTTAGCTGCATCTCTGGGGTCTCGCTCTTCTGGACGATGATGCAGGGGAAGGTCCACCGAGGGAGCTGCCTTGTCTACACACACTTCACTAGGACGTGATGAACAAGAGTTTTGCCAGAGTACTGGGCAGGCATTTAGCACATTTTAAACAAGATTTGCCAAACTCCAGAGCCAGAAAGGACTTAAAGATTATTCTTGTCTAACTGCATCATTTCTTTTCCTTGCCTTCCTTCCTTCCTTCCTTCCTCCCTTCCTTCCTCCCTCCCTCCCTCCCTCTCTCTCTCTCTCTCCCTCTCTCTCTCTTTCTTTCTATCTTTCTTTTCTCTCTATTTCCATAGCTATCCAGGGAAGTGAGCAGTGCAATGGAAAGAATGCGGGCCTTAAATGCAGAAACCAGGAGCCTCGTACTAGCCAGGGACTTAGCTAACTGGGTCAGAGAGGAAGGTGAGTGGGCCCCTGAGGGCATGTGGCCTCCAGAACCCAGGGCTGAGGGACCCAACCTCATGGTGGGGTCCTGAGCGTCCTCACAGACCAGATTCTAATGGCAGGGCAGCATTTGGGGAGCTGCTACAGGAGGTCCCAGTGAGGCTCCGCCGATCCACAATAGCTCCCAGTCTGCAGCCTGGAGAAAGTGGCCAGGCCCATGCAGGGTCCCGCATGCAGGAGCCCCGCTTTTGACCTGCAGCTTCTTGTTCCCTTTGCCATCAGCTATGCTTTCTCTCCTAGCACCCTTATCCATCAGGCTAGTCTCCTTTATCTCTCTCAAGTTCACTACCACTCAGCCCTGCCCTTCTCTCAGGCTCTAAGGTGCCAGGAAGATCGTATTAGACTTTTTTTTTTTTTTGGCTGCATTGGGTCTTCGTTGTTGCACACGGGCAGCTTTCTCTAGTTGCGGCAAGCAGGGACTACTCTTGGTTGTTTGGTGCGCAGGCTTCTCATTGCGGTGGCTTCTCTTGTTGCAGAGCACGGGCTCTAGGCCTGCAAGCTTCAGTAGTTGGGGCACGTGGGCTCAGTAGTCGTGGCTTGCGGGCTCTAGAGCTCAGGCTCAGTAGTTGTGGCCCACGGGCTTAGTTGCTCCGCAGAGTGTGTGATCTTCCTGGACCAGGGATCGAACCCGTGTCCCCTGCATTGGCAGGCGGATTCTTAACCACTGTGCCATCAGGGAAGTCCCTCATATTAGACTCTTAATCCCGCCTCCTCCATGAAGACTTCTCTGATTGCTTCAGCCCACACAGCACATCACCGGCCGCACTGATGGGCTCTTTAACCGTGTCGTGTGTGTCTCCCTCCGGTCCACCCCGGAAGGAGCCAAGGTTTCTCCTTCACTTGTAGGCTGAGCACCGCATCCTCTGAGCCTAGGGCGACACAGAGCTGAACTCCAGCCCCAGCTTTTGGCTCTTTCTTCTTTGTGTCTCTATAACATTTAGCACAGTGCCTGGCACAATGGTAGGGTTTTTATTCTGTGAAAAGGCTAAGATACAGACCAGGGTTAGGTAGAGAGTAAAGAGAGGAGAAGCTACAAAATTAAAAGACACTTCTGGAACCTTAGAAGGGTTATTTCCATTGTTCACGAGAACAACAGTTCTCAAAGTATGGTTTGGAGACCCCTGGGTCAAAATGATTTTCAAAATAATACTAAGATATGATTTGCCTTTTTCACTCTCATTCTCTCAGGAGTGCACATTGGTGTTTTCCAGAAGCTCCATAATGTCTTATATCACAAAAGACTGAATACAGAAGCAGAGACAAGAATCCAGCTGTCTTCTATTAAGCCAGACACTAAAGGGATTTGCAAAAATGCAAAACAATGCCACTCTTCTCATTGATTTTTTTTGCTTTGGAAAATATAGCTATTTCTCATAAAAACATGCTATGTATGCTAACATGTAATGGGCTTAGTACGGTGATTTTAAAAATACATGAATAAACATTTTAAACATTTCTCAGTCTTAATTTCTAATACAGTAAATATCAATATAATCAAAGTATCAGCTATAACCCACATAAATAAAAAGTTCTTTGGGGTCCTCAATAATTTTTAAGAGTGAAAAGGGGTCCTTAAACAAAAACAGTTTGAGAATCTTTGCACTAGAATAGGAATATTATTTGCTTGTCTGGTACTCAGCGCCCCTTCCCCCTACCCACCCAATTCCCAGCTCTCTTTTATTCCTGGAGCCTGTGACCATGGATTTTGGGATTACTCTTAGCTCCGGATAATCCATCAAGTGTGGCTCCCAGGGGCCCTGAGTGCCGGCATGCTAATGAGGACAGCCCTACCGTGAGTCAGGGGGTTAGTGAGGGTCCCTGGGCACTCTCCCCCGCAATGGCCAAGGAGGCCTTTTCTTTTCCCTCTTTGTAAAGGCCCATGAGTCTCTCTTATCACCTCAGAAATGACTTGTCTTGTTCCACAGAACTTGACCAATCCAACCACCAGCCCTTCTCGGCTCACAGACCCTTGTCCCAAAGCAAGAGCTAAGAGAACGTTTCTCAAGCCCCATCCTTCAGCATGAGCTGACTCCCAATTTTCACTCTCCCCTGGAGATGGCAGGGGGAGTGGGGAGAGAGGAGAAGGGGACGCCCTTTCCAGAAGGCAGCTACAGAATCGAGGGTCCTGTCTCTCAGTGATACACACCTCAGAACCCCCCAAACCGACTGACCCAGGAAACTGTCTCAAGGACCAGATTGAAGCTCGCATCGCTCCAAAGAGGCGAGACAGCTCTCTGCTCGGTATCAAATCAATTAAAGCAGTTGGAGCACTGGAGGGTCAAGTGACAAAGGAATTAAGATCTGTCTGGAGGATAGAAGGCACGGGGAAGAACTTATGGGTAGAAATGCTACCATCACCCACATAAATAATAATAATACTAACGTTTATGATTAGCAAATGGGCGTTTCCCCCACAGCAACCCAGGCAAGTACATTATTAAGATTATTTCCACTTTACAGATGAGAAAGCTGAAGCTTAGCAAGCTGAAGGAATGTGCCTCCTACCAAGTAGCGGGACTGGATTCTGGCTCCAAAACCTTGGCTCTGAAGTATGGCTGTTTAGGGACTAAGGGTTCTGAACAGGCAATTGGTTCTCTTTGCTAATTACTGCCCTAAGGAAGGGAGAGAGCGACTCTTCTGAAAGCCACATTAACTGATTGGAAAATGTCAGCTTCACACGTCATGAGATTACAGGGGGTTCATTTCCCAAGCAGGGCATCCAGGGGACGCACCAGGAAGTGTGGCCCGTCTGGGCAAACATTCTTGAATTCTTTTTTTGACAGGGGGGGGTGGGAGCTGGATATTTGGTTACACCTGCGTTCCATGTTTTTCAGGCTAGACTACTGGGCCTCACCTGGAGCTGATCCTGGGTGCCTGCATCACCGTGCGTTTGGGTGCTGGAGCCAATTTCAAATGCTTTCTGAGGAAAAACCTGGCAGGAAAGTGGGTCTCCACAGGCCCACCTCCAGAGGAGGAGGGCTGGCCGTCTAGAGAGGTGGGTCCCCAGTCTCCTCTGCTCTCAGCTGGCTGCTGTTCCCTCACAAGGGCAGGAAGACGTTGGTGACCCTCCCAGGTACCTGCAGGCAGCACCATCCCCACCTCACCTCCCTGTGATGGTTGCAGGCTTGGCCAAGGGCAGGAGTAGTTTGCATTTCTTTGCTTTAAGGACATACGGCTCCTTTACTCTTCCAGGGGCTTGAAAACCCCAGGCCAGGTGAGCAGAGAGCTGGGGCCTGCCCGACAGAAGTGGGGCTCCTTGAAGAATTGCTTTATGAACTGGGCCTTGCTGTGATGCCATTTAAAAAACTGAGTCATTGGCCGGTGGCAGGGCCATCATGAGGAGGCTGTCCCTGACCTCCCCCAGCAGCAGGGCCGAGGGTGGTCCCCACCGGAGTCATTCGAACAGACAATTTAGGCGAAGAGCTACACCTATGCAGATCTGTAACAAATAGCTCCCTCCTCCAATTTCTCTCTCTCTCTCTCTCTCTCTCTCACACACACACACACACACACACACACACACACACACGCTCTCAGACTCCCAACCCCCTGCTGTGACCACCCTCCCCCAGACACTCTGGAACCAGCATAGCTTCTGGGGTTCTCAGTACCAGGTTCTGGACTCCTCCAAAGCCTGGATATGTTTTCACTTGGGGACACTCATGAATGATAGAAGTGACCTGGCTCCTTTCTTTATATTGCCCTTTAGAGAGCTTAGAGATCAATTAGTGGCTCATAGAGCAAGTAAATACAACTTTGAGATATTCTTCCAAAATTAAAGCACATAAAATAATACTATATATGGTACCCGCCATACAAAACTAACAACTGTTAATATTCTGTTATATTTGCTGCAAGTCAATAAAACATTACACAGAAAGTGGAAATGCCCACCATCCTTCTCTAGGACTATTTCCTACCCCCCAACCCTAGCAGTGTCCACTATCTTTAGTTCAGACCTTTCTTTTTTAATCTTAATAAATTAAAGAAATTATAGAAATATGTGAGTAGATTAATTTTTTGTATGAATTCTATAAATGGTTCACAAAGTACGCACTGTCCTGCACTGTGCTTTTTCTTTATTTAATGGTGTATTTTCGTCATCCTTTCTCGCTCTTTATGTGTATTCTGTTGTAATTTATGGTTCCTTATTAGCCACCATATATTTTGGGGGGAACAAGGCAGAGGTCAAATAAGGAAGGAATTAATAAAATAATGATCTAAATAATGATTAATAAAAATAATAGTTATTACTCTAAGAGCTGCTCATCCTGCTATAAAGCTTGAAACAAAGGAAAACAAGATAATGTTGCAGCAGGAGAGACTTGAGCCAGACATCAGGACACCTCCCCTACAGTGTAACAGCCCTTCTAGAGAAGATACCTTCTCTGAGATGGCTTCACTTCTATTCTATCTGGAGGCAAAGAAATGGATGAAATGAAGTGACCCATTGAATTTTTAATCAACTAACAGACCTTGGCAGGGAGCTAGCAGGCCAGCTCTGGGGCTCAATGCCAGGGAAGATAAGAGATCTAGAAAGGTTCCCTGCCTTCCAGAGCCCTACCATTTTGTTGGGGAGGTAACCCAGGCCACATGCAAGATAGTGCAGGAGCATGCGGGGCAGTGCGCTGCAGAGCTTAAAGGCAGGGAGCCCAAGTGCCCTGGGTTTAAATCCTCACTCGGCACTTGCTGGCTCTATGAATTTATTTAACTTCTTTTTGCCCCGATTTCCTCATCTGTAAAATGGGAATAATAGGGTCATGTGAGAATTCAATGTGCTAATTTACACAAAGCTACAAATATAGTACCTGTCACTCAGCAAGCACTACATATGTTTCAATATTTGTTAAATCAAAATAAATGTTGTTTGAATGATACGATCATGAACTAGAGTGGTCAGTCCAGAGATGGCTTTTGAGCTGGGGTGATTAGAAATGGTTTCACAGAGGGCATAGCAGAGAGGGCAGGATCAAAGGCCTGAGTAACTCAGATCCCTTAACCCAGGAGACCTTCTTCACCAAAACTTGCCCAAGAAGGTATCTGGGGCAGAGTGAGAAAAGAAGTCAGGCAAGACTGTGGGGTACATGAAGGGAATGGTGAACACTCTGATGAATGGGGGCAAGGGACATTCTCGATGTCAGGACCAAAAGTTTGAGATTTATCCTGTAAGAAATGGGGAGCCACTGAAGGTTCCATGCATCAGTGACATGTTGCAAGGAAATGTATCAGTCAGGATAGGCTTTGTAACAAACATCCCCTCCCATTTCTCAGTAGTGTCAAATGATAAAGTTTATTTCTTGCTCACAATATATGTCATCTGCCAGTCCACTGAGTCTTTGCCCCACCCTGGCTTCACTTTGGGATGCAGAAATGAGGAAACAGACTCCGTCTAGAACATTTTGGGTTTGTTGTTGCAAAGGGGAAAAAGCCCAGGGCAAACAGTGTGCTGGCTGTTAAAACTTCTGTGGGGAAGTGACATATATATCACTGGCCAAAGCAAGTCATACAGCTAAGCCCACTGCCAATGGGGCAGGGATGTAGGTCCTCCTAGGAAGGGGCTGCACATATTTGAGAACAATAATATAACCTCCCCCAGGGAGTTTTAAGATCCTTTCTAATATTATCACATAGGTTTCTGCTATGATGTTCCCTCCAACCCAGTCACATTGGTATCATGCATTATTACGAACTCTTCTTTAGACCGTGATGCTTTAGAATTTGCCTTGAAATCAATGTGGATCTCACCCCCACCTCAGGATGCCCCATTAGCTGATTAAAAGGAAAGTGTTCCCCTAAGAAGCATTTTTTCCCCAAGCCTGAGAAATGAATATAATGTTTCTGCTTTTGAGTTACTCCGGCATCTTGGTTGAGGTAAGCCTGTGTGTTCTCCAGTTTGCCTGGTCTTATAATTTTGAAGCCTGCTGTGATTTCTGGCCTATTGATTAATGGGTCTCTCTCTCTCTCTCCACCACAAGCGACCTTAATCTTTTCTTAATTGCTTTAATGGCTGTTCGGCTTCCCTCTTGTGCCTTCCCCCACAATGTTGTTGTTGCAAAGCTTTTGTGTCTTAACTTCATTCCCCAACCGAGGACTTTACAGGCGAATGAAAGGTGAATTCTCTCTTTGTTTACCCTCTTTTCCTTGTTTTTCGCTTTTGCTTTATTTCGTCTTTAGCTGTTTTCACGTTTCTTAGCCAGCGTGGGGCACTGTCTGAGGTAATTGGGCACAAACAGAAAAATAAACAAAAATATAATGAGGGAGGCCAATGCCAAGGTCCCCCCTCAGGGACCCCAGCATCCACCCCATCGGCATCTGGTCTGGGCCCTGCGTCTCCCTCTCTGTTCCCTGCTCTCCAAGGCTGGGGAGCAGGCACACTGCTCCCCGGCCATGCTGAGGGTGTCTGAGGTCTCCCCAAAGCCAGACTTGGGTGGAGAGACAGGGCTGGCTTTCCCCTGACCTAGTTTGGGGCTCTCTCCTTCCTTAAGAACAGAATTCCAGGAGCTTCTTCAAATATGCTTTGTTTGTTTATTCATTCACTGATTTATTCACCAACACGGTAGATGCTTCCTGTGTGCCTGCCATTGTGCTAGGGATCATGGGAGAGTACAAAAGAGGCACAGACCCTGAGCTCAAATCACTCACAAATCAAACCAGCAGATGTGAAAGAGTAACAAACAAAGCAACATCTCAGGAACCCATGAGAGCTCTGGATAACAAATACTGGAGCAGTTCTGAGGTGAGAGGCCTCAGTGGGCTGGGGATTTGGGCAGACTTCCTGGAAGAGGTGGGATTTAAAATGAGCCTTATGGATGGATGGGCCAGACAAAACAGACAAAAGACAAGGCATTTCTGGAGGTGAGAGGAACATAGGATTTGGGGAGAGTGAGGGCACAGGAGCAGGAACCCTGACTCCCTTGTGCCCTGGGCCTCGCTGCCATGGCCTGGACAGCTGGGTGCGATGGGAAGTATACATCACACTCAAGGTCCACTTGCACCTGCATAAGACCCTTCCCATCTGGTTCCCCACTTCCCCATTCTGAGATGGAAAGGATGCCAGGGATGCTTAGTAGGTGCCATTCTAAGGGGGGGAGAAGGAGGGGGAGAATATTCTTTTTCAACAAGGACTCAGAGGACAAAATTTCTGGAATCTTCTTTGTTGGCCCCACAAAGTCTGAAAGGATTCACATGGAGCCCACGCCTTCCACATGACCCTAGGCCACTGTCTCTGTAGCAGGCCTGTTAGGATACCAAGACTATATCGAGGCATCTCATTATATTCCTTTTGCCAGGCATCCTGAACTGCTTCCTGATGGACCCCATGGGTGTCAGCAAATTCTCAGGGGCAGGCTGGGGTCCTCTCCTGCACAGGAATGGACAGGACCCAGGAGCCCACTAGAGTGACTGAGCCAAACTGTTTGATGCCACTGGTGATGCCAAGGGGCTTACCTCTACTCTTATTTATAAACTCTTAGGGGAGGCAGAACGAGAAAGACCTTTCACTAAACATTTACATCAGTAAGTTAGGGGAGATGTAGAGTATGTGGTTAAGAGTTTATCTCTGGGGTCAGACGGACTGAGTTCAAATCCATGTTCTTCAAAAGTTGAAGGTCTCACTTCTTGATTTTAAAACTTACTACAAAACTACAGTAATCAAGACTGTGTGTTATTGACATAAGGATAAACACAGATTGATGGAATAGAGAATCCACAAATAAACTCATACATTTTTGATCAATTGATTTTGACCAGGGTGCCAAGACAATTCAATGAGGGAAGACAAATATTTTCAACAAACGGTGCTGGGACAACCGTTATCCACATACAAAAGAATGAATTTGGACCCCTATTTCACAACATATACAAAAATTAACTTAAAATGGATCGTAATGTAAGACCTAAATGTAAGAGCTAGAACTATAAAATTCTTAGAAGAAAACATAGGTGTTGATCTTTGTGACCTTGAACTAGGCAATGGTTTCTAAGATATGACATCAAAGCACAAGACACAAAGAAAAAAATACATAAATTGACTTCATCAAAATTAAAAGATTTGTGCATTGAAAGGGCACTGTCAAGAAAGTGAGAAGACAACCCAGAGAATGGGAGAAAATAATCACACATCATATATCTGATAAGGATCTAGTGTCCAGAATATATAAAATGCTCCTAGAACTCAACAATTAAAAGACAAACAATTCAATTTTAAAATGGGCAAAGGTTTTGAACAAAGATTCCTCCAAAGATATGCAAATGACCAATAAACACATGAAAAGATACATAACATCATTACTTGCCATGAGGGAAATTAAAAACAAAACCACAATGAGATACTACTTAACACCAACTAGAATGGTTATAACAATAATTTTTAAAAAAACAATAGCAAGTGTTGACAAAGATGTGGAGAATCAGAACCCTCATACTGCTGATGGGAATGTAAAATGGTACAGACTCTTTAGAAAATAGTTTGGCAATTCCTCAAAAAGTCAAACCCAGCAATTCCATTCCTAGGTATATACCCAAGATAATTGAAAATATGTTCACACAAACACTTGCACACTAATGTTCATAGCAGCATTACTTATAGTAGCCAAAAGGTGAAAACAACCCAAAAGTCCATCAACTGACAGATAGCTGATTATGGTATGGTATATCCATACAATGGAATAGTATTCATCCATTAAAAAGTAATGAAGTGTTTATACATGCTACAACATAGATGAAGAATTGAGCTAAATGAAAGAAAGCATTCTTTTAAAAGGCCATAAACAGTATTGCATTTAAATGAAATTTCCAGGTTAGTCAAATCTATAGGAAAAGAAGTAAACTATTAGTTTTCAAGGGCTGGGGGTAGGGTGGAATGGAAGTGACTGCTGAGTATGAGGTTTCCTTTTTTTTTTTTTAATTAATTAATTTATTTATTTATTTTTGGCTGTGTTGGGTCTTTGTTTCTGTGCGAGGGCTTTCTCCAGCTGCGGCGAGCGGGGGCCACTCTTCATCGCGGTGCGCGGGCCTCTCACTGTTGCGGCCTCTCGCTGTGGAGCACAGGCTCCAGATGCGCAGGCTCAGTAGTTGTGGCGCACGGGCTTAGTTGCTCCACAGCAGGTGGGATCTTCCCAGACCAGGGCTCGAACCTGTGTCCCCTGCATCGGCAGGCAGACTCTCAACCACTGCAGCACCAGGGAAGCCCCGGGGTTTCCTTTTGAGGTGATGGAATGTTATGGAATTAAATAGTGGTGAGGGTTGCATAATTTTGTAAATATACTAAAAACCATTGAATTTTATGCTCTAAAGAGTGACTTTTATAGTTTGAGAATTATATTTCAATTAAGAGAGAGAGAGAATGAACTTTGGCATAATGTTCCCAACCATGATGGAAGTGGAAATGAGGTCATTAAAATACTAAAATTTAAAACAATAAATCCAGGTTCTTCAAATCTGCCTCTTCCCAGCGGGGTGACCTTGAGTGAGTTATTTAATCTCTCTTTTTTTCCAAAATGGCTTGGTTTACTTAGGAAACATTTCAGAGAAATACATAAAGGCACTTACATATCATCTTCACATATATATATATAACAGTTACCCAAGTATTCATCACTAACATTAAAGATGCAAATATTGTATCATATTTACTTCATATCATCCTTTTTAAAAAGAACTGAAACGTTAACAATTAGTTAAAACTCTTCTCTCATTACTTCCTCTTCTTCTCTCTCCAAAGGTAACCAGTGTCTTGAAGTTGGTATTTATTATTCCAGTGCATTTTTTAAACTTTTACTACTTATGTATGTACCTATAAAAAATATATGCTGGGCTTCCCTGGTGGCGCAGTGGTTGGGAGTCTGCCTGCCAATGCAGGTGACACGGGTTCAAGCCCTGGTCTGGAAGGATCCCACATGCCGCGGAGCGGCTGGGCCTGTGAGCCACAACGACTGAGCCTGCGTGTCTGGAGCCTGTGCTCCGCAACAAGAGAGGCCGCGATAGTGAGAGGCCCGCGCACCGTGATGAAGAGTGGCCCCCGCTCGCCGCAACTAGAGGAAACCCTCACATAGAAACGAAGACCCAACACAGCCAAAAATAAATAAATAAATAAAATTTAAAAAAAAAATATATATATATGCTATAGTACTACATGCTGCTTAAAATTTTACATGATGGACACCATATTTTATGGATCCTTTTGAAAATTCCTTTTTCCCCACTCAACATTATATTCTGAGATTTACCCTTGTGGGTGCCCGTGTGACCGCTGTATGGTACCCTGCTCTGAGGGTGAGCCATTGTTCATTTCTCGAGCTCCTTGAGCAGGGGTCAGCAATCTTTTTCTATAAGGACTACAGAGTATTTTAGGTCATACAGTCTCCTGCAACAATTTAACTCTACCGTTGCAGAGGGAAAGCAGCCGTAGACAGTGTGAGTGTGGCTGTGCACCGATTTAAAATTTGTTCATTCATATAATTTTTTAAAATTAAGATGTTATTTTCTTAGAGCAGTTTAACGTTCATGGCAAAATTGCGGGGAAGGTACAGAGAGTTATCCCCTGCACATACACCAAACCTCCCCAACCACCAACATTCCCCACCAGAGTGGTACCCTTGATACAATTGATGAACCTACATTGACACATCATAATCACCCAAAGTCCATAGTTTACATTAGGGTACACTATTGGTGCTGGACATTCTATGGGTTTGGACAAATGTATAATGACATGCATTCACCATTATAGTATTATACACAATAATTTCACTGCCCTAAATGTCCTCTGAGCTCTGCCTCTGTGCTCATCCTACACCCTGCCCCCACCCCTGGCCATCCCTAATCTCTGTATTATTTCCATAGGTTTATCTTTTCCAGAATGTCATATAGTTGGAATCATACAGTATGTAGCCTTTTCAGATGGGCTTCTTTCACTTGGTAACATGCATTTAAGTTTCCCCCATTTCTTTCCATGGTTTGAAAGCTCATTTCTTTTTAGTGCTGAATAATATTCCATTGTCTGGATGTACCACAGTTTATTTCTCCATTCACCTACTAAAGAACATCTTGGATGCTTCCAAGTTTTGGCAATTATGAATAAAGCTGCTATAAGTATCCATGTGTAGGTGTTTGTGTGGACATAAGTTTTCACTCATGCAATTTTCATGTGTCACAAAATATTATTCTTTTGATTTTTTTCAACCATCCTTAGCTCAACCACTGTGCAAAAGCAGGTGTTGGGCCAGATTTTGCCTAGTTTAATTTCCCACCTCTGGTCCTCCTAAGGAAAGTCTCCTTTGTTCACAAATGTTGTTGTGTGAGAGGACTCTTCTTCACTGGAAGAGGTGCCAGGGTGTGCCCTTGGGTCAGAGTGGGGATGGAAATAGACAGCAACTTCCCACATCAATACCTGAGCTTGAAAGGAGCACTGACAGCTCAAAAGCTGTTTGCCAGTTTCATGATGTTAGATGCTGTACTTGTTCCTTTCCATATATTAGTTCATTTAATCTTGGCTTCATGAGGCCCTACTATCATCCCCGTCTTACTTGAGGGACTTGAAACTCAGAGGTAAAGTCACTTGACCAGGATCATGCAGTCCATAAATTTTAGAACAGGATCGCTTCCAGATGTGTCTGACTCTAAAACTTCTGGTTTTGAAGAGAGAGAGAGATAGAGAGAAAGAGAGATAGAGAGAGAGGTAGAGAAGGGAGGGCAGAGGGAGGAGGGAGGTGCAGAGAGGGGGAGAGAGGGAGAGAGGGGGGAGAGGGAGAGGGATAGAAACCACTGCCAATCCTTTCAGAAGCCCCATGTTGAAGGAAGGGCCCTGGAATCCCAGCCGCTAACAGGTAGAGTTGCCAGATTCAGCAAATAACAACATAGGATGCCCAGTTAAATTTGAATTTCAGATAAACAATGAATAATCATAATTATGCCCCATGCAATATATGGGACATACTTAGACTAAAAAACCACTTGTAATGGCATTTTTCACAGAACTAGAACAAAAAATTTCACAATTTGTATGGAAACACAAAAGACCCCGAAGAGCCAAAGCAATCTTGAGAAAGAAAAACGGAGCTGGAGGAATCAGGTTCCCTGACCTCAGACAATACTACAAAGCTACAGTAATCAAGACAGTATGGTACTGGCACAAAAACAGAAATATAGATCAATGGAACAGGATAGAAAGCCCAGAGATAAAGCCATGCACATATGGTCACCTTATCTTTGATAAAGGAGGCAAGAATATACAACGGAGAAAAGACAGCTTCTTCAATAAGTGGTGCTCGGAAAACTAGACAGCTACATGTAGAAGAATGAAATTAGAACACTCCCTAACACCATACACAAAAATAAACTCAACATGGATTAAAGATCTAAATGTAATGCCAAACACTATAAAACTCTTAGAGGGAAACATAGGCAGAACACTCTATGACATAAATCACAGCAAGATCCTTTTTGACCCACCTCCTAGAGAAATGGAAATAAAAACAAAAATAAACAAAGGGGACCTAACGAAACTTAAAAGCTTTTGCACAGCAAAGGAAACCATAACAAGACGAAAAGACAACCCTCAGAATGGGAGAAAATATTTGCAAATGAAGCAACTGACAAAGAATTAATCTCCAAAATATACACGTCAGCTCATGCAGCTCAATATCAGAAAAACAAAAAACCCAATCCAAAAATGGGCAGAAGACCTAAATAGACATTTCTCCAAAGAAGATATACAGATTGCCAACAAACACATGAAAGGATGCTCAACATCACTAATCATTAGAGAAATGCAAATCAAAACTACAATGAGGTATCACCTCACACCAGTCAGAATGGCCATCATCAAAAAATCTACAAATAATAAATGCTGGAGAGGGTGTGGAGAAAAGGGAACCCTCTTGCACTGTTGGTGGGAATGTAAATTGGTACAGCCACTATGGAGAACAGTATGGAGGTTCCTTAAAAAACCAAAACTAGAACTACCATATGACCCAGCAATCCCACTGCTGGGCATTTACCCTGAGAAAACCATAATTCAAAAAGAGTCATGTACCACAATGTTCATTGCAGCACTATTTACAATAGCCAGGACACGGAAGCAACCTAGGTGTCCATCGACAGATGAATGGATAAAGAAGATGTGGCACGTATATACAATGAATGAATATTACTCAGCCATAAAAAGAAACGAAATTGAGTTATTTGTAGTGAGGTGGTTGGACCTAGAGATTGTCATACAGAGTGAAGTATGTCAGAAGGAGAAAAACAAATACCGTATGCTAACACATATATATGGAATCTAAAAAAAAAAAAAAAAAGGTTCTGAAGAACCTAAGGGCAGGACAGGAATAAAGACGCAGACACAGAGAATGGACATGAGGACACAAGGAGGGGGAAGGGTAAGCTGGGACGAAGTGAGAGAGTGTCATGGACATATATACACTACCAAACGTAAAATAGATAGCTAGTGTGAAGAAGCCGCATAGCACAGGAAGATCAGCTCGGTGCTTTGTGTCCAGCTAGAGCAGTGGGATAGGGAGCGTGGGAGGGAGATGCAAGAGGGAGGAGATATGGGGATATATGTATATGTATAGCTGATTCACTTTGCTATACAGCAGAAAGTAACACACCATTGTAAAGCAATTATACTCCAATAAAGATGTTAAAACAAACAAACAAACAAAACAAAAACCACTCACTGTTCATCTGAAAGCACAATTTGACCTGGTGTCCCATGTTTAATCTGGTACCGTACTTGCTGGGCCTCCTGGGTGCAGCACAAGGAGAGACAAACAGCAGCATCTGGGAAAGCATTTTTCTCCACCTCCTGATGCTTGGGATCTTAAAACAAACGTGTCCCAAGTAGCAACTGCCGCCTTTCAGAGCACCCGCCTCTCAACCTTCTGAACTATCAGGCCTTCAAGCACGGCGGTATGGAGAGTGGCAGGAATCATGGGTAATGCCTTCAACGCACCATCCAAGCTGCCCATCAAGCCTGGACAGGTACGCGGACAAACTGAAAAGGTCAGAGCGTTTGCCTTTGGAACCTCCCACCCCTCATTTCTCCATCGTTCTCCCTTCTCCCAGCATCCCTCCTCTGGTCCAGGTTCCCTGAGGCTCTGTGCTGCGCTGATCTTGCCAAAGCATTTGATAAACTAGTCCACGCCCAGGTCACAAGGACTCAATGTGGGACCCCCTCCTTAGGAGAACTTGCAGTGGGAAGGAAAAGCCTGAGGAGAAGATGCTTAGGACAAAGGCGCGGAACACAAATGGTGGGATGTCAGGCCTTGTGCCAAGTTCTGGAGGGATACTTGGGAACAGAGGGGCCCTTTGATCCTCCCCGCAGTTTATCATCCATGTCACCACCCAGTCCGCAGGCCTGCCTGAATGAATGGGTAACTCATCACCAGCGCGTAGCACCACATTCAACACAAACTTCCAGCCTGAATCTGGACGCTTGTCCTGCATTAGCCTGCTTCCTCCTGCCCCGGGGAGCAACACTTCAGGGGCTGAAAGGCTTTCTTTGTGCAGGCAATGCAGGCATTGCCCACCCAACCTCTAGTCTCTCGGAGTCTCTGTCCTCTCCTCGAATGGTTTCCCGCCCAGAGAGCAGGCAGTGTTGAGCAGTGCTCAGAGGCCAGCACACAGAGAAAGGGCTGAACTCCCAGAAGCTCCAAACCAGACTCTTCGCACAGTTACCTGACCTTGGCTCATTGCTGCCCCCTCCTAGAAAGAGTATCAGGCCTCCCACCCGGGGCCCTCCCACGTCTACAACCTCCGAGCGCTGTTTCCATGGCAACCAGAGGCACTGCTGTAGTTTCACACCTATAACGTGAATCCCCGCCCCTCAACATTGCACCCCTATGCCCAGGATTCTCGTCAAGACCCTCTCTGTCGCATCGAGTACATGCATACTCTGCCTAACAGACCCCCACTCTGCCAGCTTCTAAGAATTTTTCTCCCACCTTTATTCAAAGATGTCAATGGAGGGCCCTCCCTTTGAATATAGATTTTTTAAAAATTTTATGGTAAGTTAAAAATGTAACAAACAGCGTGTGGGCAATTACAACTGTCTTTGGTAGAGTGGAGTCCATGATAGGAGCTTCCGAAATGTGAGGGGAGAACTTGGCCCAAAGGCTCGTATATGGAGATGTGATTATTCTTCAAGTAGGAGTTAATGGGGAGGCAGATCTCCAAATATGTCATACACGGATTACAGCCAATTATCGGATTATACAAGAGGCCAGCTCGCTGGCTCCCCTCTGGCCACCGCCACGTCATCAACGCGCAAATGGGAAGGAAGAGGGGGACCCAGGAGAGAGGCCCAGAGAGGAAGGCCCGCCCACTCCCCCCACTCAGCCTCCTTGCCCCATCTCTGATTCTACTCTCAGGAGCGTTCGGAGGGTCCACTCCCCACCTCATCCAGATGGCTCCCCAACCACAGACTTGGCTTGTTCATAGCCCCCCACCCCATGCCAGTCCAGCTCTTCCCGTCCCATATGTCACCCGCAAAACCCCGTTCCCAGTGAACCTACGCATCACACATAGAATGAACATAACTTTCCACAAAGGGAAGAGAATGGAGAAGTGGAGACTATAAAACCCCATCATCTGATCTCTTAGAACTTCACAAAATAATCCTACTCTGTTGGTCATGTCAGAGAGGGTCTTGCCTGGGAGGGAACCCCCAGATCCAGGAAGGAAACAGTTGATGTGTTTTGGATTCAGGCTTCTGGATGGTTGGGACCTGGTTCATTCTTTGGGCCTTCCTGAGGGTTCAGAAGTCTCTAGATGGTTTCTCTGTGCCCACCAGGAGGCCCTTCCTGATGGAGCAAGGGTTGTGGGACTTAACGGTACCCACCAACCCTGACCTGCCATCTCCCCTCTACACCCCCTTCTCACCTCCCCCCCTCAGCCCCTTCCTTATTGACTGGGTGGCCAGAGGGCAACTCACAGGTCAAGTCTTCCATATAATCCCTTAAGTGGCTGTAATCAGATGATGACATCTCCATGGACCCCCCTCTCAGGTATCTCCTGATAGAAACAAAAACATTTTTTTGTCAATTATAGATTCTAAAATATAACCTAGGGCTACTTTACCCCATATAACTCCTCCCTTTGAAAACAGAATGGAATGGGGCATTGGCTGATGAGATCCCTGTGGGGTGTTCTGTTCCAGCCTGAGCCCCGGCGTTTGGGAAATTTGGGGACTTTGGGACAGTCCCAAAGGGCAGGCTGATTTCCCTGGACTGCCTGGCCCCATGTCATCCAGTTCCCACCAGGTCCCCTCAAGTGAGTAACAGCTAAAGCAAAGCTGGGATTTTAGGTTATGAGGCAAATTCCATTTCCTAGTCCAGAGGGGAGCAGAGCTTTCAAAGAATAACTCACCCCGCGTGGCACCACTGTACCTTCCAGCCTCCCCACCCCGCAGATGTTTCTGGAAAGGCATCCTCGGCTCTGTTCACTTTGGACCTATTCTAACTTGACTTTGGATGGTATCTGTCTTCCTAAGTAGGCCAAGTCCCTGCAGCGTCCCCTTGTCCTGGACAGCTGGTAACCAAGACTGCCCTCCACACTTTGAGCCTGAGGGAAACTGAGGCCCTGGAAGGACACAGGCTTTTCAGTCCCTCAGCCCAAGGACTTCCTAAATTCAAGATGCCAAGTTCAGATGTTCAGTAACTTGGACATCCCTGGGTTGTGTGACCTCTCTGCCCTCCTCCCAGCCTGTCATCATCGCCTGGGAGAGACCCCAAACTTTTGAAAGTGCCTTTGAGCGGCTGGGCAGCCCGATGACCCCCCGCGTGTCTCTGCTCTCGGTCCCTCCGTTCGTCATGACGGCTGCTCACGTGGCACCACCACCTCCTGTCCGCTGCTTTTCATCAGCCCAGCTGCTCCCAAGGCTGAAAAGCTAATGTTTTTTTAGAAATCCCCAAATCAGCAGACGCGTAAATAATTGCATCCCGGCAAGATTAAATTAGGTGAGTTAGACAAGCAGCCGGGGGAAGGGGGTTTAAAATTCAGTGTTTAGGAGGGTAACCACAGGAGTAAACACCCATGAAAGAGTTTCCTTTCTTCTCTGGGCCCTTTCCGGCGGCCCCCACCTCCACCCCAGTTTGGCCTCGGCCCCCAGCGCCCCCAGTTCCCCAGGCCCCAGCAGACTCTACCCCTGTCAAACGGGCAGTGACTCTGCTCCTCACCCGGGCCCCCTGCCCCTCCTTCATTCCAGGAAGTCTGAGGTACATCCGGTGAAGAGAGCTGATCCCGGGCCTCTCACTCAGGTGAACTCAAAAGGACCCTTGGGGAGATTAGAGGGAATCTCCTGCCAGTGTCACAATGAAAAAGAAGCTTCTGGGGAAACCGAGTCAGGTTCCTACTAAAGTCTTGAGCAGGAAGTTCTGGATTATAGAACGGTCAAGCTCAGTAGAACGTGCAGAAGGATGAGTGTCATAAATGCCACACATCAGGACGGCTGGCCTGCTGTGAGCAAGACTCACACGTGTCAGCCTTCCGGGAACGTCCCAAAGGGTCACAGGCACGTACACCCCCAGAGTGAATGGTTTGGGTGCCAAGATTGGCCAAAGCCAGAGTGTATGGACGCTTGAGATATTCTGACACCAGAGCAGAGGAGCCAGAAACTGCAATTTCAAATGGGAATTAAATTGCTGCATGTGTAGGATTATTTTCCATTTAGGAAAAAAAATGTCCCGCGTTTGCATTTTTAAGATTAGAAAATAGTTAGCAATTTAGCTCTGGAAAACCAGTTTCCTACTCTTCTCCTTGGCATTTCTGAGAATTTTGGTGATGTGACATTAAGGGGTTGCCAACGGAGCAAATAAAAGTACAGGACACCCAGTTAAATGTGAATTTCGGATAGACAATGCATAATTTTTTTAGCATAAGCATGTACTAAATACTAAAGAAAAGTACTCGTTGTTTATCTGAAATTCACATTTAACTGGCGTCCTGCATTCCGTCTGACACCTCTCCCACCGGTGCGTGGACAAGTGAGGAGGAGTGACCCCCCGAGGCCCAGTCATTGCAAAATTCATTCAGCCAATAGCCATGTACCGAGCACCTCCTGTGTGCCTGGCACTATGTTTGGTGCTGGGGTAACAGACCTAATGCCTGACGTCAGTGGCAGCCGAGGAGGCAGAGGAGCAGTGAGCATCAAAACAGTGTATGGAACACATCACAACCAGGAATGTCCAGAGCCAGGGAAATCAGACTGAGCAACGACACTTCTGAGGCGCGAGGGAGTGGAGGTCACCATCAATGTGGAGACACCAGTTCCATCGGCATGTCTGGGGCAGATCAGGAAGGTAACACGAGGCCCTCTGGGCCATTTCTCTGTTGTGGCACCTCCCTCCTTTCACCTTCCTCTCCCTCAAGACCCCATTCATTCATTTATCCATTCAATTGGCGTTTATTGAGGGTTTATCATGTACCAGACGCTGTGCAGCATGGGAGAGACAAAGATAATTGTGACACAGCCCCTGTCCTTGAGGTTGACAGTCTGGAAAGGGGCTCAGACAAGTTCGTAATCGTGGTGACCTAGAGGTCATTCCAGCAGTAGGGATAAAGCAATGAGGGGACACTGAAAGGGTGTCACGTGGCACCGGAAAGCCTATGGACACCATAGTCACATAATCTTGTTTTAAGGCCAAAGTCCCCGGCAACATGGTGAGTGACCCTGATCAAGTCACTGAACCTCTCTGAGCTTCGTTTTCTTCACCTGAATAAAGGCGATGTTAATAACAGTGTTTGCGTCATAGGTTTGCTCTGAGAAGCTAATGGAACGGCCAGCATCTGGTAAACCAGAAAGTGTCTCATAAATGGGTCACAGAAATGATCATTGTTTGGCAGGTCCTCAAAAAGTTAAACATAGAATTACCACATGATCCAGCAATTCCACTCCTAGGTATATACCCAAAAGAACTGAAAGCCGGGACTCAAACAGACCCTTGTACACCAGTGCTCACAGCAGCATTATTCACAATAGCCAAAAGGTAGAAACAACCCAAATGTCCACCACAGACAAATGAATAAACAAAATGTGGTCTGCATACAATGAAATATTAAGCCTTAAAAAGGAATGAAACTCCAAGACATATCACAACATGGATGAACCTTGAAAACATTATGCTAAGTGAAATAAGACAGACAGAAAAGGACAAATATTGTATGATCCCACTTATAGAAGGTACCTAGAACATTTAAATTCATAGAGACAGAAAGTGAAATAGAAGTTCCAAGCCACTAGGAGAATGAGGAGTTAGTGTTTACTGGGTGTGGGGTTTCTGTTTGGATGACGAAAAAATTCTGGAGATGGATAGTGCTAATGGTTGCATAACATTTTGAATGTACTTAATGCCACTGAACTTACACTTAAAAAATGGCTAAAATGGTGAACTTTATTTTATGTATTTTTACTACAAATTTTTAAATGAGTTTTATCCAGAGAAGGCTATAAAATATAAAAATCAAGGAAGGCATTCACAGAGGAGGTATTCCTTGAGTACGGTTTGGCTTGGGGAGATGGGGGGAAGAACCATTAAGCAGGAGGAAACGGTAACTGCAGGAAGGCAGGGCTCTGTGAGCCTCCCAGGGCCAGCAGCTTTTGTAGGGAAGTGCAGGCATGAGGCTGAGATGTTTCAACACCACCTCCTATGAAGCTGTCCTGCAGGCGAGGGAAGAAAGCACTGACGTTTCACAGACTGGTGCTGGGGCAAATGCTTGGGTGGGAAGTGAGTGGAATGGGTCGATCCTGGAGACGCCACCCCAGGAAGGACTGGGCTGGGAGGGAGAACAAAAGCCACTTGGGAAAGCGCATCCAGAGGGTCAGGAGCTGAAGGAGTCCAAGGAGTCCAGTGGCTGGGAGGAGGAGCTAGAAGCGGACCAATGAATGCGAAAGAGGAAACAATAGCAGACCAAGTAATGGGGAAGAGGAGCCAGAAGCTACATCAACACAGGTAGTAAGGGGGTGGTTAGGGCCAAGGTGACTGGAGATAGAAGGAAGGGGATGGATGGTATGAAGGTGACATCCCTCAAGCCCTGAACGAGTCAGATGGGAAGGTTGGTTGGGCAAGTAACCCAGGTAGGATGAGCTGAATCCAATCTAAGAAGGGACCCTTGTAGCTGGAATATTCCAGGTCCTTCCCAAGGACGCAGAATGCAGACCCCGGGATCTGCTCTTGTACCTCAACAGAGACTGTCCTTGTATCCAATCATCCTCTAGACGAGAGAGTAGAGGTAATATCAGTTCCTAAGGTCAAGGTTTCATGCTCAATCCCCCTCCCCCTTCCCCCTTCCCTCCACCCCCAGGAAATCTGGTTTTCCTCTGATTCAGGGTCAATTTCAGCAAAATTATAAATTCAGTCAGGATACCTTTCCTTCTTCCCAGGTTGCACCCCTCAAGCCTCCCACCCTCATTCTCAAAAAAGGACTGGGTGTCAGGCATTGTATACCTTTTTGTTAACTCAAACTTTTGTGTTCCTTTTACCCAAAGCATTTGCATTTCAGCCAGGTCTATTGTTAAAAGATTTTGGACACCAGGGAGAAGGCTGGGGAGGATTTTTGAGACAGGGTGGTCTTTCTGGTTCCCCTGCGTCACTCCTTCTTCTCTAAGAGACAGTCCTCTGATAGAGTCACCTCTCCTCGCCCTTAGCAGACTGTCACCTCTTGCTTAAGTTAGCATCAGTCATTGGCTAAACAGCAGGATTTTCATTTCATAATAAAACATCTTAACAGCAAATAGAAAATTTTCTATAAATAGAGATCATGTAAGATGACAGTGGATTAACATTTTAATTAAACATGGCAATTCCAATCATTTTTATCATTATAGAAATACCCAACATTTTGACACATTTCAGGTATAAATTGATGGTTCCAGTAAGATGGCAAATTGAAATAATTTTTCAGGCGATATTTGTAAGCTTTCAGTGGCAGCAAGAGATGGTGGTATTCAACAGTCAAAGCTACAGGTTCTAGACATTCCCATTCAAAATAACTAATCCTGAAGCCTCCCTCCCTTCTTAGATGGCTTTAGAAACGATCTCCCCTGACGTCACACACACACTATGACAAATTAATTTGGTGCTTTATGATTTGCAAAACTCACACCAAATGGTACTTTGTCTTCCCTGGTAGAATGTCAGACTGTGTTCTCTGGTTGAAAGGCACGGCAGACAGCACTGACATGTGTATTTGTCTTAGCAATTACCGGTTTATTGAGCACAGAGGATATGATTTAGCACCATGCTACTGCTGACGCTCACAGGGGACCCTGCAAGGCAGCTATTATTGTCCCTACAGAGGAGGGAATCCAGGCTCAGAGCAGATAAGTAACTTGCCCAAAGGCACACAGCTAGAGAGTGCCAGAACTAGTACTGGAACCCACAACAATCAAGAACCAGAAACTGTGCTCTTTTGATGACTGTCTTTCTTCCCCCAAATGACACTATGCACAGCCTTTGCTGAAAGTGGACCCAACAAATATTTGTCCATTTGTTCTATCTTTCTTTTTTTAAAAAAAAATTTAATACCGCTCCTTAAGCCTCCCCATTCTTTTTTTTTGGCTGTGCCGAAGGGCATGCAGGATCTTAGTTCCCTGACCAGGGATCGAACCCATGCCCCCTGCAATGGAAGTGGGGAGTCTTAACTACTGGACCACCAGGGAAGTCCTATCTTTCCATATTCTAGGTCAAAGAAGACCCTCCACTCACCAATTACACAAAGCTGTATAACCTAACCTTACTGAGGCAAGTCCTTTGTCACATTTCCTCTGCACCAACTCTCTCACCTCCAAACCACCACTATCATCATCAACACCATCTTCAGTATAAAATACAGATCTTATTTGAAAAAGATATATTTTTCCAGAAAAAGATAAATATTTTAACAGATGGATCATGCTTTTTTTTTTTTTTTTCTTACATCAAACAGTTTTCATCTTTAAAATCTAGTTTAGGGTACATGCATTCTTGGTTTCATCACTTTTATCACTACCCGTCAAGTGTGCTGGACCATTGGCCTCACAGTCAGCATTTGCCTTCAAGTTTCCTGAAAAAAATGCATAGTTTTCCAGCAAAGTTAGGCAACTTCTATCCCGGTGGAGCTTCCTCCCACTTTTTACCACCACACAAGCTCAAATTTGCTGAAAGGCTACAGAGAGAATTTCACACTGAAATAAAAGACCCACTCAATGTAAACACCCATCAAAGGGAACATGCTGAACAAAGTATTACAAGTTTTGGAAACTTTGAAACATGTCAGAGAAAATGAAATCACTCTGAGAAAAACGGTACAGTAAATATTCTCAACGCTTTGTAGTCTAATTATCCTGGCTAATGTTGCTGAGAAATACTCAGCAACACCGTGATGTTTTAGGATGATAAAACTCTGTGGGGCTGACTAAAGTTTATTAATAAAATTAATAAGTATTCCCTGACTAAAGTTGTTGATGCCTGTAGCACAGGTTTTACCTCTCTTGGACAAAAAAAAAAAAAAAAAAAAAATTCTTGAGGACATGAAGGTCCCTTTTCATCTTTATAACCCACAGCAGAGCTTAGCCTGGTACCACTCGTGTAACAATTTTCTCAGTGACTATTTTGTTTGTAGAATGAGTATCAGTATATAATAACTATTCTACAAAGACTTGTTGGGGATTGTGCAACTGGGAGAAATTATGACTAAAAATGAAACTACGGACACAACATTGCAAACATACTAAATGCCACTGAATTGTATGCTTTTGAGTGGTTCATTTTATATTATGTAAATTCACCTTAATTAAAAAAAACTGCAGAGACTAGGGAATAGCAACCTAATAGCTTTCATTAAAATTCAACATGGTATATTCTCATATTTTCATATCAAATATAAAGTACAAAAGAGCCCATAAACAGTTTTATGAGTAGGAAATTTCTTAAAAAATCATTATGAAATAGATAAAATGTTAAAGTTCCAACAGAATTTCCAGAAATTGTGATGCAAATAGCCTGAGATATTTAAAACCCTCTTGGCTTGGTGAGCAGAATTTACAGGGTTTTCAGAATCCCCCCCTGGCTGCCTGGTTTGCTGCCTCCTTGGCCCCCAGCACGTTGGAAGGGGAAGGATGGAGCGCCAGTTCGCCGAAGTGAAGAAGCTCTGGGTTTCTTTCCCATCTGAGAAATCTTCCAAGTACACCCGGGAAATGTAGCAGCATGCCTGCACTCCCATCCCTTTAGCAACTTGAACCACAGTTCCAAATTCAAGGCGATTGTTCTAAGCACCTCAAACTTATAAATAATTTCCAAAATCAGGCTTCCCTCCTTATATGACAATGGGATGACAGGCTTTTTTTCTTTTTTCAGGCAGTAAAGAAAAAGCCTCTTACTGAAAAGGTTTTAACAATCTCAAGTCAGCAGGGTTGAAAATATCAATGCAGTTTCCACTAGTTCAGGAAGCAATATTTTCTTTTCTGATTATTGACAACACAGTTTTTCTTTTCTGTTAAAGGGCCGTTTGTGGAGATAAATGTTTAAGTGCTGAGGACATTGTCACGAGGTTTTCAGGCTATATTTTTATTTGTAAAAGGCCAGTGATTACCCACTTGCTCTCAAAAAAGTTAACCCCACTTCCAGTAAGCAGCGGCTTGGAATCTTGTCTGTATCAAATTTTCCTTTCTGCCTTCTGATAAATCACAATGTGACAGCCTCAGAGCCTTCCTCCCTCGGCTGTTTTGCTTGCTCATTAGGTCTTTAAAAGAAAATGCAAATCCTCATCTCTTCATTAACCCATCGTAGAAAATAACTCAGATGTTCCTAATTTCTCCTCTGATTTATCAGACCGGTCTCTGATAACTTTTGAAGGAAGTCTATTCAACATTCTCAAGGACAAAAGACACTTTATAGAAATAAATAAAAAGAAATCCTGACATAAGTGCAAGAGGAGAAAAACACCAAGAAGTTTGGTAAATGTTGCCTGCTTGATTCAGAATTATTTCTAGTTCTGCCCTAACTGATAAGCACATTACACTGAAAATGTTTTATTCACAAACTTCTCTGATATAATCTATGAAAATAAGTAAAGACTCTCTGTTTCACTCTATGCTATGGACGCCTGGCAGGCTCAAGGAAATTAACAATCTAATGTCACCTTTCCTTTAACAGAAAATAACAACAAGAAGTACGCAACATGATAGAATCTGAAGGAATCAAAACATGTTTGTTCTTAACTCCTGAAAAATCTCTCCGTGTGATATTCTCTCTCTATATCTATATCTATATCTATATATATATGTAAACCTCCCTAAAATTAAGTCTTTTTTACACACTAACACTAACTAAATCCTAGGGTCTTCTCAGAATGCCTTCTCAGAGTGCCCCATGATCAGGTGGCTTTACAAAGCATTCTATTTACCAAAATCATTATGACACTGTTTATTTTCCTCAGAGGGGGGCTGGAGGGAGGGCAGGAGGGGAAAGAAAAGAAAGCTGGTGAGTTTTTGTGTAATAAGTGACCCCATCATGCAAATAAACAAGTGCTTCTCTTTCAGGATATGTGTTATCAAAGACATCTCCAATCTCAGCTGCTCACCAGAAATAGAACTATTGACCCCACCAAAAGTAAAGAAGACCTTTTTCCTTCTGCCCAAGACACTGGGGGGAAAGGGGAGGCTTGTGTGGGAATGATTTCCTTGAACGCTGCACCAGACACACGCTCAGCCATCTGATCACAACCTGGGCGCCTCCCTTTGCACCTTCTCCCTTCAAACAAATCGCAGGGGTGGACCCCAAGCTCACAAGAATTCCGCCAGACTGACTCACATTTTTTTCTTTTTAAAGTTCTCAGTGTTTATGGGTCTCCAAGTTAGGGAGGGGGCAGGGAGGGGCTCTTTTTAACAAAGACAAACACAGTTTGCAATAACAATGCAGAGAGGGTGTGTGTGTGTGTGTGTGTGTGTGTGTGTGTGTGATGGGGGGGCATGTTTGGGGGTTTTTTGGTTTTTTTTGTTTTTTCAGAAGGATGAATTGAAAGATAGGTAGCCCAGATTTCCAAAACAGCCAGTTTCTGAGGAGATAACGTTAACTCTGGGGAAGGAAAGCATTCGGTAAAAACTCCCAGATTGAAAACTCAACCACCAGATTCTACTGAGAGGAAAGGGTGCATGCAATGCCCGCTTTCAAAGGGGCATCCAATGTGCTCTTCTGCACAAACACCTCCTGTCAGCGTCCAGAAAGACCCAAAGGCACTTCTCAGGTGGGAGGGCACTGTCCCCTCTACCTATTCAGGGAAGGCTGGTCCTGTCGGGCCGGGATGGGGACAAAGGGGAACTTAGAAGTGGGGACAGCCATCGGAGGGAGAGGAGGGCCCACAGGACTGGATTTCCTTTCCAGAAACTGCTTTGCCTTCTCTTCCACCTGGTTCCCGGCAGGGAGTCCTGGCCCTCCTTTGCGGAGGCTGTTGACTAACGAAAACAGTGAAAGCACAGGTCGGCCACCAGGCAAATAATAAACATAGCTGCGCGGCACGTCTGTTAAGCCTGTTTAATCGTTCGTCCCTACATGTAAGTGGGCTTCCTATCCCAGCCCCCGTCTCTCCACCTGTATCAACAACAATGCCTCTGCACAATTATCTTACCTTAATGAACCTAATCTTTAATTTCCCAGCGTGGCCCTGGTCCTCAGCCTCCTAACAAAGGAAGGGGGACTGTTTGAGTCCCCGTGAGCCACCTTCCTCCAACAGCTAGGGAAACTTTAGCCACGACAAGGATTTTTTGCCCCTTGTGGAACTGTCAAAAGCAATAAATATTTTTCTTTTTATTCCATCATTAGACCCTCCTAAGAATGCCTCCCCATTGTCCACTGTAATTCCCAGAGCTCTCTGGGCAGGGGCGTTATTGTGGAAAATGAATCCTGAAGTGTTAACAATCCGGCCAAAGCGGCTACACTTTTTTTTTTTTTTTTTCTTCCGAGGGCGTAACCGTTAGGAATGTGTCGCCTCACCATAGCCGGCTCTGCGAAAAGAGCACTTGTGTTTTTTAACACTGGTCTTTGAGAAGGATGCTCAAGTTAAAGCATTGTGGCCACTGTAAATAGATGCACTCAGCAGAATAGAGCTTCTTCATTCCTAATTAGGGAAGTAACTCTAGAAAGACAGAATGTCACTTGCTGGGCTGTGCTTATTGTTGAGTTTGTGCTCGCCTCCACAATGTGAGGTAATTGGAGTTGTACCTTTTAGAAAGCTGCTAATTTCACATAGGAAGTGCTAACAAGACCTTTCTGGGCCATGTTTTCCTTCTCTCTTTTTAAGGAAGTTACAGACCTTCAGTAGTGGGAATGGCTGAGCCCTGGCCTGGCGGAGGAAACAGCAGTAATGAACCACTTCAGCCCGCAGTTAGAAAAAGGAGGCCTCATTTTGGAGTCCTGAGAATACTAAGCACAACAAAAGGTTCTGTTTAAGCTTGTTATCCAGGACATTCTTACAGGCTACACAGCTTTCCCTGCAATGACCCTCTCCAAACAAGTGCATCAAGTTTGAGCAAATAGAAACACGCAACTTTCAAGGCTCCGAGTTATAGTTTTCTTTACAAAGCCATTTATATAATGTAAGCTGCAATTAGCATGGGACAGAGCGAGGAGATTTAGGCTGGAAGGTTCTTTTCACAAAAGATAGAAATTAGTGGAATAAGTAACAGTTAAATATCGGCTTCGGATAACTAGTTGAAAAGACCTTTTAAATCATTTACTAATAAAAAAAAATAAAATGATTTTGCCTCAGACCTTGTTCCAACCAAAACGTGGTCTTTTTACATCACTGAACTGATTAATCTCACTAATTTTAAATTATCCAGCAAGAATAGACCGGAGCAACAAAAAAAAAAAAAAAAAAAAAAAGTCCACACACCCCCAAATGAAAAGCACTCCAGCTTTTAAGCCTGACAATTTCATCAAAACGTCCATAGGAACTACATAAAAAATTCAAACTGTAATGAAATAAATTGCTACTTACATTATGAAAAGTCTGCAAAAGCTTTTTATAGACTTGAAATGCAGAAGTTATATAAACTGCACAGTAAAAAGAATTAGAAATTGACCTTTACAGATCAAGGGCTAAAATTAACAGTCTTAAGGGGAAAAAAAATTTCCCGGTTCACAATGGCTTTTAATGCCATTTTTTCCCCCCTACACTCATTTATCTAATAACCATGGCAAGGTTAGGATAAACAATGAACAGTATGTTTTCACATTTTCCACCTTTTGTGTCCTCCATATGAATTTCTAAAACACTTAAGAGAATAGATACATAAACCTGTGACCTTCAAATGAGCTTTTTGATACTCTCAACATTTTGAATAAAAAGATCAGAAAATGGAACCACTTTTACACAGTAATGAATTCCATTTTGTTGGGTAAACAAAGCTAAATTTTAAAACAGAGACCTGACATTTGTATAGCTCAAGAAGCTATTCTGTTCTTTTGGGGGTGGGCAGAGCAGGGAGGGGGCGTCGTCAGTACTTGACGGTGGGCCAGGTAATGACCAAATCCACCATTCACATAAAAAGGAGACAAATCCATTGGGCCGTGTTCAACAGAGAGCCACCGTTTCCAAGACAAGGACAACAAAAATGCCCAATTTTTATGACAATTCCCCCCCCAACCCCACGAACAATTGATCCGTCTCGCAGAAAAAGGGGGGGGGGTGTTAATGGAGGAGGCCCATGCAGCCATTATGGAGCTAACGCTTATTGACGGGAGCTACAAGGGCCTCCAAAAGTTACTCCAATTTCCGTCGAGCTTTTGTGCATCCGTTGTCCTGTCTGAAAGGCTCAGTTAGGTATTGTTGCAAAAAAAGTCTGCATCCACATTTGTTCCCCTCTAATTCATACTCGGCATTGTGAAGTTTTGCTATTCAGGGGCTGATTGGACAACAGCCCTGACAAGGGCCAAGCGATTAGTCTCTCAGCGTGGGCTGGGCTTCTCGGTATAAACCTAGGGATGGGGCTGGAATTCACTGGGGCATTCAGCTTCCTCTGGGGGCCTTCCTGAGAGGCCGTGCCTCCTTTGCTGCAGGTAATGCATTCCTTCAGACCCGGGAAACCGAATCCTCGTAATTAGCGTGCCCAGAACGGGGCATCCCCCGCCCCCTCCCTGCCAGTCGGCCCTCGGGGGCCCTGCAGCTTTCTAAGGAGCTCAGCCCCTGAAATGCTCCGGCCTCGTCGAATTGAAAACTTTCTCGGGCGGCTCGGTGGGCCTGAAAATCTGCACGCAGAGGAGGGGAGCCGAGGGAGGGCCGCGATCGGCGCCACTTAACCCCTGGCTCGCCGACCCGCGCGCAGGACACGCCGCCTGCAGCCCCGCGCTGGGGCCGCCACGTCGGAGCTCGGCGCTGCACCCCGCGGCTGAGCGCGTCGCTAAGTGTACAGATGTCAGTCTGGTGTTTTACATGTCAGTAACTTGAATTCATTTACATTTATTTTCCTATTGTTTTATATCATTTTATGACAATGTGCTGCATAATATAATTTAAATCTTTAATGTACAACTAATTCTCTACCATTAATTTGTCAACATGATTACTGGATATGCCACCCAGAGAAGCAGGATGATTTGAAATATGGATAAGACATTCCTGTGTTTTTTCACGAAGGTTTACATCGGAAATGACAAAGATTTACGGAGGGTTTTTTTCTTGGACTGTCTGTAATCTAATGAAAACTACAATTTCACTGTGATTCCCACTTAAACTGAGGAATTCCAGATATCAGTGGGGAATAAGACACACACACACACACACACACACACACACACACACAGCCTCCTTCTAGGAGAAATAATTAATTTAGGCAGCGCGGGGTTCTGAGCAGTGGTCCAGCCCTTTGGCGGAGAAGGTTCCCCCCAGGCCCGGCCGGGGCGCGGCCGGACGCCCTGCCCTGGGTGGTTTGCTCCAAGGGGTGGGAGAGAAAGAAAGCGGGCGCCAGGGCCCGGGGCGCGTTCCCGGGGCGTCTGCAGGCACCGACAGCGTTGGGGAACAAACAAGAGGAAAGGGTGGTACCTGTGGGCATAGTGTTGCTGGGCTGCCCTGACTTCAGGACCCCCCCCCAAACCCCAGCCTCCTTCTTTCGCCGGCTGTCGGAGGCCAGCTTGAAAAACCTGGTCCTTCCCTCCACGCCCCAGGAGGACGGCGCCCTGCAGCCACCAGCCAAATGATAACACCCAAACGTCTGCACCATTAAAATTAAAAAAGCAGCAGCAGTACCCCCAAACCTTATTAAACATTCAAATAGAAAAATTAAGATATTCTGGGCAAAAGAAGTGTTTAGACAAAGGCTGTCTGCTTCAATTTCCCCGTTAAGCCGGGAGCAGGCTGTTCGGAGAGAGAGTGACGGTGGATTCCATAAATTAACAGAAAATCCCTCTTCTCCGGAGCCCAAGTTATCTCTCCGTTGCCTGCAGCCCTGATTTAGAATGGGAGCCGGCTTGTTTACCGGTTTAATTAATGCTCCTTTTCAAGTAGGGAGGAGGGGAAGGGAAATGAAGTGACTTGGTGATAAACAGGTGTAGCCGGCCTGCAGCGAGCTCACGGGGCCGGTGGCAGCCTCGTCAGGCTTGACTGGGCATGACCCCGCCAGCGAAAAAGGTAGATGGCCCAGTTGGAAGCGCAGTAGGTGAGCATTATTTTAACTGCGAGCCTGTGATTGGAATGGCTTAAAGGGACAATCAGCACTTGGGTTTTTCTTCTTCCTCCAGAATGCATTCTGATTCTTTCCTGTTGCTGAGCGGAGGAGAAACAGACCTTGACGATATAGGTCACAGGTCTTTTTACTCCTCTTCCTCAGGCTTCACCTCCAAATGTAAGGAAAGAGCCACTTAAGGAGGAAACCTGGCTCCTGCAGCTCGCTGGGGACCGGCTTTCTGCTCTGAAAAAAAAATCCTTGGGCATTCTCTATTTACTTATTTCGGCTTTTAATTCCAAGAGCCTAATATCTAGGATTGGACTGTCCACCGCCTACGTGTTTCTGTGACCTTACAGATAACAGGGCAGCTTGGATGGAAAATGAAATTCAAGCGCCAGCTAATTTTAAAAACTCCTTCCCAAGGGGGGGAAATGGCAGTTTCTGTAAGCACAGGCTGAACATGTTTTTAAATTAATAACTAGCCCTGGTATTTGCTAAATGATGGCTGTATCACGGGGGAAAAATTTAGTCATTAAAAACAGCAGGTGCCCAAGGTGAGAATATATGTTTCATGACTTAAAGTCACCTGTCTGCTTTGCCTGCTACCTTTCTCCGAGCCAGCATCCTGAAGAAACTAGTGAAACCAGAAGCTGGGTCTGTCAGCCATACTGGCCTTTTGGAGAAAAAAGCTTTTTCTTTTTTTTTTTACGCTACTACATTTATCGAGTGCCTCCTGATACCTCCACGTGTTACTGGCAATTCTGACTGCTTCCCTACGAGGTGGTAATCCTTATCCCCATTTTTAAGAGGGGTTTAAATAATTTTAAGTGATTTTTCCCAAGGTCACAGAGCTAGTCAAGTGGCAGAATGGGGATGACAACCAGGGTCTCATTCCAGAGCCCTCTCCTTTTTCACCCTCTGTGAGGTAGCAATGACCCTAAACACCCACAGTCACGTGGAGATAGGGGTTCCAGTCTCCATAAAGGCAGGTTATGTCCTAGCTTACAGGAGAGGAGATCTTTCTGCCATCTGGAAAATTCCAGGTTCGGGTCTGTGTGGGACCCAACACATGTATAAGCACAAAGTACTTTGCAGAATACAGAGAGATTTCTTTCCGGAAAGATTTCTAGACAGGGAATTAGGATATTCCTGTTTCATTGCTGGTTCCACTACCCATTAACGTATGACCTTGAGCAAGTCACCTACTTAAGACTGAGTAAAGTTTCCTCATCTCTGATTGGGCACATTACCTACCTATCCTGCTTGCCTCACAGTGTGGTGGGGGGGGGACAAAATGAGCTGATATGAATTCAAACGCATTGATCACTGTGAAGAGCTGTTCCAATGCACAGTTTTATGACTGACTTCCCAGAGTTACGAGGTCCTATTAAGTCTACATGTCCATGTGTTTTGAAAGGAGTGAATTACTATACAAGTGGGGGAACTTTTCATCTTATTAAAAAGCCCTTACGTCCTAAATTCTAAACATGAAAATTCTGGCTATATTAACAATGGTGCTAAAAGTTCTAATGCATCCTAAATTCTAAATCATAGACTCTTGATGGAAAAGACCATTTGTTATAATAATAAAATTTATTAATGATGGCTGATGTCATTTACTATACGCCAGACAGGGTTCTAAGCATTTGACATGTACCAGTTGGTCCTCACTATAACTCTGTGAGATAGGTACTATTATTACCATACCCATTTTACAGATGAGAAAACTGAGATACAAGGCAATTTGGTCACATAATTCCCAAACTGCAGAGAACTATCATTTGAACCCAGACAAACTGGCACGGGAGTTTGCACACTTAATCACTGTTATATGTTTACAAACATATATATTTTTCATGAAAGAGTGTCTGTATTATTCCTACCTCTCCGACCCACATTTTTAAGATGAGGAAAGTGAAGCTCAGAGAGGTTAAATGATTTGCCCATCATCACACATTTGTTTCAAGGCAGAGCTAGAAGTAGAGCTCAGATCTCTTTAAGTCGAGTGATGGTTCTATTTATGACATAATTGCTACTCACTTCACCCTGGCTTCAGCTCTCTCTGGAGAGACAGACTGCCTGGTTTAAATATTGACTGTGCCAACCCCCCAGGCAAGGCTTGGTAACCTCTCTAAGATAATAGTGCTCACCTGATTGTTTGGCAGATTAAATGAAATAAGGCACGAAAGTATTTAGTACAGTTCCTAGCATATAATAAATGCTCAATAAACCCTCCTCAAATTTAAAATGCAGGAAGAGAAGCAACAACAGTGGGAGGAGCCGACTTGGGTGCGGCTGTCCCTATGCAGTGAGTTGGCCCAGGCTAAGTCGAAGGAAGAGACAAGCATGGCTGGGAAGAGGGGCAGAACCCTCCAGCTGGGGAGGATCTTCTGCAGTGGGTCCCGAGGAGCCGGGCCGTTGAAATCATTGGGCAGCCTGAGGGACAGAGGGGAGGTATTGACTGAGAAGACAGAGGAAGAGGAAAGGGCACAACTAGGAGGGCTGGGGGGAAGCAGGTTGGGAGGGCCAGAATGAGAAAAGCGGCTGCCTCAGCTTTCAGCCCATCGTGGATGAGTCCTCTTCACAGTGTCGTCCCTAGAGACCTCAGCAATGGTTGTTTCAGCCCCATGGGGAGAATAAAGGACGGAGGTGGCATGAGATGGAATGCTGAGGAGGGACCACAAAATGCCTGGCTGACAGGAAGCTGTCGGAAGAAGAGAGACACCGGGAGAGGCATGTGCTTGTGGGGTCGGGGGAGAAAACCTAGCTGAGGAAGGGGAGAGTCCAGCATCCGGGGGAAGGGAGAGTGGCTGCCGGGGGAGCTGGGACCGTTACAGTGGGAGGCAGCTGCCTGTCAGGTTGCCTGGCCCCAGGTCCTGGCTCTTCGCCTGCAGACGGTGGCAGGCTTAGGGGGTGTTCAGGCCTCTGGTTTGGGGTCCTGCGGCACAGGTTATGGGGAAGATGCTCTGGCCCCAGGCACGAGTCCCCTGCTGTGCTGGCTCTTTCCGCAGACAGAAGGGCAGGAGCTGCAGTGATCTGATCCACCAGGGGCCCTGTCCTGTGATTGATTCAGTCTTCACAGATTGGCCAGAAAGCTCTCGGGTACTGTTGAAGCAGTGGTATATTCCCCACCTGTGGTTTCTACTTCCTTAGTTTAGGGAGTTTCCAGCTAAAGGGTCTTGAAATTTAGGGAGAAATATTACATCTGATTTTGGAAAAATATGTGAGGAACTTGAAGTAGGGAAAGTGTCTGTTCTCTTATTCCTGCCGCCCCATGAAGGTGTGACAAATGGCAGATGCTCAACAGCTATACATTGAAAAAATGAGCCAAGGGGATACTTTTATTGAGCACTCCGAAAGGTACCATGTTTTGCAAGCCACGAGGAAGGCGGCTTTACCTGTGCCACCTAAACTCAGGAGAGGGGAAAGATCCTCTCTCCAAGTCAAAGGCCTCTATGGACCTTTGTCCTTTTCTATTTCCTCATCAGCAAAATTTCCCAACTGCCCGACTGGGGTAATGTAGGGATCAAAAGAGTTATTTGATGTAAATGTATACAAGACATGTTAAATAAGTCTAAGGTAGTATTACCTTGTCTGTTGAGAGAGCAAGGAATGTTAAGTGAGGAATTTCATTATTGAAAATTTCAAGCATATGCTAAAGTGTGATGAACTCTCAAGGGCCTATCATCCAGGTTCAACCATTATCAATTTGCAGCCAGTATTGTTTCACCCTTCCTCACTCCCCTCCCCCCAACCCCACACTGGATTATACTGAGGCAAATCCCACATATCATATCATTTCAGCTCTAAATATTTCAGAATATATTTCTAAAAGATAAAGCCTCTTTAAAAAACATAACCATATTCCATTATCACATGAAAAAATTGATAGTAGTTTCTTAATATCATCAAATACTGAGCCAAAGTTTAATTTCCTCATTTGTCTTGTAAGTGGATTTTACAGATGGTTTTGCAAATCAGGACCCAAACAAGGTCAACACCTTGCATTTAGTTAACAGGGGAGGAACCTCTCCTGAGGGTTTAACCTTGTCCTCTCAGTCTGCCAAGGCCTGGAGACTTCTGGCCAAGGTTTGCCTAGACAACCAGAGCAGTGGTTTCCAACTGTCTTTTTTTTTTTTTAATTTTAAAAAATGTTTAACATCTTTATTAGAGTCCCAACTGTCTTTTGACCATTGATTCATCTCTTTGAAAGGGTTCTTGGGCATTTAACAATGGACCAAGTGGCCCATCTAAGGTTTGGGGACCGAAAAAAAGGGAATGCTTCTTGGGGTACATTTGGAGGTGCTGGGGGGACAGACGTCTGCTCCTGTGCTAAGGTACAGTTCAAAACAGAGACTTTAAAAGTAAGCCCTGGAATTCCTGTTTCTTCCTTTTCCAAATCCCACTCCTCCTCCCTAAGGCCCACCTTCATCATGGTCCCGCCAGGCCTTAGTCTTTTCCCTCAGCTGAGCTCCTGTAACATTTAGGACCTACCACGTTTTATCATCATTTGGCTTCTAGTAATGGAAGCCAACCTCCCTTGGAGGGTTAGCTGTTTTGCACACAATATATATCTTGCCTCTTCAACTAAATTCCAAGTTCCTAAAGCTCAGAGACCCATAGCATCTGGCCGTACTTGGCCCAAGTACCCAAGACCTGTAGGTGTCTGACACGTTTAAAACACCAATATCTACAATATTTACAATATGAATATCTCAAACCAATATTCTTTAAATACTTGATTAAAATTTATTCAGTGGGATAGAACAGCACTGGTTTGCTATTAAGAAAATTACATGCCTCTTCCTATATATTCAAAATAAGGAATTGATTTACTGCGTGCACTGAACACGTTTGAAATATTTTTTTATTCTTATCAAAATAATGCACGCATATGGTTACAAATCAAATGTTACACATGTGCTCATGATAGAAATGCTCCAGCTTCTCCCACTGTCAGTCCACCGCTCAGAGGCAACACCTCTTTGAGCCGTCTGGTTTTTAGTTCTCCCAATGGATCTAGGATTGCCAGATTGAGAGGGAAACAAGTATAGGATGCCGCCTCAAATTTGCATTTCAGATAAAAAATGAATTAATAGCTCCAAACATTTCATAATATTGTATTTTTTCTGACCTTAGGTGGCTTCCCCCATATAATGTGTAGAGTTATATACAACGTAGCTCTAATGTGTTTATACCTCTATTTCTTCCTTTACCAACTTGTTAGATGGTGTTGGTGGAATTCCGAGTGTGAAAGAATTTCAATGTTCAATATTTATATTCTACTCCATTTTTCTACTGTTTGCCTTTGTAACTTCAGCAAAATGCTTAAGCCTGTATTTACTGAGCCATCATCTTTCAACAGCACCTCTTGACTGTCTACTTTTAAATTAAGATATTGTTACTGATTTCCTGTCCTTTCCTCTATTTCTTCTTTCTTTTTCCAAGTCCCATCTTCTGCCAAGATACCGTACTTTCACATTAATAAGGTTGTTGAAATTTATATTCTGTCCTACTATACAACCTAGTCTTCTAAGCTTTGTCTAAAGGTTGACTTTTAAAATGGGAAATGGATTGTATTTACTCTATTGTTATTATTATGTAGCTTTATGTAAATATAGTAATAACACTAGGATTACACTTACTGCTCTTCAACTCACTGTCGTGACCCCTGAGCCTCTCCGAGGAGAATGTGCCCAGCACCAAATCAAATGGAGTCTCATTCCTTACACTTTGTCATTTTCTTCATATCATGTCACTTTTAGTTTGCTTCATACTCAGATCTTGACTTTTTCTTAACCAATTTTCCCCTGGAGTTTCCAGTTGCCTTTCTTTCTTCTTGCATTATTTGCTATTACCACATTCTCATTTTAAATCTATCAGTTATATTCTCTAATCTATTTTTTTATATCTCTATTGGAGTATAATTGCTTTACAATGTTGTGTTAGTTTCTGCTGTACAACAAAGTGAATCAGCTATATGTATACATATTTTCCCATATCCCCTCCCTCTCAAGCTTCCCTCCCACCCTCCCTATCCCACCCCTCTAGGTCGTCACAAAGCACGGAGCTGATCTCCCTATGCTATGCAGCTGCTTCCCACTAGCCATCTCTTTTACATTCGGTAGTGTGTATATGTCAGTGCTACTCTCTCACTTCGTCCCAGCTTCTCTCCCCACCATCACCCGTGTCCTCAAGTCCGTTCTCTACATCTGCATCTTTATTCCTGTCCTGCCACTAGGTTCATTAGTACCGTTTTTTTTAGATTCCACATATGTGCGTAAGCATACGGTATTTGTTTTTCTCTTTCTGATTTACTTCACTCTGTATGACAGACTCTAGGTCCATCGACCTCATTACAAATAACTCAATTTTGTTCCTTTTTGTAGCTGAGTAATATTCCATTTGTATATATTGCCACATCTTCTTTATCCACTCATCTGTAGATGGACATTTAGGTTGCTTCCATGTCCTGGCTATTGTAAATAGTGCTGCAATGAACATTGCAGTACATGCATCTTTTTGAATTATGGTGTTCTCAGGGTATATGCCCAGTAGTGGGATTGCTGAGTCATATGGTAGTTCTATTTTTAGTTTTGTAAGGAACCTCCATACTGTTCTCCAGAGTGGCTGTATCAATTTACATTCCCACCAACAGTGCTGGAGGGTTCCCTTTTCTCCACACCCTCTCCAGTATTTATTGTTTGTAGATTTTTTGATGATGGCCATTCTGACCAGTGTGAGGTATACCTCATCTCTAATCTATTGAGAACTGCCTTTGCCCTCTTCCTTGGAGTCCTCTGGGATCCTGCTCCAACGTGGGCTGTTGCTGTCCAGCCTGCTGTGCACCTGACATCTGGAAACTTCTCTTTACTGCTCTTGTAGGTTACATCCCAGCTTTTCTTCTTTCTTCTATCTTAGGTCCTAGTGTTACTGAAGTCTAGCCTCAAGTAACTTCCTAAGAAGGGGCATGTTGGGGACAAACTTTATGTATTCTTATTTTTCTGAAAACCCTATGTCATCCTCCACTTGACTGAGAGTTTGCATATAGGATCCTAAACTGAAAACAATTTTCCCTCAGAAATTTAAAGACATGACTCCATTATCTTCTGGCATCTAGTGTTGCTGAGGAGAAGTCTGATGCCATTCTTATTGCTCTTCATTTGTAGGTGACCCAATCTTTCTCTCTGAGCCTTTTACAACCTACTCTTTATACTCAGAGTTTGAAATTTGGCCAGGATGCATCTAGTTGTCCGTCTTGTGCAGTCATTGTGCTGGACACAATGACTGACGGCCATTCTGATGTCAGGGCTAGTCTTTCTTCAGCCCAGAGAAATTTTCTTCTGTACTTTCTTTGCTAATTCTCTCCTCTTTAATTTCTGCTTTTTTCTTTCTAGGATTCCTATTAGTTAGATATTGGATTATTCTCCTATGTCTTTTACTTTTCTCTCATATTTTCTTTTTCTGTCTTTCTGCTCAATGCTTTGTGAGATTTCATCCATTTTTTTAGTCCTTCCACTGAATATTTTATTTCACCAATTGCATTTTTAATTTCCAAGAGCTCATTCCTATTCTCAAAATACTAGTTTTAGAATGTATTATATTTCCAACCCTGAGAATTCTAAAAAAGTTTTAAAGTCATCTTTGGTTTCCTGAATCCTGTTTCCCCAGGAATGAATGAGATTTTTCTGCTTATTTTCATATATTTCCTTAACGCTGGTGTGTCTCCTCATGCCGTACATATACCTCCTTGGTTTTCTTTCTTCCTGTCTGTCTGTCTGTCTATCTATCTATCTATTTATCTACCTACCTATCTTGGCTGTGCCGGGTCTTAGTTGTGGCATGCATGCAGGATCTAGTTCCCCAACCAGGGATCAAACCCGGGCCTCCTGCATTGGAAGCGCAGTCTTACCCACTGGACCACCAGGGAGGTCCCATCCTTGGGTATCTTTTGATGTCAAATACAAAAGAGCTACAGATGCACAGATGGAATTACCGTGCAGTTGTGCACCCACCTTGCCTGAATGGGCTTCCCTGAAACTTTCTGAGATTTTGTCGGTGACCTGGCTCCCATCTCCTCTGTTGCCCCTTATTCTGTGTGTGGCTTCCTTCAGCTGGTTCCTCTGATAACTGTTCCCATACTCCTGACATATTCCAGAAATTTGCTTACATCTCTTATATGTTGGTGGCCTCTTCCTCCCCTCTTTAATATAATAAATTTACATCTTTTTGGAATTCTAAAACTTTATCTCAACAAAATTTTGGAAAGATAGGAGGCAAATGTGTGTCCTGGGTTCACCATCTTGAACTATAAGGAGATTAAGAAATTTTTATTCTTTTAATTTTACTTGATGATCATTTTAATTGCTCCATCTTTTGGCAGCTTGGTGCCCCTAAGCCAGGGGACCCACCTGAGGTTTAGGGTCTCCCCAGGAAAGTGCTGCTCCCAGATATTCAGCATCTCATGGCCCTCACTCTTACCATGGTCCACATAAACCAGAGCCTGGTTTCCCCAAATTTCTTCCTGTACAGGTTTGAGGTGCCCAGGAGATAGAATGAGGACAGCCCCTCCTTGGGCACACCATCCTCTCCCCTCACCACAGGGCCTGAGAGGCTCTACAAGCTCTACAACACTACAGGCTCCCTTTCATCCTTCCTTCCACCTGCTCCCACCCCCAGCCTGCCTTCACCCTTAGGTAACCTTCAGATCTCAGCTCCAGCACCATTTCCTCAGAAAGCCTTCCCAGTTCCCCTTGACTTGTCAAATTCCTCCATCATGTGGGCTCATGGAACAATTTCTCTCCCCTTTACAGCACTTATCTCAAGTTTGTAATATTTGTAGAGCAAGACCATGTCTGTTTTCTGTTCACTTTGATGCCCTAAGCACTTGAGCAGAGAACTGGCATATAGCAGGTGCTCGAGAAATCTCTCTTGAGCAAATGGATGATCATGAAGCTAGCCCCAGAAGAAACGTTCCTTCAGCTAACTGAAAAACAACCCGCAGGGTGACCAGAGTGCAACACCACATGTGCTCCACCTTAGAGGTCTGATAACTGACTAGGCCCTCGTCAGCATTGCCCCAGGCCTGAATCACAGGCTTCCATGGGCTCTCGTCTGAAGCCTCAGCTCTGCCCGTGGAGAGAGGTCAGGGAGGTGGATTCCGATGCAGCCCTTAGGGCTTGAGGCTCACATGGCCTTCTGACCACCCCAGCCTTGACCAGACAAC
This sequence comes from Balaenoptera acutorostrata, assembly GCF_949987535.1. Taxonomy (NCBI): domain Eukaryota; kingdom Metazoa; phylum Chordata; class Mammalia; order Artiodactyla; family Balaenopteridae; genus Balaenoptera; species Balaenoptera acutorostrata. Next base: position 57,054,230 of record NC_080075.1, read on the forward strand.
GTCGTGACTCATCTCCAGACAAGGTCCCTGAAGCCTGGAAGGAGGGCAGACAGCCACCTTACCCAAAGGCCCAGGAGGAACTTTCTTAATTGAAGCCACAGCCCCCAAGGGGGTGGGCCAGAGGCTGCCCAGAACCAATGGCGACACCCCTGGTTGGGAACAAGAGAACCCCACACCTCAGCTACCTTTTCGCCTCTGGCTTCCCAGCGGTGAGGCTCTTATTAAATTTGGGATTACCATGTGTAAAGCGCAGTCTGAATTTTGTTTGCTCTGTCATGTAACTTGCCTTTCCAAACACTCAGTCAGAGCTGCAGTTAATCCACTGACCGTGGGCTTAACCGGCAGGTGGCCAGGAGGCCCCACCAAATTCCTCCGGACCCTTTGTTACCTGGCCTGGAAGGGAGAGACCCCTTGTTTGGGAAGTGTTTCTCCTCCCCCTGACCATTTTCTGTATTAAGAGTCTTTTGTCACCATAAAGCTGAAGCAGGGGATTATGATGGGTAGGCTGTCACCCAGATTGTTTCCTCCAGAGGATGAGGGGAAAGGTTTGCGGGCTGGCCTAATGAAACCTTTATTCGGGGGACAATGCCTTGCCATTCAATTGAAGTTCAAGCCTCAACAATGCCTTCGAACAAACCCCATTTGAATATTTAATTTGGGATGGAAGGAGCTGAGTAAACCCCTCTCTCCCCTCGGCCCCTTTCTGGAGACCCCCTTGCAGCAAAACCTGAGTTAGAAACTTGAGTTGTTGATGTCAGGGTGCTGCTGCCACCAACAAAGGTGGAAAAATCTAAATCTAACACTCAACTGACATCAAAGAATGTTGTTTACTCCGAACTTAAAAACATACAAACAAAAATTCCAGGAAGTGAACACTGGTCAGATGAATGACCAACTAAAACCTGTCCGTCCTGAGCCTCGCAAGCAACAGAGACCTCTGGGATGAGCGCCCTGCCCACCCCAAGTGCGCAGGACCCACGACTGAGACCAGAGGTCCTCGGAGGATAGCGTGCTACCTCAAACCCCACCCAGGTTCCTCCTTCTTTGCTTCTTCACAGAGAATCTCTAAGAGAGAGAAATGTCTAACTAGGCTCAATTTTTTTAATGGCTGCAGTGATGTCAAAAGCACTGTAAGGGAATGGAAGTTTCTCTACCCTCCTGCTCTACTTGGCAACCAGGCAGTGAGGCAACAGGCACCCAAGAGACGGAGTTGTGTGTGGGCTCCTCTGTGCTGAGAGTCAGAATTACCCTAGAATAATTTCTCTGTGGATCATCTGCACAATTTTCTTATCCGTACTCACAGCACGTCTGCTAACTCTTGGTCTCCTTTTCACTTCTTGCTTCCTGGGGAGGACGACCCATCCTTTGTTCTGTCCTCCCAGAGAGGCTCATCAATGCTAACAAGGTTACGCGCTGGCTCTTTCCTCCTCGCTCCAGTTTTCCTTCATTTTCATCATCTTGGCCTATAGTGGGGATGATCGGAAGCAGGTTCATCACACCGGGAGGGGGCGAATCCTCACACTGGCGTACTTGATCTCTCTGTCAAGGGTTCGGTTTCTGCCTTGCCAGTGGGGAAGGGAAGGGAACCCAGAGCAGGATGTTCCTGGCCTTTGCTGACCTAGTGGCCCTTGAGCTTAACCTCAGCCCAGTTGAGCGGAAGCAGCTGCCGGGGCCGCAGTGCTCGACACCATCTACCCAAGTTCCCAACGTGCATCCCAGGGGTGAGCGATCAAGTCCCAAAGCAAAGGAAGCATTTTAACTGATTTTAGAGACTGGCCACCAGGACCACACAACCATCGGTTACCACTTGGGGTCCTGGGAGCCAGAGCCTAAAATCCAAGAATAGCTCCTTCTCAGGCAGGCCCTGTGTGTATGGGTGGGTGCATGCACGTGCACACGCACACACACGCATGCATGTGGGAGGCAGGGCATAAAGGTCTGGCACGCGACTTTCGGTGGGCGGTGGACCCCCAATCTCTCTGTAGTGGGGGCCCAGAGGTGCCGCATCTGGTGGAGCGGACGGTCTGGCACCTGGCCAAATCACGGGCCATCACAGCCGCGGAGCTCCGGGGCCCCTTGCTCAGACCCGGCTTTCAACTGTTGATTTGCTTCGACAACTCTACAGTCTAACAAGCAGGCACTGGCAATGCCGCCCTTCTTTTCCTCTGCGTGCAAATTAACCTGTGAGCCTTCCTTCTAGGTGGGCCTTTCCTCTGGGCAAGGGGATCCCAGGCAGAGTGGCCGGGGGTCCCCTGGGCACATCATTTCCTCAGAGGAAATGGTACGAGGGCAGGTAGCCGGCTGCCCTCTCCTTGATTTCATCTCTCTGAGCCTCACTCTCCTCGTGTGTAACAAGGGGGGTGATAACAGCGACAATGTCAGAGGACCGTTGTGAAGCTAAAATGAGATAATACATGTAAAGCCCTTAACAAAAGGCCTGGCACACAGGAAGCGCTCAGTGAATGTGAGCTGCTGCTGCTATTTCCCTTTGGGCCCTTCCAGTCCTCATTTGGGGCTCTGTCCTTTAGTCCCACAATTGTAGGAAATGTGATCTCCACGGACACCTTTCAGAGGTGTTTGTTGGGAGGTTTGTGACTATTCTGCCAGCCCCTGAATGCAGCCTACAAAAGAGGGTCGAGATGGGGCCAGAGAGATGTCCTGGGCTGGCTCTCGCCCAGCCTCCTTTCTCCCGCCTTCCCGTCCATCACCTACTGCGTGCCAGGTGCTAGGATGCCTCATGAATGAGGCACAGCCCCTGCTCTCGTGGGTCAGCGCGCTGGTCCTCAAGCTCTCAGGGCCCATCAGAAGGGCCAGGCTCATGTCTCAGAGCCCTAGGCGAGGTCCTGCACCCGGCACACACACCAGGACAGACCTAGGACTCTGCTTCCATATGCGTGCCCACCAGTAGGGATGTTTTCACACCAGCTCCTTGGCAATGTCACATCAGGTCAGCAGTCCTGATGGCCCCCACTGCTCCTGGATGAAGTCCAGCCCTCTGGGCTGGATAGGTGCTCCTTCCTCACTATCCAGCCTCAGGTGGCTCCCTGTGTTCTCCCCTCACTTGTCACCTCCTACCTGTCTATTACAGCTTCTCATGGGCCTCCGACTTTCTCTCCTGAATACCACCCCCACCCCGCCCCCCCGTACCGATTCTCCTCTCAGCAGCCAGAGTGAGCTTCTAAACAGAGAAGCCAAGGCCATGTCACTCCTCTGGTGGCTTTCCACTGAAATAAAATCCGGCTTCCTCTCCATGGCCTACAAGGTCCTGCACACTCCCCACCTCATACTCTGCTCACCCACCACGCTCCATGCACCTGGGTTCTGCATATTTATTCCTGCCTCAGGGCCTTTGCACTTGCTGTTACCTCTGCTTGGAATGCTCTTCCTTTCAGTCCCCAAAGGTTGGCTTTTTCATTTAGGTCTCAACTAAAGTGCTGCCTCCTTCAAGAGAGCTTCCTTGACCTTGTATCTAAAGGAGGCCTAGTCACTTCCTAAAATATCGACTCATTTTATTGCGTTCACCACATCTCTCCTGATTTGAACCAGTCTGATCTGTGCACTTGTAGCTTGCCTCTCTCCCTCCATCGAATGCCACTTGGTGAGATCATGGAACTTGTCGCTCTAGTTCACGGCTCTCCCCTGAGCGCCTGGCACCTGTCAGGCTTCGGTAAAAGTCTGTGGGATGAGTGAATGAATGAATCTTTACCTCATTTAACCCCGCACTCCTGCCAAGTCCACATTTCCTGAAATCTTCATGAGCTTCATTCCCCTGGTAGGGCCTTTCCTCCTCCTGCCAGAACAGTCATGGCCTAATACAAACCCTGCCTCCTCTTTCAGAAGGTACTTGCTTTTCCTGTTGATCTCTAACAACCCTTGGCCAGTCCTTTTCCATGGATCTGTCTCATATGAGGACACGCTGTGTCTCCCCTCTGAGTTTATAAGCACCGTGTGGGCAGGGACCTCACCTGCCTTGTGCTCATATTCCCATGCATGGGGAGGACGGGCCGTCAGGTGTGTGCACTGTTGAATCAGGATGGCCCTCCTGGCCCAGGTTACCTTGTGAGGCTGACGAGTGGTTTCCAACACTTGGATTCCCCCATTTCTGCTCTTTTCCCCAGGTCTTGGGCCGCTTTACTTCCTCTAGGTTCCCTGTGTCCTCTCCACACTGCCTGCTTTACATCCCCACCCTCACTCAGGCCTAGCCTCAGATCTTTCACGCCAAGGACCATGAGAGCATCACCTCTCCCAGAGGAGCCTCATTTTGACAGTAACCCCTGCCCTTAGCTGAGGGGAAGGTGGTCTGTTGGTGGAATTTCAGTATCAGTGACACATTTCTTTCCCACCCAAAGGCTTTCCTGTGCTCCTTAAATCTTGCCTCATAGGCGATTACTTGCTCTGCATCTGTGGAGCTCAGTGGGGCCTCAGGACCAGGACAGAGGCCAGTCTCTGACCTCCTTGGGTCTTTCCCTGAATATCCCCAAGTGTGCCGGAGGCCCAGGAAAACAGTATGAACGAAAGGCAGGGGGTTATAACCACAAATAGAAATAGATTTCTTATCCTACAGCCCCGTCCTATCTAGCTACTGTCACCTCTCGCTCTGAGAGAATAAGAGGATGTCAGGCAGGGCCAATCTGGAGGGCCAAGAAGGCATCAGGATATGAAGACCCCCCCATTCCCAGGTGCCCATAAATGTGCAGAGCATGAAGCTGAAAGTAGAGCATGTGGAGGCGCCATCCTCTCCGTGGTTTGTCCCCCTCATACCTCCACACATCCCATTACCGGGGCTGGGCGGGCGGTGAAGAAGATATTAAGGGAAGAGGGCTTACATTTTTAGGGCAGAAGGTTCAGACTTTTAGGTTGACATCTTCACCTGCAACTTTATGAGGAAGCCACCAGCAAATCCTGTTAATTCTATGGCTCACACGCACACACAACACACACACACACACACACTTTGAATCAGTTTGCTCCTCTTTCCCCCGTTGTCACTCATGTCCCCAGTCCACATGGCCGCTGTCTTTCACCAGGACCACCACGTTACAGGAGCCCCCTCACTGGAATCTCCACTTCCTCTATACTACTCCCCATCCAGCATTCAGAGTGATCTTTAAAAAATGTCCCTCTGACTGTGTCGTTCTCATGACTCCAAACCCTTCAATGGCTGCTCACCACACTCCAAGTGAAATCCAAACTCACTAAGTCCTGCACAGGCTGGCCCTTGCCCATCTCACGTCCCTCCTCACAAGGCCCCAGCAACACTGGCCTTGCTCTCGTCCTCGAAGTCCGCAGGCTCTGGGCCACCTCGGGGCGTGCCGTCCACATTCCCTCTGCCTGAGCCCCTCTCCCCACTTTCGTCTCTGCATGACGGCTCCTTCTCACAACTGAGACTCCCTCAGAGAGGGTTTCTTCCACCGTCCTGTCTGAGGTAGGCCCCTCTATTACTCTCTACCAGTAGGACCCTACCTGTTTTTCACTGAATTTACTACAATTTATAATTATTTTATAAATGCACTGGCACATTTGTTTCTTGTTAACAATGCAAGCTCCTTGTGTGGAGAGCAATTTTGTCTTTCTCACTAGGCCCCAGCATGTCACAGGGTCTTTTTTATTCACTATTAGATCCCCAGCAGCTAACAGGGTGACAGCACACAAAAAAACATTTATTAGTGAATAAACATGGAAGTGCTCGGTCCCGCACTGTTCCTCTTCCCTCACAGGGGTACCTGAGGCAGCTCCCTAGCATTCAGCCTGGGGCAGAGCAAGGTGAAACATCAAGGTCATTCTAGAACCAAAGAGGAGAAAGTCTCCTGAGAAGTACTAAGTAGTTTCTAGGGCCACGCTAATGTGGGACAACTCTCTTGGTAGTATCAGAGAATTCCTGTTCCCTGAGGTGATCAAAATCTCTGGCCCTGATTGATAATGGAATGTTTTTATCTTGACTGCTTCAGAATTTAGCATGAAATCGGAAATTAAATTATCTAGTTCAAAGAGGAGGAAACACATGTCCAGATAGATTAAGTAGTTTGCCTAAAATGACCAGTTTGTTACTGGGGGGAGCCCAGGCTAGAATCTAGTTATTCTGAGTCCATTGTACTTCCTCCCACAGCCCATTTTCTCTTGTGTCTTCTCCTAGGAGCCTGCAAGTGATCTGCCTTTGCAATAGGCTGGTTTTCTGAAGGGTGAGTGAGGCCTGTGGGACCCGAATCCTATTTTTGTTTTTTTACAGTATTAGTCACTATGTAACTCAATACGTTTTAGGCAAAGCATTATCTCAAAAGTTTTGGTACTTCAAGGTACACTTAAGGATGCAGAAAAGTACCTCAAAGAGAAAACATCAAAACTGTATCAGTTATCTATTGCTGCGTAACAAAGTGTTCCAAAACTTAGTTGCTTGAAACCACCATTTATTAGCTCATGATTCTGTGAGTAGGCCATTTGGGCTGGACTCAACTGGGCAGTTTTTATGCCAACTCACCTGGCTCACTCACATGCTATAGTCAGCAGCTGGGTCTGCCACAGACTGTTTGGTCCTGGATGCCTTCACTCACATGGCTGGAATGAAGGGGATGAGTGGGCCACACGTCTCCAGTGTCTAGCAGGATAGCCTGGGCTTTTTCACATGGTAGCTGGTTCCAAAGGCATCAAGAGAGAGCAAACCCCAATGTGCAAGTGATTTTCAAACCTCTGTTTGTACTCATGTTTACTGACATCTCATCGGCCAAAGTAAGCCAAGTCAAGTTCTGAACCAAGGGATGGAGAAATAGACTCCATTTCTTGATGGGAACAGCTGCAAAATATTGCTGCCATTTTTTTTTTTTCAATCGTAAGGGAAGAGTCAGATAAACTCCTTCAGTATCATATTCATATTGAGGTTACTGAAACCACCCTATGGTTTATCTAGTCTGCTGGGGGTGGGGGAGGGAGGCTGTAAGTGTATAGGGAAGAACAAGCCTGACTCCATATCAGATCTGTTTCTTTTACTTTAACCTTTGTATTCTATTGCTTTTGCTTCTAGTTAAGAATGTTGCCTATAGCCTGAAATATACCGGCTAGCCCATTCTCAAGGTATACCTTTAAGGGTATAACACTTTTCCATTCACACAGAGATTAAAAAGTTGCAGAACAGAGAATAACATTTGTCTTGTTGGAGGTTTACCGGAACATCATGACCTGACCTACACAGCATTCCTACACCAAGATTATGACAGCAAGAAGTGTGCAACAACCAACCACGCCCCTCCCTCACCTTGCCTTTAAAAATGCTTTGCTGAAACCCTTGGGGGACTTCAGGTTTTTTGGGGGCATGTTCTCCTTGCATGGCCCCGCAATAAACCTTTCTTTGCTCCGAACTCTGATGTTTCGGTATCGTTCGGCCTCACTGCGTGGAGTACATGAACCTGTGTTAGGTAACAAAAGTAGGGGCTAGAAGTAGCCTGGCTGTGAGGTGAGGCCAAAACACTGCCAGCCAGGGGAAGACAGGCTGGAACCCCTTAGACCTCTGTCACCCAGCCTGAAGGTGGTCTCCCAGGGCCTGAAGTGGGCTGAGCAGGAGTAGCTGGGCAGAGAGGAAAGACATGGGGCCACTTGGGAGCTGTGGGCTGCTTCATTCTGCTCTCTCCTGGCATCCTGAGATGCTGCTCACGTAAGTGGTTTGGCCAAGAAAAAAGACACAGAGCCTGTGCCTTCCACTCAAAACATAGGCCAATCAGGGCTGTGGCCTCTGCTCCTAAAAATAAAGCCCGTGAAGGAAATGAAGGCTAATGCACCTGGAGGTGAAACCACAGGTCAGGTGGGCAAAGCTTTTAAATGTACCGTCTTCCATGTTGGGGACAGCATGGTGACATTTCCCCCAAGCTCAAGGAGAGCTCGGCCATCAGAAGGCCGATTGCAAATCAAGATCGGGATGGGCTGAGCTCATTTTCTGACCCTGTGTGACAGAAACTGCTCAAGTTCCAAATTTCTCACATCGGTAGCCAGCAAACAATAAAAAAAAAAAAAAGGAATCTAACTGACAAAGCCCTTCTTCTAAATTGTGGACGATTCTCACCCAACAAACCAGTATTTTCAGACCCCTCCGCCCCATTCTGCCAGTGGACCTGCCTGGGATGGAGCGGTGACAGTGCCCACCGGGAAGGCAGGGGGGGTTTCCAAATGAGGTGAGGGAGGGCCACGGCTTGGAGGCCTTTTTCTTGTAGCTCCAGACAAATTAAAAACCTCCTTACCGGCCATTCATTCGGAGGAAGCCTCTTCCTTCCTCCGCAGGGGGTCTGCAGTGTTGGAAGGAGATCGGATTCTGGAAGGCTGGGCCTCCCGGAGCTCTCAAGGAGGGGGAGCCCGCAAGAATGGAAAGAGAGAGGCCCTAACCCTGAGGAGATTGGCAGCCAGGGAGTGGGGGCAAAGTGCAGCCCAGGTCACTGGGAAAAAAGAAATCTCAAAGTAAGGGAGTGAGGGAAAGTTCCACTTTCAGCCTCCTTATGAAAGGAGCCTGGGTAGAGAGGGGCGGGAGAGCCCCAAGGAGGGAGAAAAGGGAAGTGAGACCTGGCCGAGGGAAGGAGAGATTCTTGGGGGTGGGGTGGGCACAAGCTGTTTGAAGGAGCACGGGCAGGCAAAGGGGCCACCTCGTTCCGAACTTGATTTGGAGAGACCTGGAAGCACATTGCCAGGGACTCCCAAGGAGGGAGGGCAAAATGCCCTATTAAGGGTGGGACGAATTGATTTCCCAAAGAAGAACAGCACCATTTCCCCCGAATGCCCTCTCCAGTCCTCTTTAATCTGCCCTGGAGGCAGCAGGTGACCTCCGCACGGGCCCCTGGAGGCTCCTTTGTTCTGGGGCATTCTGCAGCCCGCCCTGCCCCCACCCCTTGCACCTGGGCAGCAGCCTCCAAATGCACTTGTCCATCCCTGGCTGGCTCGCGGGGAGGGATGGGCGGATGCCTTTGTATGTGAAAAGCCACGAGTCCTCCAACTCTTGTTTTCCCTTCAGCTTGACACATTGGCTGATGGTTTTCCTGTTCACTCCGACCGCCACAGAAACCTACTCCCAGGAAAAAATAGTTTAGCCTGCAATACTTTATCTGGTAAGACAAGTTTGTCACTGAGGCTACCTAGCGGGCCGACCCTCACTATTTATTCATGGCCAGAGCCCTGCTCTTCAGAAACCCAGCTCGGCCCTAGCATCCCCAGGTGTTCCCTGCTGAGTCCTAATCCAATCCCTCTGAGGTTTGCTAATTTAATTGTGTAATGGTCCACACCTGAGACATTCCCGTAACTATCTTGAGGACATTACTTAGCTTAAAAGACTAATAAGAGTATTAAGGCAGGGACTTAGACATTGAAAGCGTTTACCATCTCTAAAACCTCTGAGTCAAGCGGAAGAAAACTGAAGTGGCGTGGGGGTGGTGGTGGTGGTGGGGAGCGACCTCCAAGTTAGAAAAAGCAACAAGAAGTAATTAAAGTTCTTGCTGAGTGAGTCTGAAATACGTATTTAGCCCTTGTAAATTAAATACCCTGGGTTTTTAAAGAGCGATTTCCCCAAACATCTATTATTCACATCAGTAGGACAGACGGTAAGCCACTGTAAGATTTATGGAAACTAAAAGACTTCCTATGCTAAAGGTTAATGAAAGTGTAATTCGAATCATGAAATCTTTACGTGTCGGCTCGGTTTACACCGAGGGCTCATTAAGGATGCTTTTGGTACGGCAGCGGCCCGTGACGTCACAGCGGGTATTTTAAATGGGCGGGGCCAGACTGCCCTGCGTGTAATTCTTTAAAAATATAAAAGCCTCCCTCTTTCCTCCTCTGTCTCTCCAGCTGTAACGACTTCACCGACTGTCTTGGTTCCACCCCGAGGATTTCACTGAGAGAACACGTTAGAGGGAATCAGGAAGCAGAGAAAAGGTCACAAATAAGCACCTCAGGAACAATGAAAGCTTTTCTCTATGCAGCAGTGGGAGAGTTGCTAGAAAAACTGGAAAGGTATTAATCAGAAGTGGCTATAAATCCTCTGGAGTTTTGCTCTTATAAAACCCCTCAGAGAAAGTCTTGAAGGAAATGCAGGTCAAAGCCCAAAAAAGCTCTTGATCAGAGATTGCTGGAGGAAAATCTTCCCAGACGCCGTTTAATAGGCAGCAATCACCCCAGGAGTGGGGAAGCCAAGTACGCTTGAAACATGGTTGCAATTCCTAATAGGTCTTGTCACACTTAAGGCACTGCAAGCTCCATCCAACGAACAGCTGAAGCTAGCTGGCGATTCATAAAGCCAACAGTTTAAAGTTTATTATGATGAAAGCACTTAATGACAGCCATCGCTAGGGGCCCATCATTTATAAAGCTGTGCTGAGTATTAGGCATGTAGCATGACCACCAATTTTATGTCACAATTGCTACCATAAAATGACCTTTGGTGATTTTTGCTGCATGTGGTGGACAGCTCTTCCTTCACATTAGTGCTCTGTGGCTTTCTTTGCAGACTATTATGCTGTCTAAAGCTTATTTGGCACTGTCGTGAGCCTCAACCCTTGTTATTACCCCGAAGGCCTGTCTAAAAAAAAAAATCTCATGCTCTATTACGCCACTCCAATAATTTACAGTTCTTACCAGCCTTGGTTAGTATAATATTTTAATGCAAATATGCTTTACCATTGCATTTTATTTAAAAAGAAAAAAAAAGTTCCCATGCCTCTGGCTAGGGCAATATCCATTTGATGGGAGTTCACTGAAATCAGCCTCTTATTCCCTGGTCAGGTCTCATTGAATGTGTACTCTTTTCCTTGGTCGGTTAAAAACACCTCCCAAAAAAAAAAGAAAAGGTTAATTAAACTTTCCTTGTGAAAGAGGTTTTTGTTTTTAAACATCCTATGTGTGATAAACCCACCTAAGGCAGAAACACTAATTCTTATTTCCCTACATCCAGTCCCAATGCAAATTTACATCTAACATTATTTAATTAGGATTCCATTTTCCAACCTGCTTTGTATAGTTAGAAAGTGTTTGAATACACGGCCACTTTACCGCTCCGATGTAAACCGCTGCTGAGAAAGTGGTCTGTCCATGCTACACCACCTTTAAATTGTGTATATAATTTTATAAATGATATAAAATCTGCTTCTAGTCCCTGAAAAAAAAATATAAGCATGGCACACTGCAATTTTGGAAGGATGTAAAATATGTGATTTCTGCTGGTACCTACTGTATTGGGTTTAATATAAAGCTTTTTTCAATAAGGTAAATTGTTACATGACAAACTCATCTTCCACCATTATCATCTGCTGTTTGTGTTTAACAACAGGAGTCCCGCTCTAACAAAACTGTTGTAATGGCTGTACAAATTACTCAGCTGAAAGCTTTTCACCAAACAAAACAGTATTAATCAGCAGTTCTTATGAAGGTGCTAATTAAAAACAATTTTCTTCCTCAGTTTGCAATACTAAAGCCATCTTCACTTGCACAGTTTCCAATATACAGCTACTGTATTTGCTCACACTTCAGGCCCTCTATTAACTATTGAATCTCCTATTAGCCATTTTATTACATTTCTGTTTACAAGCTTGTTGACATTTTAAAAGTCACAGTGTGATCTGTTTTATCTATTAAAAAATGTATTAATTGAAAAGTCAGGGGGACAAAAAAGGCAAAAAATAGACTCCAAATGAACAGACGTCCAGGGCAGAGAACAGAGTGAGCATTTAGTCACAGCCTGGGCAGTAAGGTTTCTGGGTAAAATGAAATCTGAGAATTAAACGTGGCATTTCAGGCTTAATGGTTTGTTAAACACCAACGGGCTGCTTCCTAATTTGGAAATAGTCCACTCGGGAAAACATATTTGCCCACTGTCTAAATTCAGTTTCTAAGGAGACCCAGTCTGACTTTCAAATCAATCTTTCCTCTCTGGGATACACTCAGCCTAATTTTGACATTTCATACAGTCTGAACTCAGGAGACTTTGATCTGGGGTGGGGAGTGTACCTGGAATCTGGAAGCAGATTGAGGGTCTAAACAGCCTTATCTTCCCTGTGAGTGTGTCTATGTGTGTGTGTCTAGGTACACATGACTCCCTCCCCTGAGTGAGCATTCTGCCCCCTCCCCCGAGTCCACTGCTGGACAATGCCACCCAGTTGCTTGGCATAGATTGGAAACAAGTCAAATGCTGACTAAGCACAAAAGCCCCACGGAAGCTGTGCTGAAGGAAGGGGACAGTCCATTCCTATTAAAAAAGAAGCAGCAGCCTAACCCTTAGGAGAAGAAGGTATGCCCCACATTGATAGTGGAGAGAAAAAGAAAACAAAAAACCCACTACGTCAACAATCTCCTGCCTATGGTATTAAAACCAGGTTCTTCAACTGTCAAAAGCAGTTAACTAGTTTAGGAAAGACACCTGGCTGTTGAAATAGGGCTCCAGAAGGCCACTAATCCTTCCATTCACTCAGTTAACTGCTAGATCCCCCAAATTGATTCAACAGGTATGCAGTGGTAAATTCAGCCCATACTGAAGCCAAAGGGAAAATCAGCAAGGGGCGGGCAGCTCTTCTCTGAAAACACCGGAGGAACCAGCCAGAAAAGCTTTTATGGCCCGACAAGTTTTCTGCTGAATACAGAGCACCTAAATTACCCTACCCTAATGGAAGTTACATTTTCATGCTCAGTCAAAAAGCCAACAAAATACACAATTTATACAAAATAGCATCAACCTCTTAGGTAGTCTTTTCTAGCACTTTTATCCCAATTCACAGCATATGTCTTGCTATAAAATAAAATCTATTTCTTATAACCAACTTGTATGTGGCTGTTCATATCACCGCATTAGAACTGATCATGGGCGATATTAGAAACATTCTCACATCCAACCAAATCTATTTAGTATGACAAAAGAGATTTGTGAGTTTTCTCAGAAGATACAGGTACACAGGAAACAGAAATATAGTAATAATTCTTATGATTTCAGACAGGCTTTGTTTTGAAACAAACACAGGCACAATTACACAGACAATTATGAAATGGGGCATTTCAATTGCAATTATGCAACCCAATACCGATGCAGAGAAATAATTCTTAACCATCAAGTTCAAAAGAAATGTAAGTGGATAAACTTTCTAAAGCAGCTATAATTTTTTCCCCTCTCAATATCGGCACTTCGCCAAAATTTGAGAAAATAAAAACACTTTTAAACTATTCAATAATATACAACATTAGTTTCTTACAAACTTCCAAAGAGCCCAGACTAGTGACATCTCCAGGTAAGGGTCCCATAAAGAGCAAATCTATGAAACCCTCAACATTTTACAAAAGATTCTCTAGGTTTTAGTCACAATGAACATATTTCTTTACTCAATGTCTTTTGGTAGCACAGCTCAATTCTTATACCCTGTCTCCAGCTTAGGTAACTGTACACACTATTCTCAGATATTAAGAAAAAACACACTACTAATTTACTTTTTAAAATACAATTTCTTCCAGCAAAATAAACACTGGATTTCTACACCCACAAAACACAAATGTAAATTGAATTCTTGCCAATTCATGTATTTTCATGAGGAAAAAATGGAACTACTCTCACGGTTCTGATGTTCTATATTTTACAAGAAAAAATAAGAACAGGCGATCTTAGATGCTACTGCAGGGATGGGTTTTCTTTGTCTGGCAGATTTAGTTGCAGGAAGAAATCATTTCTCTGTATTTTCACCAGTATAAATGGAACTACCTGTGTTGCCTTTTAAAACGTTCCGAGTTCTGATTTTTTAAACAAGAAAATATGAAGCCAGTGTGCAACCTATACAGTCGCCAAAGGAGAGCTGCCACTAGCTGAACTACTCAGCTAAATGGCTGGTTTGCATTGCCCTGGTCTTTTATCTAGCACTGAGAATAGACTGCTGTTTTATCCAAAGAGGAATAAATTGCTGTTATTGTGATGTTAGCCCATCACTTGGCATTGCAATTCAAGTTTTTGTGAGAAAGAAATGTATGATCTAACTGCGGCTTGACCTATGCCTTCAGAGATCCATCTAGGTGCTCTAATGGAGCAGAAAAAGTGGTGAATACAAGAACATGCAAACTGATGGTGAAAGATCTGTTTGATGATAGAAGTGAGCAGAGCAGACATCTGAGAGTCGCTGTTTTTATGACAGCTAAGTTTGCTTAACATGCGAAAGGATTCGCCCCCAGTCTCCCACCTATCACTTTAATTGTATCACGCTAAATACACGCTTTGCCTCTACTAAAGATAGTAGGATATATAGCTAACCTACTAATGACATTACTGTGAAAGTGGACACAGATGATTCCTTACAGATAAACATCTGAATTTCCACAAAAGGCATTAGAGCATCTCGGGGATGAACCAGGCAAGGAGAGGCTTGGGTTCCCTGCAGAAAAGTCATTCTCTCTTAATCCTAGGTAGCACATATTAAATGTTTACCATACACTTGTATTGCTGCATAGGACTATATATACTTACTTTCAATCAGATAATTGTGTGATCGAGTTTTTAAAAACTCGCCCTGGTTGCCATCTCGTTTTATCAACCATTTATTCAAAATTTCCCTGGAAGGGACCTCTTTTGAAAGAGGCCTGGAGAACAGCAGTAGATTTGAGCCCTGATAAAGGCTCACTTTTCATCCATAGTCAGAGCCTAAATGTGCTCTTCTTGTACCTAAACAGATAATAAGCACTCAGCACACTCCGCCTCCTTGACACAACGCATTGAGACTAATCACACATAATTGGAGAGGAGGAGCAGAGGGCCGGCCATGCTATTGTGTCCAGAGGACAAACGGTCAGTTTATGAGGCTTTGGGCTGATGTAGTCATTGCTTATACATCTATAGGGAAAAAAAACATCCTGTTTAAAAGAAAAAAAGAGAATGGGTGAGAGAGAGAGACAGCAAAACAGAGATGGCAGATTTAATACAATTAATGTGAGGGTGATCTGAAAGATTTGCTTGCTTGCTTTCTTTTTTTAACCAGGAAAGAATCATCATGTTTGCTGGGTTGGCAGATGAAGAATGACCACCACTAAAATAGAACAAAGACCAAGATATTTTCTAAAGGGGGGTGGGGTGGGGTGGGAATCACCAAAAGAAATTCTGTCTCAATGAGAGGGAAAAATATTTGGGTGGCTCTCAAGTCCAATTCAAATCTCACATAGGCCGCTTATACATATTTAAAGACAAAAGTTTGGTGCAGGAAGAGCAACAAGCAGATGGAAAAAAGAGGAGTCCAGGACAGCTGGGGAGTCACGTGGGTGAGGACAGGTGGACCCTGGAACCCACACATGGAATGTTGCAAAGGCAGTTGGGGCCCATGTCCTGAGGGCTTGAAAATCTCAGGGAGCCAACGGCTTACTGCATATTATACCCGTTACAGATTTCTGTTTTTGTGAAAATACTGCCTGTACACTGGATGTTTTCTTTGTCTTTCGAGCAGCTTAATCTTCTATTCATCTTTGGTTAAAATAAGCAGAAGTGGGTAATGAAGGTTTTCTTCATATATATCCTGGTTTTCCTTTTTCAACTGAAAAACAATAATAGAGGAAAAAAGGGTAAGGACACTCCAATTAGGAATTTTCACCAATCAACTTTAAAGTTGAGTAGAAGGAAGACTTCTTACCTAAACATATTGTTCTGGAAAAATAAAGCACAAAAAAGCAACTCAAAGTGGTCCTCAGTGGCAGTGACAAGACAATACTATGTACCGAGTTGGGATTTTTTTTTTTTTTTTTTTTTTGGTGAGCGGGTAGGGTGTTTTTTCATAAATAGCCAGGCTGCTTTTATGACCTCTGTGGACTCCGAGGTACTTCAGCACAGGGAGAGCTGCGGGCTTGCTCATCTTCACCAGACCAACCGTTTGGCCTAGAAGTTTCTGCTCCTGGTCCTCTCTGCCCCCTGCCAGTGCCCCAGGAATCAGGCCAGCAGGCGTTTCAGATCATTTGGAGACCTGGGCACAAGGGACAGACTGGTGGGGCCTGAGACATTTCAAAGGCTCTCCAGCTGCTTCCTAGGGGTTTCAGTATTAATGATAAGTAATTCAGGAATTGTCTTCTCCGAGGAGGAAAACAGATTCCAACAATTGGAGCAGCAAGCTTCGATACCATTCAGGTGGAGTTCTGAGGGCCTTCCCATGATAGACTTCAAAGTGCAGTCAGAGTTCTCAAATCTAAAGTACACTTTTCCTCATTCAGCTAGAATAATTTTGAGCATTGTATTTCTATTTATTCTAGCAAATAATACATTGCTATTTATAAAGACAAAATTGCTATTTTGGAAGCTGGTGTTTTGGAGCCAATTGTGAATTTATTTTTGGATTTATAAGGATCAGAAATAAATATTTCTTTTAATTATACATGGAACCCATTCCTTTATTGTTTCAGATCAGACAAACATCCCACCCCGCCCTCCCCTGAATCTAAATAAA